>NC_142586.1:99321558-99626654 GCF_965207765.1 Zootoca vivipara
TGTAATTTGATTATTTGCATGCATTATTTACTGAAATGCCTGTATGCCACCTTTCTTCCATGAATGGCACTCATAGTGGCTCACACACACTTCCAGTGCATATTTTAACATACAGAAGAAGAAGAAGGGAGGAGACCAGAGGTGGGTTGAGGGTCACACTGGGTGCCAAGCTGCAGCTGGTACCACAATAATGCTGTAGAATGGAGCGAGAGAGGTGGGGGTGCTGAATTTCTGGCAACCCTGGATGGCAGTAGCAATCCAGGGCTATCTTTACTTTCCTTGAACGAGGCCCAGATCCCTCCAGTTAGGCCTGATTTGAGATTTGGGCTTCGGCTGACTTTAATGCGCATCCTTAATTATAACAACAATGATTCTAAATAGTCTGATTTTTAAAAAAGATATAATGTTCCTTATGTAATCAGGTGAGCGTGTTGGGGAACTCCAGTTGGGAGTACGATGAAGTGAGAAACCAATGTTACTTTCACCAGTTTGGAAAAGAGCAGCCAGATTTAAATTTCCGTAGCCCAGATGTTGAAGAAGAAATTCATGTAAGTATTCAATTGCATTCTGATCATGAAGGAATGCCCATATTGCTTGGGTCATGAAATATGATTTGTTGATGCTACACATAGCTGCCAAGTCCGGATCGTAAAGACTTCTACAACCACACATGATTATCACAAGTTAGTAAACCTCCTCTGTTGAGTGCCCATAATAAGGGCTAAAGTACATGTGGCGTGCAGCCATGTCTTAAAAGATAAGAGGCTGCTTCTATGAAAAAACAGCTCCAGAAGAGGGAGATTTGTTGTGAAGAATTAGCATGGAGAAGAAGCACAAATGTCTTTACTTCCCACTGCAACTCTCTCCAAGCGGCCCTCCCTCCCTGTACAGACACTCCATGGACCACCTGAGTGAACCTTGTGGACCACGGATGGTCTGCAAACCACAGTTTGGGAGCCCCTGTTGTAGATCCCACAAGCTCCAGGAAGCATGACTAAAGGCCTGGGATGATGGGAGCTGTAGCTCTGCAGCATCTGCAGGGCCAAAGGTTCCCCACACCTCTTGTTGACAGAGCATTAAGCCAATCTACAGTTCTTTTATGAAACTCAAAATATATGAAATGTAATTGCTGTAGCTTCTGACATAACGCAAAACAATTCTACCTCTTCTATCCGTTTAGGAGGTCATCAGATTTTGGCTCGGCAAAGGCGTCGATGGATTTAGCATTAGTACTGTCAAATTCCTGCTGGAAGCCACACATCTGAGAGATGAGCCACAAGTCAATAAATCCCAAAACCCGGTAACAATTTTTCTCCTTTGTCCTCTTACAGGAGTACACACTTAGGACCGATAAGGGCTCCTTACATTTTGTTAGTGAGCTGTCCTAGCTGAATAGGCTCAGGGGCAGTTTATATTCTCTGAGGCAATGTGCCTCTGAACATCATGTGTTGTGGACAAATGGGGTGGGGTGGGGGTCAGCTGTTGGGTTCATGTCCTTTTTATGGCTTCCTAGAGGCACCTGCTTGCCACTGTTGGAATGCTGAACTAGATAGACCTTTGCTCAGATCCAGCAAGGCTCTTCCTGTGTCCACATGGCCTCTGCCAGAGACCTTGGAAGGCTACAGCTGGGACTGGAAGAGATGGTCCAGTGGTATTATTTAGCTTCCGATGTTCTTGGGCATTGCCTCCAAGACTTTTGGAAAGTTATAGGACTCAATTCTAGCTAGACATTCATGACCTCCTATAAACCATATATATATGGCACCTGTGATTCCATGATGGAAGAAAGGTGGGATATAAATGCATGGAAATAAAAGGTACCGGTAGTTTAAAATATTGTGAATTGCAGTAGGAACTGACCCGGTCAGCACTTCCTGGGCCAACGTGTGGATCAGAACTTGGTCATCCATTGGTCTTTGGATGTTCTGATGCAGCTCTTATATTAAATGTTAAAGTGTACTAGAAGATAATACATTTAGAAATGTATTTTTAAATAGAAAGCAAAATCTAAATATGTATTTAAAAGAAAAGATTTGTTTCCACAAGGATTTTTTAAATTAAAAATTTGCAAATTAATGCAAGAAATTGAACGGAATGGATTTATGAGCGAGTGGTGGTGAAAACGGTGCAGGCCAGAAATTTATCCATTTCAACATTCTAGTCCCCCCCTTTTTTTTAAAAAAAAGAAGAAGCACCCACACTGCAGTTCTTTTATAACTTGAGGGAGGGAGGGGGAAGAAGTATGATGGTATTATAAAGGACACCTTGTGTGAGGAACATTCTGGATTGCAGCCATTGTCTCAGATGTCTCTCTCTGGAAGGGCCTAGAAACTTAGGAAGAGGAGTAATGACAAATATCCTATTGCTCTTCAAGGACACTGTCACAGCCTATTCTGAACTGTATCACGACTACACCACCACCCAGGTTGGCATGCATGATATTGTCCGCAGTTTTCGGCACACCATGGATAAGTTCAGCAGTGAGCCTGGAAGATACAGGTAACAATACCACGACATCTTCATTTCTTATCCTTCTGTTATGATGGTAAAAGTCACCCCTTTTTCCTAGGAAGCAGTCTGAAAACATGAGCAGGTAAGAGTGAATGTCCCCATCCCATCCCAGGAACTCACTGGAACAATGTGCAAGAACGCCTTCTCTCATATAGACCTGGCGATCCACTAAGATCTTTGGGGGAGGCCCTATTAGTTATGTCGTGGCCTGCCAGTCAAGACTGGCCTTTTAGTGCAAATGGGGAACTGCCCCACCAAACCCAGCCTGCTCTCAGCCAGCCCCCAACTACCTACCTTTCTTACATCCAGTCCAGCGGGTGGTGCTGGCTGCCCAGCTTCCTCCTCCTAAGGCCCCATCTGCACTCACCACTTTAAACAGTCATGGCTTCTTCCCCCCAAAGAATCCTGGGATGTGTTGTCTGTTTAGGGTGCCGAGTGTCGTTAGGAGTCCTGTACTCCCCGCGGAGAGTTACAGTTCCCAGAGTTCCCAGGTTGATTGTTAAACCATAGGGAACTTTAGCTCTGTGAGGGGATCAGGGGCCTCCTAACAATACCTTGCACCCTTAACAAACTACAGCCCCCAGGATTCTTTGGGGGAAGCCATGACAGTTGAAAGAGATATGATACTGCTTTAAATGTGCAGTGCGGATGGGGGTCTTAGTCTCAGTGCTGCCTTTGCGGAACTCAACAGGGAGGAGGGTGGGGCCCAAAGGAGAGTGTGACCACATCTGGTAGGCCAAAGGTTAGCCAAAACCTGATATAGGTGAATGATCAGCCAGTTGTACTGTCAATGTGTATTCAAGTAAGTATGCGATCACATGTTTTAATGATTTATCATTACAGTTCAGTGTCTAGTTGCAACTGGTCCTTCATTATTGATGTAGGGCTTGATAATGATAAGTATCACATTAGCCTAAGATGTCCCTAGAACTGGAATGCTGTGTTTTGGCACCAGCTGCACTTGGCGTCTTGACTCCTGTGGAATTAGAACATTTTTGATGTTCACTGTAGTTAACCCTTCCAGCTTAAATGTTGAGAGGCCTATTGTGTTTGGCCAAGATTTCAGAGGCCCAAGTGAAATTACAAGAGTTCCATCCATTTGAGACTCCTTCCAATTATTTGCTCTTCTCAATGGACCCTAGCACAATAAATTACTCTGTATGGGGGCTGAACATTTTTCAGCACGGAACAATTCAGATATGGGAGAACTGAATTTCACCACAGTCAGAGGAGATGCCTTGAGAGTAATTTTGAGATAGATGTCAGTGCTTCCCCCCCTAGAAAAATAGGTGCCAGAACTCACCATGAACTTGTTACAGCACGTGTCATGCTTTTTAACAACAACAACAACAACAAAAGAGGTGCCGGTACTGTGTACCCTTGAGTACCCCCTGGGGAAAGCACTGGGTGTGATTCACTAGATCCCAACAATGGTACCACCAGAGCAGGACTTGGGGCAGACATCTATGGCCCCACAACAGAATGAGCAACAGCGCTCCCTCAAATGCAGTTGGCTTACCACGTTTAGAAGTCAAATAACACACACTGTTATCTGAGGAGAGGAGCTCCCATAAGACCAACATGTCTAGAGTCTTAAACGATCTAGCTATACCACTGGATGCAGTGATATTAGGAGGGATTCCAGTCTAGCAGAGGTTCCTGCTGGAGGAAGGGCAGTGGGGTGGTGGGAAGGCAATTTTTCCTGACCACCCCTTCCCCCTGCAGGCCCTTGGGCCATCTCCTGTACTGTTATGGTAAAAAAAAAAGGTAAACAGTTTTTAAACTGTTATGGATTGTCCACCAACTCCTTAAAGCTGCTTTCCAAGGGAACTCCCCCTCTCCTCCTACCTGTGGGAACATAGCAAAAGCATAACTCTGTTCATGCTGAGTCTAGATTCAGCCCAGTAATTGTTACAGTGCCTTGTAAGAACTTTGCAATGCAAAATGTACCAGTAAATCATTATTGGGATTCAAAGGGAATCAGAGCCCAGTGTTCTCTTATCAAGTCCTATGGCAGGTTTTCCATTTTCTGTTTTGTTATATCAAATGAATGCCACTTCTGAAAACCACGGGCAAGAAAACCAAACAGATGTTGTCCTCTTTTTAAGATTTATGGGCACGGAGGCAAATGACCATGATGACGTTGAGAGAACAATGATGTATTATGGGACACCTTTCATTCAAGAAGCAGATTTCCCTTTCAACTTCTACCTCATGAACATGCAAGAAATATCAGGAAACGGCATTTTTGAAATTGTGTCTTTGTGGATGAAGAATATGCCGGAAGGCAAATGGCCAAACTGGGCGGTAAGCTTCTGATGACAAAGGCTTATGATCGTCTTCCAGCTTGGCACACAACCTTTTATGACATTTGCAGGTGGCCAAATAATTGCTTGTTTTATTTATTTAATCATATTTGCATCCTCTCCTGCCTTTAAATTTATTGCAGCATTATAGATATGGTGGTTATCCCTTTATATGTCCACAAGTATTTTGTGAGGCAGAGTAAGGCCCCAGAAATAGTTAAGAACATCCAGTAACCTACAAGCTTCCTAAAGGTGGCTGCTTTTAACCCCTTTGCCACATTTCAAAAGTCATATGGCATGTCCACTGGGCTGGCCCTACCCTTTGGCAGAGTGAGGCAGCTGTCTGAAGAAGAATAAGAGTTTGGATTTGATATCCCGCTTTATCACTATACACTAGTCTCAAAGCGGCTAACATTCTCCTTTCCCTTCCTCCCCCACAACAAACACTCTGTGAGGTGAGTTGGGCTGAGAGACTTCAGGGAAGTGTGACTAGCCCAAGGTCACCCAGCAGCTGCATGTGGAGGAGTGGGGAGAATCGAACCCAGTTCACCAGATTACGAGTCTACTGCTCTTAACCGCTACACCACACTGGCAGATAGTGGTGGGGAGGGGGCAGGGAGCAGTGGTGATGAGTTGGAGGACATTTCTGTCTGTCCCATGTTGCTTGTTCTGCATCCAACTAGCCTGCTGCCCTCAAGTGTGTTAAAGAATGCTTTCCTGTCAGCTGCCAGTCCAGTTGACTTTTGACGTTGACCTCTGACTTCTGTATGTCAAAGGGTGGGGCTGCCATCTTGGTCATTTGCCTCAGGATGAAAAGTGTCTTGGACTGGACTGGCTTTGGTTATACAATGGTGAGAGTGTGAGGTTTGGCAAAAATCCCCCTCGAAAACCCTTCTGAGAATAAGGTGTCACTTCCATGGCTCCCTGGACTGGGGTCCAATAAATTAAATCAAAATAACAATCCCCTCTAGTACAGCAGGATACTGAAAACTTTTCAAATGATCAAAATGATGACACTGCGTTTGTATGTTTGTGCTCCATTTTGAACCTCTGTGAGAAGAAAATTAGGGACCCTGCTGTTTAAATTTAGTATTTTGTCGCATGCGGATTATTTGGCTTTTATAATTAGATTTCACCATTGCTTTGTACAGTATTTAGGGGCCTTGGAACAATTTATTCCCTCTGCTTTGCTGGAGCAAAATCTCTTTTAGTGGAAAGCAATATTAAACCAGCTTTATTGTGAATATTGAGTGCTGTGATTAAAACTCATGTAAGCACTCAGTCAATATACTGTATAAAATAAAATACATTTCCATAGAAGGCTACAGGGGTGCCTTGCTAGACGAATTTAATTCGTTCTGTTAGTCAATTTGTTATGCGAAAAATTCGTCTAGCGAGTCCCATAGGAATGCATTGAAATTATTATTATTATTATTATTTGCCCATAGGAACGCATTAATTGAATTTCAATGCATTCCTATGGGAAACCGTGATTCGCTAGACGAATTTTCTACAAAACGAATTCGTCTTGCGAGGCAACCTCTGTTCGAAAAATCTCTTGGTTAAGCGAAAAATTCATCTTGCAGGGCATTCGCCTAGCGAGGCACCACTGTATTGTCTAACTAAGTACTTCATAGTACAAGACATTAAAAAAGAAAGACAATGCTCATGGGAAAGGCAGACTTCACTAGTTCAAACAGTCATCAATTTCATACTGCTATAACAAGATATGGTTCAAACCAGAGTTAGGGAACCTCAGGACCTGGGTCAAATGCAGACCTCCAGGCCTCTTTATTTGATCTGCAGGACTCTCTCTAGGCCACACCCCTTTCCAGGCCATGCCCCTTATTGTCCCTGCTCTTCTTGCCTGGCTGGCATGTGTCCTACTATACAAAGCTAAGACACATTCAACGTTCCACTCATTTTTTGTCTCCAGACACAGTAAGACTTGAAGAGCCCTGTGGGATCAAGACAAAGGCCTGTCTCATACTCTCTCATACCTTGAAGGCGAAAACTGGGACATCATCTTCCCATTTTCTCTAGTGAGAGAACGGCAGCCATTCTGGGCACCCTGTTCTTGCACCACAATTTCCCCCTGAAAAAGTGTATCGGGGTGGGCACGGTGCCCAAAAACATGCATTTTGGGGTGCTGCGTGAGATTGCAGCCCTAAAAGCACTTTTCTTCCTGGGGGAAATCAAAATGTCGGCTGTTCTCTCGTGAGAGAAAAAATGGGATGTCCTGGTTTTTCCGGGACACTCGCAGGATACGCTATCTAGTCCAGCATTCTATTCTCACGCTAGTCAGATGCCGATGAGAAGCCCACAAGCATAAGTTGTGTGCCACAGCATTCTCCTCAACTTGTGATTCCCAGCAACTCGTATTCAAAGGAATATTGTCATTGTGGGTAGTAGCCATTGATAACCTTGCCCTCCGTGAATTTGTCTGTTCCTCTTTTAAAGTCACCCACCATTGGCCTGCAACCCTCAGGTCCCATCAGGGACTGTGGCTTGTGGGTGGAGAAAGATATCCCATCCCTTATCTACATGGCTTTTATAGAGGTGGTGCCTTTTGAGTCTGATAAAACAATATACTTTCCTGATAGGCTGGAGACCCCAACAGTGCTCGAATTGCCTCCCGGATTGGGAAGGAATACATAAATGTCATCAACATGCTTCTTTTAACTCTTCCTGGAACACCTACAACCTATTACGGTGAAGAAATTGGAATGGAAGATACCACATCAGAAAATGTGAGTTTGAAAATTCTTGAATTCCAACCCCATGCAATAACCACGATACAGGGGATGCTGTTTTACCCTTCGCTGGTGATCAAGCCGTCTTGACTTTCCCAGTGCTGTTAATTCCCCCCCCCTCCAATGCCTGTGTTGTTTATGTTTCTCCTAAAACAGGACTGGTGGGCCTTCCAGATGTTGTTGAACTATGACTGCCATCATCCCTAACTATTGGCCATTCTCTTAGGGGCTGATGCAAGTTGGAGTCCAAGAACATCAAGCCCAAGAGTGCTCATTAATGGTCCCTCATCATCATTGAAAAAAGTGACAACTGGGGTCCCACAGGGTTCTGTCCTGGACCTGTTATCTAGCATCTTTATAAACGACTTGGACGTATGAATTGAGGGGATGCTCAACAAATTTGCAGATGACACCAAACTGGGAGGGGTAGTTAATGCCTCTGAAGCCAGAATCAGGATTCAAGATGTCCTTAACAGATTGGAGTACTAGCCCCCCCCCCAAAAGAATTTGAAGAGGGACAAATGTCAGGTTCTGTACTTAGGCAGGAATAACCAGCTGCACCAGTATAAGTTGGGGGACACCTGGCTTGCCAGCAGTACATGTGAAAAGGATCTACTAGGGGTGTTAGTAGACAACAGCTTAACATGAACCAACAGTGTGATGCAGCAGCAAAAGAAAAAGCTAATGCTATTCTAGGCTGCATCAACAGAAGTATAGTGTCCAGATCAAGGGAAGTAATAGTACCATTCTATTCTGCTTTGGTCAGACCACACCTGAAGTACAGGCATAACCTCCACTTATGTGCAATTGACTTGCGTGTGACCCCGTATTAGCAGTGAATAATGTCTTCTTGGTTTTTTTCAAGGCAACCTTTCCAGAAAAATCACCCATGCAGTGGGATGATACTCTTAATGCTGGCTTTAGTGAAGGCAACTCAACCTGGATACCTGTAAATCCTGACTATCCAAATATAAATGTGAAGGTAAGTATGATGACTGAAGCACTTTTCTCTCTTGTTCAAATAAATTACAAATTATTTTCTTTAGTAGGGCCAGTATTATCAAGATACTTAAAAATGTAAGTGTGACAATCCAGCCCCAGTTTGAATGAGGCCGCCTCACATTTACAGAAGTAAAACTCTGGATCAGTGGTTCCCAACAGGTGGTCCGTGGACCCCCAGGGGTCCGCGAGCTATGCCAGAGGGGTCCGCAAGATGCTATTAGAATAAAAAATATATTAAATATATTTCGTATGATAACAGATTTTTTGTTTTGGCCGCTTTCTGCATGAGCAGAGTCTAGCGCAAAACTAGAATTAGATAGAGGCAGTAGTTCTGCTGTATGCCGTTAGGTGGCGCTTTACAAACACTACTGTTTTGCAAAGAGGCAGCGTGCGCATTCTACTAACGCTCACCTCCCCAAGATGCTTTGCGCGCGTCGGCTTCATTTGTGCGCTACTGCGCAGGTACCCTGTCTTCTCCATTCCCCTCCCTCCTCCCTGGTGCGCGCTGCCTCTTTGCAAAACAGTAGTGTTTGTAAACAAAGCGTTGTTTTTCGCGGAAGCTACAGTTCGCATAGTTAAAAATGGACCGTTGGTTAAAAAGTGCTTCGTTAAAACGACAAAGGCCTACAGATGAAGAAGATAAAATATACAGATAAAATATAAAAAGACTCTTAATTTGGCTCTCACTTTTTAATTTTAGGATTAGGAATTAATGGGGGTCCTTGTCACAATAGCGGCTCGATGAGGGGTCCTCGAGAAAATTTTGTTGGGAACCCCTGCTCTGGATGATTCCCAGAGCAGTGACCCTCTTTCCACATTCAGAGTTGATGGGAAGGCATAGCTATTAAGCCTGAAACAAATTGTATGGGAAATCGGTGTGGGCTTACCTAGGACTGGCAGACCATTAAATCATTTTAGGCTGCAATCCAAAACACACTTGTTTGGAAGTAAGGCTGCAATCCAAAGTTCCACTTACCTAGAAGCAAGCATCACTGAATTCAGTGGGACTTACTTCTGAGGTCAAGATTGCATTGGTGTGCAGCAATTCTATACCTATTTACCTAGGAGTAAGCCCCACTGAACTAACTAGGATTTACTTCCAGGTGGACATGTATAGGATTGCACTGTAAGTTGATTTATTCTAACATTTGCCTATTGCTGATACCTCAATATAGATGCTTTATTGCCCTATCAGAAAGAGTAATGTATCTTACAATTTAATAAAGCAGCCACCCATTGCTGTAAGAAAATATTTTATCTTCCTTTCCATATTACAGTAATAATAATAACAATAATAACAATAATAATAATAATAATAATAATAATAATAATAATAATATATTTATACCCCACCCACCTGGCTGGGTTTCCCCAGCCACTCTGGGCGGCTTCCAACAGAATATTAAAATACAATAACCTATTAAACAGTAACACACTAAATAGCCTGAAAAAAATGAATGATGGTACTTTAAATTCGAGAGCCCATTTGAGACCACAATAAAAAGGCTAAAAAATAACTGGCGACTTTAACTATTAAAATTATGCACAGCACTTAAAATTGCCCCCCCCCGATCAATCAGCTGAGGGTTGTGCATAACGCTGTGCATAGGCCCAGAATGCATATGGTGTCTTATAGAGGTAACATATGCTCCCAATGAGGTTTCAGTCTAAAATAGATAATGGGGAAACAACAGAGCAGGGAAAGGTTGAAAAAAGGTCGAGAGAGAAGAATGTGCACAAGTGTCATTTGAAGGCAGCAGGTGAGGTTGCACCATGGGCAGGGAGGCAGTTCCATGCAAGGAGAAAAGTCATTGAAGGGGGCAGTAGACCTTTGGCTGACTGAGGGTGGTAGAGTAGGAGCAGCAGAGGTCACAGGCAGCCATGGAATGAGAAATGATTGTCCTTTCAGCATCTGAAAATTGACTAAAGGAAGCAACCATTACATTACAGGAGCAAGAGTCTCAACAGAATTCTACACTCCGCTTGTACCGAGAGCTCAGTTCCATTCGCGCCAACGAGCTTCCTATTTTTAGAGGATGGATGTGTTACGTTTGGAATGACAGTGACGTCTTTGTATATGTGAGGGAACTGGATGGGTTAGATCAAGTGTTTATGGTGGTCCTAAATTTTGGACTGGAGACCGTAACAGATCTGCAGGGTTCGGTTCCTGGTATTCCCTCCGAAGCTACTGTAAAGCTAAGCACGAATGTTGTCAACAGTGGCAAAGTAGTAAATACCAAAGCAGTCGTAACTGAAAAGGGAGAAGGACTCATTTTGGAATACTGGACAAGCGAACCCATCCACCAGATTGAAGCTTTCAAAGGGAAGTGTTTTGTTGCAGAAAAGGCATGCTATTCAAGCGCCTTCAATTTGCTCTATGCGTATTGCTAAGTGGCAATGGTTTGTTCCAAATCTATGAGTTGTAATTTCTTTACAAAAGGGGCAGCAGCTTTGAAGGACCAAATTTGAATGCTGTGTTTAAATAGCGTTTGGGTGTGTAGGTGTTACTTGTTTGCCAGCTGTCCAAAAATGGAAAACTTTACAGAATTTGGAACCTTGAATGTTTGGAACGCTGCTACGGTATATCTGAAAAGATCACTTGCCAAGTTCGAGTGCTACAGGGTACAGTTAAACATGATGCTTTTCATGCTATTTGGTGAATATTTGGTTATACAGTATACTATACATACATTAACCACGCAGAGACACTCGGAGGGCTCCCTTGAGATTTGGAACTCTCAAAATGACCTTTTTATGTTGTATTGGATTGGATTGTACTATCCATGCTCCCTTTCCTTGACAGTTGCATTGTGTTCCTCGGTTTTTGATTTTTCTATCCTAGGTTCTATACTTAGACTTTAAAAAGCCAATAAAAATGACTAAAGCAAAAGTAAAAAACAAAACAAAAAACTGCAGCAGGTCATTTGGGGGCATCGCTGTCTCCACTTACTTGTAATATCTCTTATCAGAAATAATTTCACGCATTGAGCAGTGGCTGGACTAGAATTAGTTCCCAGGTCTCCTCCAACTACGAGTCTGCCACATGCGTAGTCTAAACTTCATCTCCTACCTTCATGGCAGCAGAGATAAATGCAGAATTTGGGATTATCTTCTAGCATAATGAAAAGGAATGCATCTGTAATGGTTGAACCATTCTGTTACGAGCACTACATAGGGTGGCCCTTGAAAACCATCTGGAAACTTTGCCAAACTTCTGACAGGAGTCAGGAGAACAGAACATATCACTCTAGTCCTTCACCAACTGCACTGATTCCCAGTTTGTTTCTGGATTCAATTAATGGTGCCAGGTTTGGCATTTAAAGCACTAACAGTGCAATCCTAGTCTATTTACAAGTACGTCCTGCTGAGGCTTACTCCCACACAAGGGTGTATGAGCTTACAGTCTACAACATGTCCTTAAGAATAGCTTCATTCTGTTTCATAGAATCATAGAATCATAGAGTTGGAAGAGGCCACAAGGGTCATCCAGTCCAACCCCCTGCCAAGCAGGAAACACCATCAAAGCATTCTTGACATATGCCTGTCAAGCCTCTGCTTAAAGACCTCCAAAGAAGGAGACTCCACCACACTCCTTGGTAGCAAATTCCACTGCCGAACAGCTCTTACTGTCAGGAAGTTCTTCCTAATGTTTAGGTGGAAGCTTCTTTCTTGTAGTTTGAATCCATTGCTTCGTGTCCGCTTCTCTGGAGCAGCAGAAAACAATCTTTCTCCCTCCTCCATATGACATCCTTTCATATATTTGAACATGGCTATCATATCACCCCTTAACCTTCTCTTCTCCAGGCTAAACATACCCAGCTCCCTAAGCCGTTCCTCATAAGGCATTGTTTCCAGGCCTTTGACCATTTTGGTTGCCCTCCTCTGGACACGTTCCAGTTTGTCAGTATCCTTCTTGAACTGTGGTGCCCAGAACTGGACACAGTACTCCAGGTGAGGTCTGACCAGAGCAGAATATAGTGGTACTATTACTTCCCTTGATCTAGATGCTATACTCCTATTGATGCAGCCCAGAATTGCATTGGCTTTTTTAGCTGCTGCATCACACTGCTGACTCATGTCAAGTTTGTGGTCTACCAAGACTCCTAGATCCTTTTCACATGTACTGCTCTCAAGCCAGGTGTCACCCATCCTGTATTTGTGCCTTTCATTTTTTCTGCCCAAGTGTAGTACCTTACATTTCTCCTTGTTAAAATTCATCTTGTTTGCTTTGGCCCAGTTGTCTAATCTGTTAAGGTCATTTTGAAGTGTGATCCTGTCCTCTGGGGTATTAACCACCGCTCCCAATTTGGTGTCGTCTGCAAACTTGCTCAGGATGCCCTCAAGCCCATCATCCAAGTCATTGATAAAGATGTTGAATAAGACTGGGCCCAAGACAGAACCCTGTGGCACCCCACTAGTCACTACTCTCCAGGATAAGGAGGAGCCATTGATGAGCACCCTTTGGGTTCGGTCAGTAAGCCAGTTACAAATCCACTGAATGGTAGCATTGTCTAGCCCGCATTTTACCAGCTTCTTTACAAGAATATCATGGGGCACCTTGTCAAAGGCCTTGCTGAAATCAAGATAGGCTACATCCACAGCGTTCCCTTCATCTACCAGGCTTGTAATTCTGTTTGAACTACCCTGGAAACTCCCAGATTGTAGATTACCTTGCCTAGGGTGGTAAGCTTGCCCTCTTTACTGATTTTTGGTCTCTACGATATTTTAGTTATTATTTTTACTGTTTTGTTTCTGGTTTCTATGATTTTGTATTCTATGATTTGTAATTGCTCTTTTATATTGTTCAGCTCATGTGTTCATTTGTTCTAGCCAGAGGCCACGACAAACTTGTAGCAATAGTAATACACCATACATCTGTAACATAAGCAAAGATCTATGATGTAAGAGAGAGAGAGAAATTATTGTGAATGACCTTGCGGAAGGTGTAATAAAATTAATTCAGGTAAACATACTTTTTATTTTGTAAAAAAAAAAAGACATTTGAAGGTATACAGGGTTTTCAGTTTTTAAGAAAAAATATGTAATTACAAATTCATGAACAATTACCCTGGAATACTTTAGCCAATTCTAAAATAAAATTAGTTTAAATAGTTTCTTATTCCACAAAAAATATTTCCGTTGGCTTTAGGAATTGGGAGAAAAATTCCAGCTTTGCAGAGTTACTGCCGTTTGTCAAGTCCAAGCTCCTTGTACAAAAATGCTAGTTGTGTCGAAGCCTAAAACAATGAAAAACATTTCACTGTGAAAAAACCAGCAGACACTTCATAGCACTTTGCACATTTCAGAGAAGTATAACTCCCTCTTTCCCCACTCTATTGCTGCTTCCCTCCCAGTGCAATTCGTGCTCCTGTAACATTGGGTATAATAATGTGGATTCTCCTGCAGTCTGTACAGTAATCAGAGTTCTTCCTGCTCAATTCTCTTTATAAAATGGCAGCTGTTGTAATGGGCTTTTCACTGAGATCAGAAAAGCTTCCTGTGAATTGAGCATTACTGTCAGGTATAGCACAGCTTGTGACTAGAATAGTGGCAGCGAGTCTGAAGCCGGTGTCACAAAAATGCTTTCGAAATTGCTTTGCTTCTTCCCACTGTAGCCAGTGGATGAAGAAAGTGTCTTGCTCATGTGTACGCACTCTATGCTAAGTAGACAAGCTGAATTCAACTGTGCAGGGGGAAAGCAACAAAGAATTATTTTTGTGCACGTTGCTTTTTCGTACGCTGAAATTCCTTCTTGTTTTTTCTAATTGATTGTTTTCAGCCAAAAAGAGAGAGAGAAGGTTCCCAAGAACTGCTTGCAGAGTGATGTACAAAAGAGCTAAATTAATAAATAATTAGCAAAAACATACATACACGTGGGTATGTGTAGCATGTTCCTGAAATACATAGCAAGAAGCCCATATGAGTACTGGCACCAGTGTTGGGGGAATTAAAGTGGAATACCTTCCTTGCTGAATTTGCAGTGTATGATGTAAGAAGCTCAATCCTTGCACAGTGAAGTCAGCCTGTTTTCAACAGTACCAATCAGCTTTTGGGGTGGAAGGGTAATGGCTGAATCCAGGCCTCTGCCCACCCCAGTCCCCCAAAACAGATGCTAGTGAATTGGCTCGTGAATTGAGCCTCTCAAGAAGAAAGACATAAATGCCATCTGTAGGATTCCTCTGGTTGGATGATGACCAATTACTTTTTAAAATAGATATAGCATTTTCTTCCTGCTGGGTGATATCCAAAGTTGGTGCGTCGTGAATAGAAGCCATTTGCATTCATGGAAAAAGAGGTGCAGAGTCTCTTTTTTCCAACAAGGGGCCTCTTATTTATTAGGAGGGAAAGTATTATTTATGAAACACTCAAGTAGAAAGCAGAACAATTAAAACATGTCTACACTAAATAAAGCACGAGAAGCGTTAATGTCGTACACAAGCAAATGTTCTTTTAACATCTGATCTAGGTAGGTACTGGGCTCAAGATCAGCTTGTATTGACCAATTCACATAGCAGCTTCTCCTGCCCATTCAAGGTGACTTTGCAGTATTCATCTTAAAATGGACAGCCACCAAACACTTGTGCTTATGAATGGCGTCACCCACTTCAAGTGTTTTGCTCAGTCTTCCCTTTAACCTTCCAGGATAAATGCTCCCCCCCCCCTTCCAGGGTGTTTTCCCCCCAGGAAGTCACCAGGGAGAGGAATGAAAGGCAATGCATGCAGACATGGCCAGTCAAATAAATTTTGCTGCCTGAGATGAAATACAACAGGACGTCCCCTTACCACTTGGACTGACAACTGAATTTCACTTCCACATTGGTGATAGGATAGCATCACCCATGTACCCGAGGTAGCAGGCCAGTTTAGGGGCTGCAGGAGAGGCAACAAAGGGGAATGGCTGGCAGGCTCGGGAGGAACAGCTGGGGGTGCTTTTGCTGTCCCCACAACATCTGCCACCTGAAGCAGTTGCTTCATTCTGTCTAATGGTAAGGCTGGCCCTGTGTGTAGAGATCACAGGAGAGATGGTGGTAGGTAGATAAGCGGTGGTGTGCAGATTTGAGATGGTTATTTGGGAATCACAAACACTGTACATGCATACATATTATTCCTCAAACGTTCACGACCCTTGAAGTTTCAGTTTTTATCTCACAACATGAGAGCAATTATCTCCACAGTGTATAGCACTGATCTGTGCTGTTTCCCTTTTTGATTGCAAAAAAGAACACAGTGAGGATACCTGATTTAAAGAATCATCCCAAGATGGAGCACAATGACTGCCTCCTGGTTGAACATCTAAGAGAATATTAGGCATCTGAAGTCCTGAAACAAGCAGAAAAGGCCAACAAAGGATGAGGCAAGAGTGGAGGAGAAGCTGTTTTTTTCTTGTAGCAACAAGTTATATACTCTACTGGTGACGAAAGTAAATTCAGTATTTTATCATGACCTTTTGTGCTTAATGACTGATGGGGATCAGTTATTTTGAAGGTATCCTGTACATGTTTCCTCCAAAGCACTTTTGTAATATAAACTCATTTTGGTCATTTATCCCATAAAAAAAAAAAGTGACCCAGTTGCTGGTTTTGCCAGGACAGTTATCATAATAGCCATTACATGTGATGCACTTTAAGGCAAAGACTGCATTTACACCACCATTACCACGCCACATTTGTGCATTCAACAAGGACTTGGGAGATTTATCGAGCTTCTGGTCAAAAGATGTGCTAGTTCTGATTTAATCTGCTTCTCCATAAAAGTGTGTCCACCATCATCTTGCCCATCTTTGATGATGGTAGATGTCCACACAGCAGAAACTCCTGTTTGTCCATGTAATCTCTACTGAGCATTTCAGCCCTCACAACCCAGCCCTTCAACCACCAAGGCTGTGACTTAAGATCCAGTCATCACCCTTCTCTGTCTACTCATGAGGAACTGAAGCCTTGAGCCGCGTCACACAAGAGTCCTAAAGTAGTTCTTGCTTCAGTTGCTTTGTAATGTATGTGCAAGCAACAGCAAGCGCAAAAAGGGAACAGGAAAATAATCTGATCTGACCCGAATTGGATCTTTCAGTGGTACCAATAATCTGTTTGGAATGGAGGGGTGGGGAAGGAAGCTGAACACTGAATCTAGACCCACATCCCCATCCCTTGAAGAAGAGGTTTATGCAGCTGCAGAGCTCTTATTTAAGGTTGTGTTTGCATAGGTTGTGTTTGCAAGAATTCAGCTTGGACAAAAATATTTGTACATATGCATGTTATTGTTGGATTGGGGCAACAGTCCTTCCATTGCAACAATTTCTCATACTGTACAGTATGATGATTCAGCTAACCACAGATTTCTAATTTTACCTTTCACTTTTGTGCAGTTGTCTTGGGCATGGAAAGCTTGTACAGCTTTTCTAAGTTTACAGATGTATCTTAATAGCCCAGCCAGAGGTATGCGTTGATCGTTTTCAGAGGCTGTGATGAAAGCAGAAGGATAATTCTAGAGCAAAGGGAGGGGGGTTGGGGAGGAGAGGAAATGTCTGAGTTAGCAGGATGGAGTTACTGTGCAGCAATTAATTTTTAACTGGGTGGAAGTCACTCTGCAATGTCAGCAGGAGAGAAGCATTTCACAGATTTGATTATATAAATGAAGAAACCACTCATGCCAGTCATATTTGACAATTATGAAAATATTTTATCTGTGACTTAGTAAAGCACTGCACTTGCTTTCTGTTAAAA
This sequence comes from Zootoca vivipara, assembly GCF_965207765.1. Classification (NCBI taxonomy): domain Eukaryota; kingdom Metazoa; phylum Chordata; class Lepidosauria; order Squamata; family Lacertidae; genus Zootoca; species Zootoca vivipara. The sequence goes on from NC_142586.1 coordinate 99,338,851, forward strand.
CTCCCCTGTAAACATCTTGTATGACTGAGACTGGAAAGAAACTCAAAGGAAAATCTTGCCAGCCCATCGCTGCTGCAATTCATCCTCCTCTCTCTTTCAACACAACTGAGAGATGTGTTATGTTAAGGATGTGATGTGGTGCTTTGTTCTCTCCTAATATTGCTTTCTCTCTACTTAGGCTTATATCTGATCTTGGGAATAACATTTCCATGTCTCGTTACTTTGCAAAGGAGCCTGGATAATTTGGGCTGGCCTGTGAACTGACCTTCTGCTAGGGGTTGCACATGACGTGTATTTTTTCATGTTGTAAGCTGCCTTGAGCATGGTTTGAACTGTAGAAAGGTAAAAAATTTATGGATAAAATTATGTATGTTTGTATGTATGTCATATTGATAAAATTATGTATGTTTGTAAGTATGAAGAGTTACAGGGCAATTCTAGCTGTGTTACTAAGAAGTTAGTTTAATTGCTTTTGATAGGGCTTCTAGGCATGCACAGATCCGCAGCTAAAGCAGTTTCTTAGTACCGTCCTATTGAAGGTTCTTAACTTGGCTTGGATCACAACCATTCCTAAAAACACCTGTCTGAACTGTAAAAACTGCTATTGAGATTCATCCCCCCCCCCGCTTGCTTGAAATGCACTTTGTAGTATTAAGAATAGATGAACTGGTACCTGTGGCCTAATATTCTGATAGGGACAGTAGCTTTGGATATATTCCTTGCAAGTCTCATCAACCAAAGGATTACCCCATTCTTCTTGTTCTTCAATAGTTAGGGGGAGATGAGGGTCCAACATTGTATTTAAAACATCCAGGAATGGGGCCTGTGAATAAAATGAACATTTTTTCCCCACAACTTCAAAAGACTAATTATATAAAATTTTAAAAACCCAGATGTAATATGTAAGCCTGCTGATATTTCCCAGTGTACCCAACCAGGTCCTCTAATTAGGCCGTTGTAAGAAATTAGTAGTAGAATCTTCATGCATATTAATGGTTAACACGTTTGAGGAGAAATACTTTCCATTTGCTTACTGAATTTTATTTGCCCATTCACCCACGTTGGAGAGATCCTTGTAAGCCCTTTTAAATAACCACAATGCCTGTTCCATATTGGTATAATTGTTGGAAGCCACCCAGCGTGGCTGGGGGAACCCAGTAAGATGGGTGGCATATAAATATATTGTTGTTGATGTTGTTGTTATCCATAGCAAAACCAGGCCTTCAATAAGATCATCAACTACCTTTGCTTCAAGATCCCCAGAGTATTCAGCAACCCCACAGGTGCCATCAGTCTCTGAAGAGAAAACATCTGGAATGGGCCCACCACTATTACAGGGGGAAATTGCTGCAACTAGTTCAAACTTCATTATGTAATGATTTGACCATGACAAGGGTGTGCATTACACCCCAACCCCACCCCAATCTGCGGTCCATTTCCCATACCACTTGGGAGTGAAAACTACATCAACAGTGTGTCTTGCCAAACATGTTGGACTGATGACCCTTTGAGGCAATGCCATGGAGGCCATGAAGTCCCAAGGAGGTTCAGTGGCAACCTCCATATGGATACTGAAGTTCTCCAACACCACGCCTGAGGCTCCCTGGGCTGGGGATGCCACTGGACATCAAAGTGGTTATTGGTGTGGAGGGGGGCATTATTGGGTTGTTCTTGTTTTTATTTTAATTATGTATTTTGTGTTTTTATATCATGATTTTATCCTGTGCAGCATCCTGAGACCTGCGGGTATAGGACGGTATATAAATTTAATAAATATGTAATAATAAGTCTGTCTCTCTGGTCCAACACCCGGTGCAGACCTTCTAAGTCAGAGATGGGGAAATTTGCTGCCATCTTAATCGGGGGAGGGGAAGGCTTGCAGAAACCTTTGAGAGGACCTCCACCTCCACTTTTAGATCAGAGTGAGGCTGGAGACTTAAAAGGGAAGAGAGGGAGACTTGCAAAAGCCCTTCATTCTGATCTTTAAGGAAGGGTAGGAGGCCTGCAATAACCTTTGCACTTGAGTGGAATGAAATTTAGTAGCAGTAATCTCACCTGTAAAACCATAGCTCTGATAAGGTGAGGATCATTATTGTAGAGAGCTCCTGCAAGAACTCCTCCAGCACTCACACTCGTCAGTGCTGTAAGCGCTGGCTGAGAATATCCCAGTTCATGTAACAACTTTATGCAGGCCTGGAGGTCTTGAATACCATTGTGCTTCTTTGTCATACTGCCATCTTTATGCCATCTCAGGCCTAACTCTCCTCCACCTCTGACAAATAAAAACAACAATGAAACAACTGAGAAATGTTACACATCTCTTAAAAGACAACCACCATTTTCTAATATATACGGAAGCCCTCCTATGTCATAAATAGGCCAATACATGTGCTTTGATGTCTATTTAAAGCAGGGGTCAGCAAACTTTTTCAGCAGGGGGCCGGTCCACTGTCCCTCAGACCTTGTGGGGGGCCAGACTATATTGGGGGGGGGAATATGAACAAATTCCTATGCCCCACAAATAACCCAGAGAAGCATTTTAAACAAAAGGACACATTCTACTCATGTAAAAACATCAGGCAGGCCCCACAAATAACCCAGAGATGCATTTTAAATAAAAGGACACATTCTACTCATGTAAAAACACGCTGATTCCCGGATTGTCCGCGGGCCGGATTTAGAAGGTGATTGGGCTGCATCCGGCCCCCGGGCCTTAGTTTGGGGACCCCTGCTTTAAAGCTTTCACATGTTTTTGTCAAAATTTTACAGCTAAAGAAGTGATAAAACAGCTAGATCCACAGATCTATGCGAGTGCGGTCAACTTTTGCATATGAAAGGGGACAAGGCAATTTTTGCAGGTCCTTTCTTCCTTTTCCATGCCCTGAAAACCTGCTTCAGAGGACCAGGGGAACCCCTGGAAGAAAATGGGAGGTGGGGCAGAGGGCTGCAGGTGGAAACCAGCATAGGGTGCTTATTTACGCATCACTGAAAAATGGGAAGTGCATCTCGAAAGAGAGGGTGAAAGAGGGCACCAATTTGCATAAAATGTGCATATGCTAATATTTATGTATGCAAACTCAGAAATTATCACAACAATTTAAGCAGAAATACAAATAATCTCAGCAGTGTTGGGGAGACTGTGACCTATGTGCCTCCTCAGTCTGTTGTCTAGGAGCTAACTGTTCTCCCTTCTTATTTTTTAAACATTAAACTGAACTTGGAATGGGCAGCTTTTCAAACAGAAATCTGTCCTCCGTAAAGTAAGACACCTGGTCAACCTAAATTGGCAAGCGCTGTCACTCCATCTTTTGTCCCTACAAGCCTTTGCTTAAAGCTTCTTTGGAAATGCAAGGACTTCCATTCACGGAAGAGCTCAGCTGGACCCAACCCATTATGTTTAGTATTCTGGAGAAAAGTTATTTATTTATTCATTCATTCACTTCAAGGCAATGCAAAATTCTTAAAACTGTTCTGAAAGCAAAGTATCGTTTTACAGTGATTGTATTTTATTTTATTTTGCCTAAACTACTGTATTTTAAAACTCAGCACAGATTTTTCCAATACCTTAGTCAGGTTTGCTAATCAGGAAAGAGGTATAAAGTTGCTCACATTCTTGAAACAATACAAACAAACACATAGCATTTCTAAATTTACAGGTAAGACCTACCACCCAGAGCAGTTTTTCAATTTGGAAATAAGGTTAAGATGGTGAAAAGCCTGTTTAAACATTATGTGGAAGGAGGGGAAGCAGATATGGGAGTCATGTGCACTTCTGCTGTAATTTCAGATCGGTGAGCTCCAGGGGTTGTTTGGATTCACAGAGCACACAGACTGAGACCCACTAGTCCCATATCATAGCAGAAGTACAAAAAGAAGAAGCATGCCTTACGTCAGGCTAGTGCCCACTTCTGAGTAACATTGGGGCCTTTTCTTTTTCTTTTTGCTTCTGTACAAATTCTGCTTCTTTTAAAAAGGCTGGCATAGAATTAATTTCCAAATGATTTATATATTTTCCCCTATTGAAACCAAGGGCAGCCCAAGGCCACAATCCCAAGAACACATATAGGGAAGTACCGTATTTTTCTGTCTATAAGACGCCCCCATGTATAAGACACCCTCTATTTTTGGGGACTCCGATTTAAGAAAATGGGGGAAGATCTATCCGTGTATAAGATGCTCCCAAATTTTGGACATTATTTTTTAGGAAAAAACCTAGTCTTACTTGGTAATTGGACTTACTTCCGTGTTGTGTTACAACAAGGGGGGGGGAATCTTACTTTTTATATATTTATGTGTTATATTTGTCAATTCCATCAAAACTGAGTTGAGGACCTGGCATCCTGAGATATGCTATGTATCAACTGTGGTGTCATACAAAAATAACCAGTAATGATTTGTCTAAATAAATTTTATTGTTTATTTTGTTGTTTTACAAAATCATGCAGAGAGAGTGGGAGAGAGAGAAACTATTTTCTTTTGAATTATTTTCAGCTGCTGTATTGGTTATTTAGAATTATGTGGAACAGTTGAAAGTCCTTTATATGCTGCCACACAAAATAAGACAGAAAAATTAGTTAATGGGATAGGTTTATAAAAAACTAAGGTGACTTTTTGGCAGCAAATATATCCTTCATTATTTGTTTTTAGGTGAATGTAAATCACCATAAGGCTAATGCAATATCAGAATAGAATTTTACATGACATGCTGAAAGAAAAGCCTTATATGGGGGAAGCTACCACAGGAATAGTATGAAAGATCTCAAAAAGGCTTTCGAAAATCCAATCAGTTTTCACTAAGCCAAAGAACTGAAACAGCTGCATTTTCATCCCTTGAATCTAACTGAATTCATCTAAGCAACAGTAATTTTAAGAAATTATCGGCAAACAATAGGTAACATAAATTTAGGAGGAAATTGTTTGCAAATGGAATGGGAAACTTTATAGTCAAAAGGAAAACTTCAAGCACTGAGAATATATCAATCACATTTTCACAAGCAACAGAAGCCACAAGACAATGGCTTTTAGTGTATAGATCTTACCTAACATGACAGTATGCTAATATCCACCCATCCTTGATTAGCATTAAATTTTCTGCTTTAAAGCTCATGTTCAAGTCTATGCCATAAGCTCCATATACATGAACCAGAAGTGGCATCCTGCGCAGCTCTTTAGAATTGGCTTTATGAAAAACTGTAATTGGCACGCAAGTTTCATCCTGAAAATGAGGGAGTATTTTGCATGAAAGGATGTTTCAAAGTTCACAAGGAATGCACAGGTACAAAAGCTTCAATTACATATTTTAAACATGTTTTTCTTATTACAGTAATTCCTTGGCACTTTGCGCAAAAGCACTCTTGACAAATGAAACGGAGATTAGCCTGCCACTGGGTTCGTTTACCAATGTGGAGCATAAAAACTCATTTAAACGCAACACCTGAGAAATCTATAAACCATGAAAGCAACTGGCTCCTCCTACACCCTCTAATGATACCCATCTGCATTATGACCTGAGCAGCTTAGCACTTAGTGCAGCAGCAAAGCTTTTATTATAAACTTAGCATTTCTATATACATATATATTTATCTTAAAGCTTGCAAGTTTGAGATGAATTTTCCCCTGTGTGACTGAAACACACATAAAGCAAAGTCAAGTTATTTTACTCTCCTTTGCATTTCATAAAGATTTAACACACATGAAAAAAATTGTGGGAGGGGATTTTTGCATGAATATTTTTTGCTGTCACAGATGTTACTTGTTTCTGGTTGTTTTTATTTGTAGTAGGAGCAGGTGATGTCAAGCTGTCCTTCTCTTCCAGCAGGATAAACCAAGTATTAATGTGATAAGAGACAACTCAGTAAGTCTCGTGTACCATGACATTTTCTCTTGCCTAAAGAAATAACACCATCACCTTCAATATTCTCAAAAAGTAAAAACAGAAAAAAAGCAAATTTAAATTTCCTGAATCTCTTTCTGCAGGGCTGAAAAGAAACACTCATAGGTCTAGTGAATATGCACATCCAGAGGCCATTATATGGTGTCAATTTCTATTTTCCTTCCAGTTGCTGCTTTAAAAAGGGCAGGAAGAGAACAGAAAGTCTTACCTTGCTTTTAGCTTCTAATCGTACAGTGTGACAATTCATTGTAACTGGCACCTCTTGCTCAGTGTGCTCAATAAGGCTGTTTTTCATCACTGAATATGCAAAACGTACTGGAGGTTGAACTGGGGAGATGAGCCAAAAGTAGAAAGTGCTGGCGGTGTACTCAGGATGAGGATCCAATTCAAATGAACAGGCCCAGGCAGGTAGCTGGGAGTAAAAAACCCACAGTTAGTAATACCCCGCTCCCCAGGCTTTGAGATTTTCTCTACATAACTGAATCCCAGGCTTCCCCTCTGATGAAAGGATTCAAACTTCAAGCTTAATTAACTTTGGCATATGTGTTTGCCAGGAGTTGCTTTCCCCCCGCTCTCTCTTCCTCTCCGTAAATTAAGAGGCGAAAAAAGTCAAAAGAAACAGTGTGACAATGAAGGCAACAATTTAGCTAACTTTCCCCCTTCCTTAAAAGCTGCTTAATGAGGTTCAACAATAATGCAAGTGGAAAACAGAATATTACGTTGTTTTGAAACAAAGGGAGCGAGCAAAGCAATCAAATCACCTTTAAAAACGATATATTGGCATTAAGTAAACACAGCCATTGTGATGCTTATGTATCTGTTTTAGGGATGTTTGTCTTACTGACCCCTGACACCCCTGTATTATTAGGAAGTTTTGAAAATCTTTCTTCTCTCTCCCCCCCCCCCCCGTCTGCTCTCTCACTCTATCCAACTTGAAATGCAGCCAAGTCAACGTCAGTTATTGCACTGAGGCCATGCATCGGCTTTGCAGAGCTCAGCCACTTAGAATCCTTGCCTCTGACTCTATTCCCAGCGCTAGCCACTGTGAAGAACAAAATCATTTTTTTGGCACAGCTACACTCAGAAACTCAGGGCTATTATGTTTTAAGACTTAACACTCCTAGAAATGAAAAGAATCAGGATTCATTCTCTGAGAGCAGCAGGGTCTCTTACCCACTGCTTACTTTCTTTTAAGGAGTTCTGGTTAGTAGGTTGATAAAGGCTTTGGGAATTGTGGCAGTCAGAGTCAAAAAGCTTTACACAGAAAAACCGCACTCCGTGTAATTGATTAAAACCTGAAGAGGATCATTCTAAAAAGTCTAGAAAATCCTACAAAATGGGTACTATATTTAACTTGAATGCTACAATTAGGAGAATGGTTTGGGAGTGTGTAAGTTTACCCTTTTATTGCAAGTATGCTAAGTGAAATTTTGAAATATTTTCAGATAACTGAGTTTTAAGGCAGGAGTTAGCCTAAGGTTTTTAAGAGGCAGAGCTTTTGTCCTTTGATTTATAAAGTTCAAAAGAAAGCCTGGATTGACAAAGTTATGCTTCAAGGAAGGAAATATGGTCAATTTTATCTAATAGAGTTAATCTTAGATAAATGAGACTTTTTGGTTAATTAAAAGGGTTATTTCTATAGGGTTACTTCAAGACTGCATGCAGCAATTTACTATGGAAATAAATCAAGGTACAGGTATAAGGATTCACTTTGTGTTTTATGTATGTAAGATGAACCACTAATGATTTTTCATTTATGCTACAAAACCACCCAATATTTTGTAACATTGTTTTACTTTGAAAATAAGCATTTCGGAAATAGCTGGGCTATTAATACTAATACTAATTTATTTCTATCCCGCCTATCTGGCTGGGTTTCCCCAGCCACTCTGGGCGGCTTCCAGCAAAAGATTAGAAATACATTAAATCATCAGTCATTAAAAACTACCCTAAACAGGGCTGCCTTCAGATGTCTTCTAAATGTCATATAGTTGTTTATTTCTTTGACATCTGATGAGAGGGCGTTCCACAGGGTGGGTGCCACTACCGAGAAGGCCCTCTGCCTGGTTCCCTGTAATTTCGCTTCTCACAGTGAGGGAACCACCAGAAGGCCCTCGGTGCTGGACCTCAGTATTACATTTTGCTAGCTCCAAAACTGTCCCACAGTCACAAATCTGGGGGAGCAATTGATGGTTTTTGCAATCAACAGCAGAACCTCCTCCATTTCATCATAAAAACAACTTCTAAAATAAAGCTTTTAAAATGATCATCTTGTTCATTAGTCAATTGGACTTTATTCCATCACTGAACCAGAATAGGGTAGCAGCCCTACAAGCAAAGTAAAACACACTTTAAAAGTGGGGGCAGGGGCTCAGGACATTTGGGTCACCACCTAACAGGCTGATACTATAAGCAACCACTTAACCAAGGATAATGGCAGCACAATGTAGTTGTTATCCTATATACTCACAGCATAAAAATCTGCAATGCTACATTGCTGATAACCATTTCCTCAGTATACTTAGAAAGTCAGAAGTAAGTTCCAGTGAGTTCAATGAGGTTTAGTTCCAGGTACGTGGTTATACAACTGCAGTCACAATGTTTTGTTGTTGTTGTTTCTTGGTCTACTATTATCTAAAACGATACTTTCCAAAATACTCAGTTTTCCACACTATGATCCATCACCCTTGCAGTCAGCACTAAAAGGCTATATGAAACGCACAACCAGTGCTCTTTTTCTATAAAAAGAGGTGCCGGAACTCACCATGGACACTTCCCATGTTCTCTTATAATGGCAACGGTGCCCACTTGAGAGATGCCAGAACTCAGTTCCAGAGAGTTCCGGCTTAAAAAAAGCCTTGTGTATCACTATTTATGCTACCTTGATTATATTATACTTTTTTGTGTATCCCTGGAGGCATCTGGATAAACCAAGTTCAAACTACAACTTGCCCTTAATTTATAAATTAATCTTGAGCAATAAAATACTAAGCTTAAAAATGGGAGGGTGGGTGGGTGTATAAAGCAAAACATTTACCTTAACGTTGTGAACTGAGTTTGACACAAAAGAAAAAATATCTAAATACAGATGACCGCAGAACTTCAGAAACGCAACACAGTAGTCTTTGAACATCTCTAAGTCAATTAATTTGGTATTTTCTTTCACTGTGTAAATGGACAGCCAGTTCTCCAAACCACATGAGTCAACTGAAGCTTTCATTAGCTACAAACAAAGAAGAGTCCAAACACATGTAAAAAATGGAAATTATGCAATATGCAAACGTTTTCAGAAAGCTGATCTTTTCCTCAGCTACTAATATCTTTACAGTAGCAATAGGTGACACATTAGCAGCTTAGAGTAATGTTACCCCTGACAGTTCTGGATATTCCGGAGAGGTAGTGCTTAGTTGTTTCATGGCATCTGAACAAGTATGTTACTACTCATCTTCAGATGAAATGGTAAACCTATAATCTCTCTCCCACTGTCCTCTGTAGCAGGAGGTCATGTATATACAGTATACTGCATATGGATGTTAAATTTTGATCATTTGAGGGTAATGCAACAAAAGAAGGAATAACCAACCAAGTAACACGTTTTCAGTTTCTCCTCAAGGACCAGCCATAAATCAAGAAAGTGCCCAGCTGAGCAATACTTTATATTTCTTTTCAACTATTTTACAGTGTTTCCTATAAGCTTCCACATATCTCAGCAGGAAGGACAATAAAAAAATGAAATGGGGTCCACAAGGGCACCAGAGCTAAGGAGTGGAAATGGACAGAATTGCATTTCTAGAACAATGTATACTATGAAAGTGAATTTAATGATGGAAACTGTGATAGATTTATACCAACCCTGGAGGTTGAAAATTCTTCTGCTTTTTATGAAAGAGAATAGGAAATAGTAGCAGAAGCTCCTTCAGTAGAATTTCAGAGCCATCTTTTTCAAATACATAATAACAAAAATATAGAATTATTTCATAGGTCTGAACTTGAACTAGCACCAACCTACCGTGAGGGTGCTATTCAAGGAATGAATGGGATTGTGTAGTTTTGCTGGAGAAGAGTTATCCATTTGCTGCTTTTAAAATTCAATCAACCAGTTTTTAAAGGACTAAATAAAATAAATAAAGTGGAAAGTCTATTTGCTAAGTGACTGCTCTGCTGTCAAGAGTTATGGGGGTGGGGGGGCAGAATGATCAGTTTCTAAATAACTAAAAACAATTAAAACCACAATAAAACTTCAAAATAAATTGAAAACTGGTGCAGCCACTGGTGGGAAAATGAATTATGATGCTTGTCATTAGAAATGTCAAATTATTAAAAAAAATTCAGAGCTTGTTTTTTTGAAACATGCACATCCTAAGTGCCCATTGTACTGAAAGCATCCAATTTACACTCTATTCTTCTAAATGTATAGAAAGCATTTTAAAGTCAATCCAAAGATTGATTAATGTAACTGATCAATAACTAAACATTGCACCCCTGCTTGCTCGCTTTCTCTATTACATTTCCAAGTAATGAAGAAGATAAGGAGAGGGCTGTTGGAGCAGACAAAAGCACTATCTAGTCCAGCATCCTGTCCTCAGTGGCCAACCAGATGCCTACGAGAAATTGAGAAGCAGGACATGAGCACAGGAGTACTCTCCCCACTTGTGCTCCCCAGCAGCTGGCATTCATATGCAGTTATCACAGCTAGTAGCCACTGACAGCCACTGATCCTACATGAATTTGTCCAATCCTCTTTTAAAGCCATCCAACACGGTAAGGGAATCTAGCATCTCATTATCCTTACTTCACCCTATCTTTATAATAATGAAGGTGTCTAGAACTCAACACTACAAAATCCAGAAGTCCAGTTGGGCTCACTCAGTTTAAAGCAGGGGTCAGCAACCTTTTTCAGCCATGGGCTGTGGTGGGCCGGACTATATTTTCTTTTTTTGGGTGTGTGTGTGTGTGAACAAATTCTTATGCCCTGCAAATAACCCAGATATGCAATTTAAAGAAAAGGACACATTCTACTCATGTAAAAACACGCTGATCCCCAGACCATCCGTGGGTTGGATTGAGAAGGCGATTGGGCCGCATCCGGCCTACGGGCCTGAGGTTGCCTACTCCTGGTTTAAAGTGTGTATTTCATTCCAATGGCTGATTGTCTCCTCTGAATGTTTTTTTTGTCCCATTTTTTTAGTGCATGTAAGCTGGGTGGAGCAAATGAGGATACATGTTAGGGACCATGCCCATGCACCTGAAAGCCATATATGGACTTTTAAAAAGTATTAAACTTTTTTTTTGGGGGGGGGGGATATTGAATAGTTTGGATCTGCTGCTACTAGATGTTGGAAGCAACCTAAACGCTTACTTGCATATCTGCATCTTATACCCACTGGCGGAGGAAGGGGGATGCGGTGGGTGCAGTCCGCCCCAGGTGTCATCCCTGAGGGGGAGTGACATCGCCATGCCACCCCCCCGGGACACTCGCCACACCGAGTGCTGGTGCAGCTAGCTCCGCCTCTGCCTATATACCTTGTATCCCACTGGGTCTCCATATGTAGTAAGAATGTACAACTCATTGTTTCTGTGTTCAACGTGGTAAAGGACTCCTTCTGTTCGTTGTTGCACAAGAACAGGAGACTTAAAAGGGTGGTGGGAATCAACCAACCACACTTCAGAGGCATTCTTGCTGTTACTGTTTATAGTCAGAAAGCGCTTGTCCTTTGTGCGGTAGAGATCCACAAAATATCTGCAAGGAAATAACAAACTATTAACAAACATCACCAGTAGAGATAGACAAGATATTTGGATAACAGAAATTTCAAAAAAGAAAGAAGGGGTGGTGGTGCTATCCATTGCCATTTACATAACACGAGTCTAGGGATAAAGTCTGACTCAGTAAAGCAGATTCCTATTTGCTGATCCAGCCCACAGCGGGGCTGCAGTTGCCTCTTGGCAAACAATCAGTTCAGATCTCTGGCAGGAGTCCTCTGTCCCTCTCCCAGCAGTCTGCCTCACCCATTTTTTGCTCTGGCTCCATCTCATTGGCTCAAGGGCTGCACACTTTTGGCATGCAGCCTTTGACCGTTAACCCCCGGGTAATGCAGCTTTTGACTGGAGATGCTTTGGATTGAACCTGGGACCTTTTGCTACTGAGCTCTGGTCCTTTCTCTGTCGTGACATTATCACATTTTTGGATGTGCATAGTGAGTACCATAGCTTGACATCTACTCCAGAATATGAAATCTTTCAAAATATTTAATCATTGCATATTACTTTCACTGAGGAACTTTGCAAGCCACATCCATATCTAACAATAAATGAAAAGTATATTGGGTTGGAATGGATAAAGACTTAGTTGGACTTAGGTGGCAAGGAAATCAATGGGACAAATAGTCATGAATTAAGACCACTGATTTCAGTGGGAACTAAATCCAACTAAGACTGGATCCAACCCAATATCTATCTATCTATCTATCTATCTATCTATCTATCTATCTATCTATCTATCTCTGAGTGCATTCGTTTTATTTCTTATGTAACACTGGAGTTTAATGTTCTCTTTTAGTCTGCAATTCTCACATTTTCATGTTTCATTTTTACAGGTTCGTGTTTCCTTTTAAACCATTATCTCATATACAGTAATGTGTAGAATTTAGGCTCCACAATTTATTTTACAACTTTTGAAAAGGCAGAGATTGTCAGCTTCATGGAAGGAAAGGTAAAGAAAAGATTCAAGACATAAATATTAGAACAAGAGGTTGTTCAAACATTTATTCTGCTTTCTTTCCAAAGGACTAAAAATCACGGCACACGGACAAACTAATGCAGGACAGGACTTACAAAGTTGTGGACCCTTTATACAAAAACCCAGCAAATTAGCCTCTTTGTCAATGGAACTCTAACTCTTCCAAGAAAGCTACAAGCTGATCTTTACTTCCTTCTTTTTAGGAAAAAGAAATATTTCTGCATTTTTTTAAAAAAAAAAACACAAGTGTTTGATCAAAACCTACTCTTGGTGCATACTTTCAGCACATAGATAAGTGCACCAAATCAATGTGGTTTGTATTCGAAGAAATAAGAATAATTATATGAATGAAACAGGACTTCCCCAACTCCCTTGCAGCTGCCCCATGAAGAGCTGCTTCTGAGGATTGAGGGATGCTTGGGAATTGTACCTAATACAGTATGGGGAGTGGGAGAGCTGCAGCTGCAGGTAGGGAAGCAGCCAACATCAGGAAAGCTCCATTGTATAAGCAAAAAGGCCTTTTGCTTGAGCTGGTTCCAAGCCTATATTCATTTGCCCTGTGAGCACACCTGGCTGGATCCAAGCCTATATTCATTTGCCCTGTGAGCAAATAAGAAGGAACTGGCTTTGTTTTGTCTGGAGAAGAATTAAAGGGCATATGATAAAACTCTTCAAATACTTTATATCTAATTACATAGAAAGGGCAAAGATCTGCTGCCCCACTTATATACATTTTGATTTCCTAAGAGCAAGGGAAAGGGAATGAAATTCCCCCCCCCCCCGCCCTGAACTCAGATGTTGAACCGAATCAGACAGCATCCAAAGCACTTTTGACCAAGGCTTTTTCCAAAGAGCGGAATCAGGGTCCAAACAAAATTTTGTGGTCAGTGCACACTCCTAATATTAAACTAGAAATGATTTTTGGGTTCACATGCTCCTCCTTCAGACCTCCCATTGCATACTGACAGTAGTGTTTTGATCCTGGCTAAAGCAAACCACAGTTTCCCATTACATACAAAATGGATCACACAGAGAGAAAACTGCTCAATATATTCAGTTACCTTGTATCGTGTTCCGTATAAACAAGCTCAGAGTGTTTTTTATTAAAATCACATAAATACACATGACGACACTGTAGGTTCTTCTGGGTGGTATAGAAGAGAATCTCATGTGCAGCCCATTCTGGGGGATGGAGGGGGAAGGGAAGGAAAGTCAAATTAGTGTTTTTGCAATTATGAAAGGAACCAGGATTTTAGTTTTGGAATTTGAGAAATCCATTGTGTTTATTTATGGTAAGTTGAAAATGTGAAAATGAAAAACCTTCCAAGCACACACAGTAGTCTGTGTATGACCCTTTGGATCTCAGTCACTGACCAGAAGCTTGAATTTAATGTGAAGAACGGCAGATAACCAGTGCAGGCTTAGAACCTTTCCTTCTCTTAAACAATAAGCATGTAACAGTTCTTCATTGTTGAGTTAGATTTAGTCATCTTTCTTCAATTTAATCTTCCTGCTCTCCCCCCCCCCCCCAGCACCTGATGCAAAATATTTTATCATGGTGAATATTAAAGTTTCCTCACAGCTAGCATAAACATGGCAGCTTTGAGGATGCAGCTGTGAGCAAAAGCAGTTGGTGCAGTGCTGCGCCTCCTCCCTCCTGACAGCAATGTCACTGCTACTCATTGGGATGGTCTGAAGGTGGGATAGAGCAGCAGTGAGATTGGCTCTGCCATACACCCACAGCCCTAATCTAGCCCTCCTGCCAGTGCGTCCATGCAGCTCCCACCTCACTGCCCCCCTGTCCTGCCAAGCCAACTTACTCCTGTTTGCAAGTACCTATTGAGCAGTGCCCGTGACATCACTCATTATAAGTGACACAAATTTCTTTCTTTTATTTTATTTGGAGGCTGAAACAGGGATCTATTTAGACAAATTACAAATGCATGGGCAACATCTGATAAACCTGAATGATGTGAAGATTCAATAATAGAAGTCTGGTCTTCCATCTGAGATATACGTATTACATTACAAAGGAAAGAGGTTTATGCTAACTGCTTACCAAAGCTAAAGACATTTGGGATGATACATTCCACTTTTGGTAATGTATCTAATTTCACAACAATACACGCAGACTCTTCGGAATGTGCACTTTTAATCGCAGCAGCCATATATCTCTGATCTGGGCAAATTCGGATGCGCTGGATAAGGGAATTATGAAACGGTAGTGCTTCTGTACTAAGCAATATTTCATTGTTTCCTTCATCTACAATGTAAGAAAGAAAAGGCAATACTGTAAGCCTAATACAAAGACAGCGGGTGGCGCTGTGGGTTAAACCACAGAGCCTAGGGCTTGCTGATCAGAAGGTCGGTGGTTCGAATCCCCGCGACGGGGTGAGCTCCCATTGCTCGGTCCCTGCTCCTGCCAACCTAGCAGTTCGAAAGCACGTCAAAGTGCAAGTAGATAAATAGGTACCGCTACAGCGGGAAGGTAAACGGTGTTTCCGTGTGCTGTTCTGGTTCGCCAGAAGCAGCTTTGTCATGCTGGCCACATGACCTGGAAGTTGTACGCCGGCTCCCTCGGCCAATAATGCGAGATGAGCGCCGTAACCCCAGAGTCGGTTACGACTGGACCTAATGGTCTGGGGTCCCTTTACCTTTAATACAGTACAAAGAACAGCTATTGTTTCTGTGTACTTTTTGTGACTTTTATAAATGCAGTGTTTTCCTATTAAGTAGCAATGTATACATGCACGTTGTTCCAGCTAAAGATAGTCATGGAACAAATTAGGTATGACAAATCTATGTCCCAGTTCTTCAAACGAAATTAGAACGCAGCTCTAAATCCCACTTACCTGAGTGCCACTGAATTAAAAGAGACTTACTTCAGTGCAGACATGTATAGGATTACATGGACTGTCACAGCTGAATGAATAAGACTGTGCTACTTTTTTTTTTTGCTTGATAATGCTATCTTAACTAATACTAATGGCAATATTTGTACTGTCCAGGTGATAAAGATTCCATAACTAGCAAGAAGCCCACCCCCCAAAAGCCTCCCACTCTGGATCATCTTCTGCAGCGTAAATTCCTTTGGAATGGGGTGGGCTGGCTTTTTAAGCACAGACGACTCTCTGGAATGGTGTGGGATGCAATCTGAATGGTTGCAGTCAGACTGGGGAAAATTGATAAGAAATTGGGGATCCCTCTTACATAAAGAGAAATATCTTCCAGTTGTAGGAGGGGCTCTCTGGATTCCACCCAATAATTTTGACAAAAGAAAAGCTTGACAAAATGTAAAGCTTTACTTTACATCTGGATTTTTCATCAGATTTTCGCCCCTAAAATTAGATTGTTTCAAATGTACTGTGTCACAGATTATGAAGCAAAGCTCAACATATGGCTCTTAGCTTTGAGTCATTTCCCTATCTCAGGCTGTGGTTAGAGCCTTGGCAAAGCAGTGGGAAACTCCCTCAGAAAATCTTCCGGATCCACCAGCCACCAAGGGTGGAGAGCCATTGGTAGTTGGGGAGACCATGCACTCCCAAACTACTTCAGACAAGAAAGTCATAGAATGGATACTGAAATCCCTCAGGTCCAATAGCCTTAAGAGTCCTCACCACCACCACCTCTGGTAGGACACAAAACATGTCCCCTTGCTAAACCATTCTTTGCTGTAATGCGGTTTGACTGCTGGTTTTTGTTGTTGCTAAAACTGGGCATGGGAACACTGAAAACAGTAAAAAGAAACCACCCTGGGCAACAAGAAGAGGGACTCATACCTACTTCTCCCAGCTTCGAACGAAATATGCAGCCATTTTCTTCAAAGTAAACATACTCTCCAAACCTAATCTGTTTAAAATCAAGACAGACATGAATCCAATACAAAATCTGTAGAATTAGGTCATCATCTCACATTAGGAGTCCAAATATTTTTCTAAAGCTTCTGCATAACAAACTGAACTCTTTTGAAGTTTATGGAACACACAAAGAACGAGAAACAATCAGCATTAGCAAATAAGGTTTATTAATGTAATTATCCTAATTACTAATTGCTCACAGAAACAATTGGGATACTGGTGCATCCCCAGATATTTGGCCATGGGCAGGGTCATTCTCTCCTCCAACCCAGGCTGCTGGAAGGTTTTAATTGTTTTTAAGTTATGTGGTGGTGGTTATTGTTGTTTCTTTTTATTGAGGGAGGGGAGATGTTTCTGGGAGGAGAGGAGAGGAGCTCGGGCAAATCACAGTGGTTCAGGATATGGGAAAGTATGGTGTGGGAGGTGGAGTAGGTTAGATAAGGCACAGGCTGTTAGTGATTGAGCCGTGTGCCAGCCCCTCCTCCAACCTGGAGAATTCCTCCAATCTGGAGAATATCAGTCAGCCCTTGGGTCTGCGGCTGCTGTTGCTGAATGCCAGATCAGCTCTGAATAAGATCTTCCTCGTGATCTGATTATGGATGAGGAGGTCAATCTGGTCTGTATCACTGCGACCTGGGTGGGTGAGCAGGATGGAATTGATCTCACCCAGCTGTGCCCACCTGAGTACTCAGGGCAGCATCAGGGCAGATTTGATGGTTGGGGAGGGGGAACTGCTGTGATCTATACACATTATCTCTCTACAGTGGTACCTCGGTTTAAGTACACAATTGTTCCCAGGAGTCTGTACTTAACCTGAAGCGAACTTTCCCATTGAAAGTAATGGAAAGTGGATTAATCCGTTCCAGACAGGTCCGCGGTGTACTCATCCTGAAGCATACTTAACCCGAAGTATGAGTGTAATATTGGTTCTGGAAGTCCGTACTTAACCTGAAGTGAATTTAACCTGAAGCGAACTTTCCCATTGAAAGCAATGGAAAGTGGATTAATCCGTTCCAGACGGGTCCGCGGAGTACTTAAACTTAAAGTACTCAAACCGAAGCGTACTTAAACCGAGGTATGATGATATATCCTGTTGTGTGTGTGTGGGGAGGATCTAGAGTATGTGTTCCTGATATTGAGCAATGGAGACAGATTCTGCTGGTTTACTGCCCACCGCACTGCCTAGCAATATCCCCGAGTGCTGGCTTGGGGGATTTCAACATTCATGCGGAGGTGACTGGCTCAGGACCTCATGGTTGCCATGACAACATGTCATGGGGCTGTCCCAGCTGTGCCTCTATTAGGACAAGGATAGCTGAACTTCTGTCATCTATGCTCTGGTAATAAGGCAGCGTGTTGTATGTGGGGCTGCCTCTGAAGAAAGTTCATAAACTTCAGCTGGTGCAGAATCCAGCAGCTAGGTTTGAGCCTATATTGCCAATTCTGGCCCAACTGCACTGGTTGCCAGTTAATTTCCAGGCCCAGTTTAAAATGCTTAAATGGCTTAGGACCACAATACCTCAAGGACTGCCTCCACCCATATAAACCAACCCAGACCTTGCAATCATAATATGAGTCTCTTCTTTGTGTGGCTTCTCCGTTAGATGTCCAGAGGGTGGCAACATGAGAATGGGCCTTTTCTGCAGCGGCTCCCTGCTTGTGGAGTGCTCCCCCCATGTATTTTCTTACCGCTGGGCTGCTCAGACTGGATGAATACTTGTCATAATGAGCTTCTAATCTTTGTTTGATCCTCTTTGTCATAGCCATATATTTTGCTGAACAAGCTCTCCAGTTCTCCTGCTCTGACTCTAGAAGATCCTGGTACAAAACAAGACACAAAAAGCCAAGTTCTATTAAGTAGGAACTGCATTCTCTGTCATGCATTGTAGAACTATGCTCAACAAACTTGGCCTTGCAGCAATTTGGCCAATACAATTTTGTATACTAAATGACAGGGGGGTTAAGTCAGGACCACACTAAGCATGTTAACCATGTGAACATAATTATTATTTTTTCAATCTTGGGGATACTCAATAAGCCTTGAGATCATACGGGCTGGGAGTGGGGTTTTTTTCTCTTTCTGTCACACTCCCCAAAGTACTGCCTCTCCAAAGGTGCTATTTGTACTTCAAGGGAAGTCTTCATTGCTGCTATTGATGGGTTCCCTTGCAAGCTGCAAGTAGCAGCTTTGGAGATGTGATATTTGTCAGGATCATGGCAGGCAGAGGGAGTATTAACCCCCATTCTCAGCCTCCACGGTCCTAAGGCTGCTCAGGCTTCCATTTCTGCTCTTTAAATACCAAAAGGTGTACTTTAACTGCATTTATATTATTAATGTCATTTCTAGTTTGGCCTTCAGAACAGAAGGTACCATCGTAAATGCAAACATTGTGCAAACAACAAAGATTGTCAGTGTACCTCATTTTGTTTGCACATGGAAGAGGATTTCTGCCCATCAAGAAAAAAGAATGTGATATCTCTGATCTATGAACTATTTAGGGTCTTCTCTATCCTCCTACACAAGGATCAACTGGGCTGAAAGATTTGTTCAAATGGCATACCTTACAGGAAAAGAACCTCCATGACTGAGTGGCTCCATGGGAATGAGGAACAACACAGGGATTTCTCAGGTACCTTGCAAAGAAAAATGCCTGTAGCTTTGTTTGACTACAAGATCTTAGGACTGGAGATGCAGAACATTTAGAGCGGTTCTTGCAGTGACCAGTACTGCCCTTCAGGAGGCGAAGAAAGTATCTGGAGCCTGAAAGCATGATGATAACATATTCATTTTATTTGATTCTTCATTTTAAAAAATATATATGTGATTCCCAAGTCAAGTCAGGCTTGATTAAACTAGACACCACCACACGGTATGAACTGATGGTAAGATTTCCATCCCAGATATGCAGCATGTACAGGAACCAGAGTGAAAGCTGGGGAGGGGAAAGAAACAATTGTAAACATTTCTTTACTGCTTTCCAAAAACCATACACCGTATATGTTAAAAGGTTGTAAGAATTCCCACAGGATGCTCAATATTGCCAGTATCATCGGTTAAAAAGATGCCTTAAAAGATAACAGCAACTCAATTATATTTTGCAACATAAGATCCTAACAGCCCATGCCATCTCCCCATAAAGAGCCAGGGGACTCATCTCAGGAATTCAGGCAGCAGCACCCCGGTGACATATTCCTTGCAGCAGTGAGGCAGCTCATGTTGAATGAATTATTGGCGTGATTTTTCCTGTGCTGCAGTAGCATTCTTATAAAGTATATTTACTTCTCAGCAAGCAATGACAGAGCTGCACCGTTACTATAGCTGCTAGCATATACAACCTATTTGCTGTTTTAGTAAATAAGGACATTTATTGCCTGTAACGATGCCACGGGGATTTAGCTAAATTTTAGTACAATGACCATTTCTAGTTCGACAAAATCAGCAGGAATGCAGCATTAGGACCTACCTTTTAACTTTCTGCCTTTCCGTAAGCAGGTATATAATACTTCAGGGGGGAAACGCGAATCTCACAGCGGAAGCCGCTACAGCTCAGAATCTGTTCATCGCTGACAAGCGCAGCAGCATGGTGAGACGAACTGCGATGGCATCATAGCTCTGCGACTCAACGCCTCGGTTGCCCTCACTCGACATGCTGGATACCGTTGCCCATAAGCAAGATGGCAGCCAAGGCCGCTTTCCAGTCACTGGTTTGCCCTTAGACAAAATGGCGGCCCAGCACCACACGTCCCTTCTATCATTTTCCCTGCCCGTAGATAAGATGCCGGAGAACCTGGACCCTCCCGTCTCCATTTTGGTTCCGGGCATTTAAATACCGCCCCCCCCCAACCCCTGATTTGAGATCATTATCCCAACTTCTCTTTCTCTCTCTCTTGTTAAAATTATACTCAACATCAGCCTGATATTTTATCCCGGGCCGAAGCCAAAATAAAATATTTATACTTTTAAAGTTTTCATAGCGATTTTGGGTTGTTGTTTTTTTTTAAAAGAGGGAGCTACCGTACTGTGCCTTAACACGACGGGCAGAAAAATCAACAGGTGAAGTTCCTCCCCGTCTTCCTATGGCTCCTTCTGCCATGGTGGCGGAGAGTCTTCAAACCACGTCTTCCCCACCTTGAAAAGAAACGCTCAAAGAGGTCATATAAAACTCCTGCGGAGCAGTTATAACCAAGTCTCGAAAGCTTCCCACGTCCATTTCCCCTCACAGTTGCCGCAACGTCCCTTAGCCCTTCTCAAAGATGGCGCCCAACGTCCCTCCTCTCCCTCCGGGCTCCATGGGAGGTTCTCTGTCACAGCTGCTGCTGGAAAAAGATTGAGGCGTCCCCCCATGTGCTCTCCCTCTCTCAGTGAGGCGGCAGGTCGCTCGGGGCTATCCTTTCCCCTTTGCACTTCGCTTCCCACCCCGCCTCAGTTGGTTTCGCTCTTTTTAGATATCTATTATTTTTGGCGCGCTCTCCCTCAAGTTTGAGCCCCGGCGCGAGCCGCTCCCGCCATGAGCGCATCTCCCCCAGCTGACAGGTGTCAGGCAGAAGGAGAGGAGGGAGACGCCGGAGGAGCCCGGGAAGGAAGCCGGCAGGCAGCCGCCAAAGCCCGCTGGGTGCTCCTCAGACAGGTACCTTTCCCTTCCCCAGCCAGGGGCGTTGTTTTCCTCCTCACCATCCTCATCGTCAGGGGGTCTTGCCTGTTGTCTCTCCGTCTCTCTCTACCACAGGCGCCCCCAAACTCGGCCCTCCAGATGTTTTGGGACTACAACTCCCATCATCCCTAGCTAACAGGACCAGTGGTCAGGGATGATGGGAATTGTAGTCCCCAAACATCTGGAGGGCCGAGTTTGGGGATGCCTGCTCTAGCACCTTCTTGGTCCGCGAAGGGCTTCCGCTGTCATCATTTCACTTTTATTTTTCACAGTGCCCTGTGAGGAGAGCTGTTAAGAGCCCCATTTCAGTGACGGGGGTGGTGGTGGGAAATGAGATAAGGGCAGATCGCAAAGTTGGAAAGGACCCCGAGGAGGGCCATCTAGTCTCGTGGTTCTCAACTTGGGGCACACGCCCCACAGGTGGGGGGGAGTTGATTTTTCCGTGTGTGGGGGCAATTCGAGAATGAGTTATTAACGGGCGAATAACTTATAGGTGTATGTGTCTTATAGCCTTTTTCCTTCACGTGAATAGTTCACTTTTTGAATAAGAATTGTGTGTGGGGGGGGGGGGTCAGGATTTTAGAAATGCTTAGGTGGGGCATGGCCAAAAAAAGGTTGGGAACCACTGATCTAGTCCAACCCCCTGCAATGCAGCTGTCCCATATGGGGATCGAACCTGCGATCTTGGCAATTATCAGCACCATGCTCTACAAGGCATGGCCAAACTTGACTTTCCAAGTTTTGGGACTACAGTTCCCATCATCCCTTACCACTGGTCCTGTTAGCTGAGGATGATGGGAGTTGTAGTCCCAAAACATCTGGAGGGCCAAGTTTGGCCATGCCTGCAACTTGCCCAAAGTGCCCTCCCTGCTCTTGAGGTTGTGAATGAACCAAAGTCCAATACTGTATACCTCCCCCCCCCTTCCTTGTTGTTTCTGTTACTAATATCATTTATTTTTATTTTTATCCCACCCTTCAAGGAGCTCTGGGTGGATGTCCGTGGTTCTAGTCAACGTTCCTATCCTTGCAACAACCCTGTGAAGTAGGTTAGGTTGAAGGAGAATATTGGGCCCAAGGTTGCCCATTCATGGCTGAATGGTGACTCTTGTTTCGAGTCTGCCTAGCCCTGATGCAACCCTCTAACTAACTCGGCCCATTCCAACCTGCTGCCCTCCAGATATTTTGGAATACAAATCCCATCAGCCCCAGCCAGCATGTGCAAAAAAGCTGTTCTAACTACTAAACCACATTGGCTGTCCAGAACCCCCGTTCTCTAACATTTTAGTGTAGTGTATTGCTTTTCTGGTTTACTTGCCCATGTTGCTAGGCAAGAGAGTAGTTAAAAGATCAACCTCTCCCCACACTTCAGTGAGCTATAGAGAGTTCAGTGGATATGAGTGCTGAAATTGCTGTTACTGTGATTAAGTTGCTTTTAATGAGCGGCGTGACGATTTTATTGTTGGATTTTATTCTAGATCTGTGTTTTTGCTTTTCTGTGGCCCACTCTGACATTGCAGTAACAATGAAAACTGGGTAACAATATTCTAAGTAAATAAGTGGGAAATGTGGTATATTTTTGTGTATGCAAATGCTCCATGGCTCTGAGCCGTTTGTCAGTCAAAATACTGCCCTTCACAATGCGTGGGAGCCACTCTCAAAGGTGCATTGTGTGGAGAACCTTTGCACCACTGTCAGCATCAAGTCTCCTGAAGCGTTATGTGGTTGCCTCCCCTCAGAAAGGATACTGTATAATTGGGAAACGTTCAGAAAAGGGCAACTTAAATTATCAAGGAGGATGGAGCAACTCCCCTATGCAGAAAGTTTGCAGCATTTGGGACTTTTTAGTTTAGAGAAAAAGGGACGCGGGTGGTGCTGTGGTCTAAACCAGTGTTTCCCAACCAGTGTGCCTCCAGATGTTTTGGGACTACAACTCCCATCATCCCTAGCTAGCAAGACCAGTGGTCAGGAATGATGGGAGTTGTAGTCCCAAAACATCTGGAGGCACACTGGTTGGGAAACACTGGTCTAAACCACAGAGCCTAGGGCTTGCTGATCGGAAGGTCGGCAGTTCGAATCCCTGCGATGGGCCGAGCTCCTGTTGCTCGGTCCCAGCTCCTGCCAACCTAGCCGTTCGAAAGCACATCAAAGTGCAAGTAGATAAATAGGTTCCGCTCTGGTGGGAAGGTAATACCAGTTGCTGGAAACCACAGTAGGGCAGAGTGCTCTTGTGCTTGGGACCTGCTTGCAGATTTCCCACAGGTCGGCCACCCTGAGAACAGGATGCTGGACTAAGATGGGCCATTGGCCTGATCCACAGGCTCTCCTTATGTTCTTCTAAGTGCCTGAAAAATAACCTTAAATAGTCTATAGCACAAAGTTTAAGAATTGGCAAATTTATATGTCACTGTAGTGAAATATGAGCTTTTAGGCAAGATGTTGTTAAGAAGTTTCAAGATGTAAGTAAGTTTCTGTGAGGAAAGTCTTTATCAGTTAATAAAGAGTGTTATACAATATTAGACACCCTTCAACCTTAAGCGGTTATGGTCAAAAGAATAAACACTATTTGTGCAAGTGTTACTTAAATTGTATTTTTCATGTTGTGAAATGCTCTGATATCTATGGATGAAGGGCGGTATATTATTATTATTATTAAATTGGGTTGTGCATTTTAATAATTGTAAGGGTTTATTATTTGCAGAAGCATGAGCTGCAACGTTAAATAACTTGGATCAGTTAATGAGTTAATATATAATTCCAGTGTCACAGACTAAGTTGACATTGGGTGATATGAATCTTCTAGCACAATGGGAAAGTTTATCTGCCATTTCTCAAGTGCTAGGAAATCAAATTATCTATATGCACATGTGAACCAGCTGCAATTCAAAAGTAAAACCTATACTCACTTTTATTAAAAGTTCCTATGGGATTAATGACTCCCTTCCGAGAGTCCAAAATTGACAAATGGGTCTATGATTTTGGAGCAGTAGCTGATTATACTCTGGCTATCAGAATTCAACCAGAGTTAAATTGTCACAATGTATCAATCTCCTGTTTCATTAGAAGCCCAATATCAAAACTACATTTATCAGTCCTTATGCTAGTTACCACAGCTTTCTTATATCCTGTGATGGATACTGGGAGTAACTAACCAAATTAACTTTTACTACTTTTTAAATATATAACAACACTTAATCTTAAATAGTATAATTACACCACTTTAAAATGAATGCCTCACAGTGAGTAATAGTACCTGTTTCTCCAAAAGTAGAGTTAATAAGAATGTATCCTATTTAGATGCATACCTGTGGACAGGAATTTTAGAAATGCATGAAGTTACATCAGGGGCAAGCAGCCCAGTGAATGCAAGCCTTTGTTAGAATAGTAGTTATTATAACCTATTAAAAGAGTTAATTTAATTAAATATTAACTACTGTAATTTGTTTTCCTGCTGTTCACTCCTAAGGAGTCTTAGGACAATCAAAATGAAAAACCGTAACAATAAAATGTGTAAACAGGGTTAACCCTGAAAAGCGGCCTACAAATACTGAAATGAAAACAATGAAACAAGGTGCCCTAGCAATGAGAGCTGAAGTGGATAAAAAAATTTATAGAACACCAACAAAAGTGCAGAACAGTCCTTGAACCACATTCTTGGTTCTTTCAACAGAAAATAACATAATGGATATTTTTGAAGAACATTTACTTAACCTCTGTAAGTTGTGTCTCCTGGAGGTTCATACATTCATCACTTTGATCTTGATCATACAATGGCAAAACATTTCTTCCAATAAGAAGGCTGATACCAAATCTTGTCAGAAGAAAAAGGATCATGTGTCAAGTTGTTGAGGGTAAAAACCATTATCACACATTGCTGCATCTTCTAGGTTTACAGTGTGTGGGTTGAGGGTCTTTCAGGCACCCAGCTTTTGAACCATGCGCTGCTTGTTATGACCCAGATTTCTTGCGTTTACTGGTTCATGCCCCATAAACATAGATTTTACTTAGCTGCTGCTTGATAGTTTAGGGCTCTGCAGGAATGCACTACTATAATTTTGTTCAGTGATGTCGTGGTCAGCAGCAGGTACTAGCATTTCACCCTTAACTTATTTTTCTTTCCTACAGCTTCCTTCTAGATGTGAAGGTAGCTCTGCATGTTTTGTGAAAATACACACTCAAACTTTGACTTCTATTCCAGTCCGTGTAATCATATCCACTTCCATATTTATGCACTCTGCTCTGCTAATATGCTTGATTTTATCCCATAAATCTACAGTACGAGATAGGCACTTCTCACAATGTTCGCCACTATGACTGTGTTTGCATGTAACACAAAGCCATAAATTATGTGCCTGAACAGTGTGTTGCTGCATACAACCCAACCTCTCCTGCTTTGCGCCTCCCTTTGTGTGAGGGGCTCAGCATATCACAAAGATATGACACACAGATCTGGGATTGTGGGTTGCTAGGTTCTAACAAACCGTGATTGCTGAGCCAAAATCAAACCATGGTTTAGGGCTGGTTGTCGACTAGTGATTGTGATTTGTTAAGATGGAACAAGGCATGATCCCGCTGCTATCCACTGCATAATTTGCTTACTGGCTCATAAGAAGGCAGAAACAAATGGGAGCATTTCTAAACCATAGTTTATGGCTTAACACTTTTTGCAAACATGACTTGAATCCATAAATGATTTTTGTGGTCTGAGTAGATTTTTATTAATCAATGATA
This sequence comes from Zootoca vivipara, assembly GCF_965207765.1. NCBI lineage: Eukaryota > Metazoa > Chordata > Lepidosauria > Squamata > Lacertidae > Zootoca > Zootoca vivipara. Next base: position 99,364,720 of record NC_142586.1, read on the forward strand.
TTATATACTTTGTCATAAGTTTTATATTGGGCACTGCAAGCTTAAGCATGCCTCACTCTTCACAGGACTCTGACATTTCAGAATGGATTAAAAAAGGCATGTCTGCAGGTGAATTAAAATAATACTTGTTTTAAAATGGTCAATTAAGCCATTCAAACTCATTCAAATGAATGTAAAGGAAAATGCATTAGGTACTAAACACCATCTTTATTTTGGATGCAAATAGTTGGGAGAATGCCAGTATTTCTGTGGCTCTTTTTTTCTTTTTAAATGACCGCCCAATACTATCAAGTGAAATACTTCCCATTCATTTTCTACAGTTGGAACTAGTTAAGAATTTAGGTTATAGCTTTGTAGATCAGCTTTCTTTATTTCTTGTGCTTGTCTGTTTCCTTAGTGACCATTCTCATTTGCTTTTCTGGATAATGTGCTTGTTGTAAGGGTCCCTGGGGCGCATTCATTTAGAATGGCTGTATAAGGTAAGTTAGTGATCCTTGAAGTTCACTTAGAGGGCATCATGTAAACAGAGAACACTGTCTCTCAACCTTTTCAAAGCCTTATGTTAGCCAGTCCTGAACAGGTTTGTCACCTTTTGCTTTTTCATCTTTGTTTCTAAAACAGCTAAACGGTATACTGTATACCACACCACAGGGCAATAGAAAAATGAGGTTTGTAAATGCTTCGAGGAGATTGAAAGACACAAAATGTTAATGCACTTCCATACAATCTATTTTTTATAACATAGCTACTGTTATGGTTAACCTATTTTTCCCTGTGTCTTGCTGAAATGTTGATACTGTAATTGAAAGCTTTGTAATGAGAGATTTCATTTGATCCTAGAGTTTTGCTCGATGGGCAGAGCAACCCTATGGCCTATTTAAGATGGCTACTATCACTATATTGGAATTTAGATTGACATAACTAATTTGGGTCCTAAAGTCTCCCAGCAGCAGTGTCAAAAGTACAAATATAGGAGAAAAAGTAGCATTATAAAAATGCCAACCACTCCCATAGCATGGCTTATAACTCTGTTCTGTTGCCACCCACCAAACAGTGTTGCTCCCAATGTTGCCACCACATTAGTCATATATGTCAAGGCCAGACAAAAAAGGAATAATGGTCCAGTGGTTAGGACACCTGCACACCAGACCCAGAGATTATAGGCTTCACAGAAGAAGGGGTCAGATATTGGTGCACTACCAGTTATTTCACACAGATTATGTGCGTGTAACTCCAAGCAACACAAATGTGGGCATAACTTTGAATTGCGCACCCTGACACTGTGAACACACACACACACACACACACACACACACACACACACACACACACGTCCCAGGCATCAACAATTAAATGACCACATGTAAGAACATTCTTTGGTTCAAATTAGGTCACAACTTTATTGATTACAGATGTAAGTGGCTTTGATTTAGACATTGGGCATAACTGGTATCAATAGCCCACTTGCGAGTTGATTCTCTAAGGGGTTGAACTTCCTTCAGGAGAGGCTATTGCATCTCCCAATGGCTGAGGTCCCAGCAGGGAGTCAGCAGAGGCAACGGGACATCACCATGCCAAAACACAGCACTACCAATTAAATTGTAAGCCGTATTGTGCTTATGCTGCGTGTTTAGTAGCAATCCTATTCTTGGCCAATCAGCATAATTTGAGGATAGGATTGCAGTGTTAATTGAATTTGAGTTAAACTTGATTAGGCATTTCTGCCATTAAAAAAAAAAGATTATGTGAAACAGATTTTTAATTAGCTCAAGGCATGACTTTTAGGAGGTATGCAAAGTCCTTATAAATCAAATAAGAGAGAATGTTTTTCATAAACGATGTAGCCCTGGTTATCAGCTAGATCAGGGTTGGGGAACCTATGGCCCTCCAGATGGTGTGGGGCTCCCAACTTCCACCATCCTGCTGTTGTACTGTGGTCGTTCCTTGGGGGCTTCCCATAAGCATCTGCTTAACTTTTGTGAAAACAGAATGCTGGACAAGATGGGCCTTTCACCTTATCCAGCAGGGCTTTTCTTTTGTCCCTATCCCTGGTCATGTTGGTTGGGGCTGATGGGCATCCAACAAAATCTGGAGGACCACAGGTTCCCCAGCCTTGATCTAGATTGACTAACTTACAACAAATTCAGCATGATGACATTGTGTCATTGCCATCTTACCTACATTGCTACTGTACTTGCTCCCCACACTTCTAGTTTTGGGTTGCCATCCTATCCCACAGCTGCCCACACCGCTCCAACATTCCTGTGTCCTTGTAGTGTGTATTGGATTACATTACTTTCATGGTTATAAAGATGTCAACAATAGCTGCCACCTTGCAATTACCTCGGTGTGAGGCATTTTCAATTTGAATAATTGCTTTTGAGCATTAAAGCTCTATATTGTAAGTGGTTAAATTTTCACGACTTTTTCTTTTAAACAAAAGGTTCTGAAGAAAAAACACTTGAAGAATGTTCACCTTCCGCAAGTATCAGTAAGGAGATTTGCTTCATTCAGTCTCTTCTCAGTAACAGAAGAGGAGAGAAGGGTGACAGAAGATGACCAAGGAACCTGGCTTCAGTACAAAAGCATCTATTATCCTGAATACAGTATATCCTTGAAGTAAGTATTTTTCTGTTTTTGCAGGTACTGTCTATGCCTGCCAAGTCACTTTTGATTGTCCCTTTTCATTTTTAGTAGTTTAGTAGTTTAAATAACTTAGTCAATCTGAGTTTAGTTACACTTGTCTGCTGCAATCATTTTAGTTCCACTCTTGGTACTACCATAAGGATTACAATCCGTCTCCTCATCTTGTCTTCATGGCATTTTTTATATTAATATATTTTTCCATAATTCAGCTTTCTCTCATAGTAAACCGGCTATCGGAAAATGTCAGAAAACATTTGATGGCCAAACAGAGATGTTCTCAGCAAGGAGAATTTGAGCATGCTGTGGGAATCCCACTGAAACCTCTGATGCAACAGACTTCGTAGCAGGACAGCAGTAGCTTAAACAACCTGAAGGCTATACTTTTTCCTGTAGCCCCTTATTAAGCCTGCTGTGGATGCTGAGTTTTATATTTCCTGCCTAGAAGATATTGTTCTGGAGGATCTGACTGAGTGGAAAAGGACATATACATATAAAGTTTAATGTAAAGTACATCTTATTAAATATTAGCTGAAGTTGCCCAGGAATTCAATTAACCTTCCAACTATTGAAATTTATAAATGGATAATGGATAGATAGATAGTTTATTACGGTTGGAGACCAGCATATAAAACACACTTGGGGTTACAATCCCAGAAGGAACACAAACATTTAAAACATTGAACAACAGTAAATTTAAAATTTATAAATGCGATAATTGTATATATACTAAAAACTTTGAGTTAAGCTACCACAGAGAAATGACCCAGAATCACCTGAGGGACCGAGTTTGGGGATTTTATTGATGAACTAGTAAGCAGACCCCTGCAGCCAGGACAACTCAACCCTTGGTGCACAATACCTGCTGCGCTGTTGCATGTGCTTAGCTGCTGTGTCAGGTCTGCTTGGACTCGCCATTCTGCTGTCCCGGCTTTTCACATCATAGCCCGGAGTGTGTCCTGCCTAAGTGTGGTTCAGGCTCCAACTGCCCTGCCGCCTCCTACTCCTTTACTACCCTGCCATCTCCTACTCCTTTACTGTAGCTTATCTGGCTGCCATGGCTGCTGCATTGTGGGAAATGGACCCACCACTACTTTGAATCCACATGGCAGACTGAACCATTCCAATATGCTCCAGTTTGGGTGCCTCTGAAGATATTATTGTCTAATTGGTGTGGTGGTTTCAAACTGCTGATTTGGGCGCCTCTGGAGAGATCACCACACTTTTTTGAATAGTGATTGCTTTGCCTGTGTTTATGAATGGTTGGATGCCATTTTGAATCAAGATGGTAGACCAAATCTTTCATAATTGCCAATTTTAACAACTGATTCAAAAGTGCACTCCCGCCCACCATAGAATACCAGAGCAACGCTGGGTACACGGTTGCTAGTTTTTAATATTGCACACTTTCAACATTACAGTGGAACCTCAGGTTACGGTGGGGATCCATCCTGGAGACCCCACCGCAATCCAAAAATGACACAGCCCAAAGTGTTGCGTCTGCACAAGCGTGCGTGCGATTTAGCGCTTCTGCACATGCGCGAACGGCATGGACCCTTAACCCGTTCCGGTACTTCCGGTTTGCGCCAGTCTCAAGCCGAGGGTGACGTAAGCTGGAGGCAACGTAACCTGAGGCTCCACTGTGTACTCAGTTCTATCTTTCTTACAACTTACGAGTGAAGAACTGTTCCTTGTGGTAATAACTCCCAGGTTTGGAGCATGGTTCTTCTTTATGCTAATGTTCCCTAGGATAAAGCAGATTTTACTTGATAAAGACAGCTTTGAGTTTTCCCATGTCCCAGGATTGTTTCGCAAAGAGCCCATTGAGCATCTTAAGGCTGTCAGGAATTATCTTGACAAGGCTAAATACTATAGAAAGTTCACAAGGTTGTCTGTGGCTCATGGCAAAAAGTCTAAAGGGCAAGCTGTATCAGTTCAAGGGCTATCAACATGGATCAACTTGTGTATTCAGATATGCTATGAACCAAGCTGGAGTTGCTGCACTAGGCTTAAAGATAGTTTTGCAAGTGGCATCTTTTATTGTATCCTGGTTGTCATGACCTTCCAAATTCTGGAAATTATCAAGCTTTAGCCATATGTAAGATTCACAGCAGGACTATAGCCAACATATGTTCATTGTTCCTTAACTTCCTTCTGACTATCAGCACTGCTATGTTACCCACAAGGGGACCAGAAGCCTGTTTGTAAATAGCTCCACTATGATTGATAGACTTAAACCCCCCTCCTCCACCATATACCTTTCCCTTCCTGTCTGCTTAAACCTTTTAAAATTGGCTGTTGGGGTTCTTGAGTGTGCTTCTGCCAGACTCAAAGGGATATTTCTCCCCTCACATGCCCAGATTGTTGGGCTTCACACTTTGTGCACACGTACATCAGTGGGTATCTGAATGAGGCAAGCAATCGGCCAGTTCCCTTGAGAGGGATGGGGAGGTTAATTGTTTCCTCATCCCCATAACTAAAATTAAACCCTCAGAACCCCAGTAACAGTCCTTGCCCTGAGATTAGAGGCAGGAGGACTAGTGGTAGCAAATGTCAATTTGGAGATACTGGAGCTATTTCTGGTCCCTACTCAGGGAAGGAGGGAGCTTGCAGTTCTGTCTCACAGCTCCAATACAGATCCTTGGAAGACCACATTGATATACCCTTCCATTGTGAGAAATGTATTATTATTATTCCTCCTTCCTATTCTTTAACCACTTACTAATCCATAAGAGGGCCTCCTCTTATCTTATGACCACTCTCCTATGTTTGCTCATGAATTAAAATATTGGGGGGGGGGGGAAACATTAGCACAGCACTCATGATGGTGCTAGTCTCTTCCCTTGATGGCTTGGAGAATTGTGATAACTCAAGTGCCCACGGAAGAGGTTTTAGAAGCAGTTTATTGCTATTAAAAGGTTTTCTAACTGGCTGCACTTCACCAATACAGATGCCAAGGTGGGGTACAGCAAACAATAAAATAACCAATTCCAAACACGAGCAACAGTGTTTACATTAAAACAAATCCATCCAAATAAACGTAACTAGTAATATAGGGGAAGCTAAAAGAAAAACCAAGGTGGACTCTACAGTTACCCTCTCTAGCCACAAGACTCTTACTTGGTTTTTAAAGGAACATATTTACACATAGAAAAGGCTACTGAAATGTCATAAAGTTGTGGATAGCTGGCTAGGCCTCCTGTGAAGTACTTGGAGTTATAGAAGAACTGGCCTACAGCACTGGTAGTGGAGATTCCAGAGTCCAAAATCTGAAACCATGGGAGGGGGAATCCAGGGATTTTTCTTTCTGCTAAAAAGATTTTTTTTTAAAAAAATATGAAGTGAAGTATGTATATTATTTATTTAAATACCTGTTTTAAAATTACTTTAGAATGCAATACGCAATATGTCTACTCAGAAATAAGCCCTATTGATCCACTGGAACTTATTTGAAGAAAGTGTGAATAGGATTGTAACCTTGACAGAAAATGCTTTAGGTATAACCTAAAGCATTTTTTTTAGGGTTAAGACATTTTTTGTCTGTCTTTGTGTTTGTATAGCCTAAGACATACATTGAGAATAATCCTTGCCTGTCTTTTGGCATGAACATCAGAAAGACATGCTTGGATTAAATAACCTTGCATAGCATGAATGCTATGTGCCCTATTCACAGGAACAGCCAAGTTGTGCAGGTTTCTTATTAATCAGCAGACATCTAGGTCTCTGAAAGAGATGGAGGTTGGAACATCCTTCCTTTGTATAGAACTATTGTTTCTATGGTGACTCTTGAATTGCTAAGTATGTAGTCTTGATTTTGTCCTAAGTCGCAAAAAGGTAAAAAGTCAAGAATGTGTTTTTCACTGACTGAGACACATATTTCATGTGAACCTATCTCTCGGTGATGCAAGAATAAATTGCTGCTCTGTTGGAAATACCTTTCTATCTTTATAGAAGGAGTTGAGATATATATTTTGTTGTTATATATATCAGCCCTTGCTTTGATTGCACCTTGGAACACCACAGATTTTAGTATACTAATGTATCAGGATTGCTGCTTCTCATATTTACATCTTTTAATGAAGTTTTCTTCTAATAGCAAACTCGGCAAAATGCTGTGGAAACAAAATGGGCTTACCCGAAAATATGGTAGCAGTTTCTGTATCCTCTGAATACTGAACTACATATGTTCATAAGTTAAAAGAAAATAATAAATCCTCCAAACAGTCTCTCAGGGACCCCTGAACATGCAGAACATGCAGAATGTTGAGGTGTCAGTTCAGAAACTAAAAGAGAAGGGGTGGAGAGAGAGGGAAGATTAAGACCAATACATCAGGTACACAGACAGGCAATAGCATACATCTGGAGCCCTTGTACCTCTCAATTCATAAGGGCAAACTTATCTTCTGTAAATGAGGTTAAGTGGTATACACTCAGGTTTGCTTTCTCTGTCATGCTTCCAAGAGGTCTTGGACAGCACAGGACATTGAGCCGATTTTTTTTTCTAAATGGAAAGACTATTCCTTGGCAAAGAGTATTTCAAAATGAGAAAGAATGTGGAGATAGGTGTTTGGGAATTTCATAAAGAGATTTAAATAGGATCAGCTGTTATATTGGTATAATTGTGGACAAGATCGCAGGAAGGTGCTTCATACTGAGTCAGCCCTTTGGTCCATTTGGCTCAATAACGTCTGTACTAACTGGCATCATCACCACCACAGGATTTCAAACTGTATACTTTCCTAGCTCTGCTTGGAGATACCAGAGGTTGAATTTTGGACCTATTGCATGCTGAGCGTGTATTTTACCACTGAGCCACAACCCTTCGCGAAAGGACCCTAGATATCCTTTTTGATGAACAGCACCCTTTAGGCAACGTTGGCATGGATAAATGTATATTGCAAAGAAATAGAAGCGAAGATCCTTCATCATGTGAAGAAAGATGAGAAACCATAACATAATGTTGCTTCCAATTCCATTTCAACTCTTGAACTTTTCTGTTTTATAATCTTTCATCCTTTTTAACATCAAAGCATTTCCCATTGCACATTCTTTTAATCCATAGAACACTCTGTGCATAGTTTTGGCCATCGTTTGCCACTTGCAGAGGGTCTTTCTGGTGGGTTTTTGCGTTTATATCATGTAATGCCAGCATCCTGCCATGATAATTTGTCTCTCTGTTTTGCCAGTGCCTGTTGGAAGAATTTTGTGTCCTAGGACGTCCAGAATCTTTCTTCAAATCGAGAACAGGCATTGGCTGTGCTCAGATGCAACACTAAGCCAAAAATCAAGGTTTAATAAGCCAGGCTATGCAAGGACTGTGTGCACAGAGTTCCTTTGTGCCTACCGTAATTTCACTAAAGTGACTGAACAAACCAGGATTCAGCATTTAACCATAGAGTCCCATTACTGAGAAACTGAGCAAAAGAGAACTGAAGAAAGAGACATAGATCTAAAACCTCAAAATGAGCCATCTGATTAGGCCATTTCTTGGTTCACACAGAGAGGCTCTTTTAAATGTCCTCATAGATGGAAGAGAAAGCTGTCTATAGAAATCAACTGAGAAATCTTAGATTTTAGTTGAGTTGAGTTACAAAAGGTAACTCAAGACGGAGAAGAAGCAGAAAGCTACAAGGAATGGAGAAAGTGGGAGATAAGAGCGAGGGCCGGGGACAAAAGGCTCAATGAGTGACAGAAGGACCTACCTTGTGTGTGCACGCTGTATCTCTCCTGAAAAAACTAGAACCTTAGCTTGTCAAAAAGGATTAGTTCCCCTTCACAAGGACACCCTTGGGTGCCACTCATTTACAGCAGAAGGTCTACACTCTCTGAGGACTAACTGTTGAGTGAGCAGTTAGCCCTCAGCCACAGGGTTTCCCAAATGCAAGCACATCAGGGATGCACTGCAGCATTTTGTTGCAGGTTCCCTTTGTAACCAATTATGTAAGTGCATGTTTGTTTTTGCAAGCTTAGGAATCAATATCTTCCTCTGTGTGCTCACAAATAAATTTATAATTTTGAACAGGGGTCAGCTACCTAAGGCCAATGGGCCAGAAATGTTCCGCGGAGGCCATTTGACTGGCCCACGAGCCGCCCCTGAACTGAGCTGCCCGCTCGCACGCTGCACTAAACCAGCACAATGCAGTGCGGGGACTCGCTTCTGCGGCACAAAAAATCATGTCTGCGCATGCACAGACGCAGAAAATCGGGGGGGGGGGCAATCTGGCCCACAAAGGGATCTCCGCAGGACTGATCCAGCCCAGGCAAGATAAACCTTGCTGACCCCTGATTTTGAACAATAAAAACTTATTTTCACAAATTTTTCTTGTTAACATGTGATAATTTTAACACATTATATTAGGGTTTTGAATGTTTTCTTTTTTCTCCCTCTAGTGGTGAGACATTTTAAAAGATGTTGATGAAGGATGTGTAGGCTGTGAAAACCTGTGGTGTTACCATTAAAAAAAACAAAAAACAGGAATTGAGGGATAATTCTGCTTGTTTCATTATTATGATTTCTCCCCCTAGATTTAACAGCGGACTATTAAATGTTGAAGATGTTCTGACAAGTTTTGACAACACAGGAAATGTTTGTAAGTAATTTATGTTTCTTTACAGTGATGGCGATGATGTAGTTACACTTGGATGCAAAACATTTATGCCAGCATATTTGCCTGCAATGCTGATCACAGTGCCACATTTGTCATGTGTTTGATTAGAGGTGGGCTATGCTCCATTCGATAGCCTTAGCCTCTGGTGTACCACAGTGCTTTGCAGTATAAATAATACCATGCTATTCTGTGTTACTCAGGTTCATTTTTTAATGCTGCAGCCCCTAGGAATGTCTGTGCATGCATTTATGTGGCCTTCTCAAATCACTTTCCCCACCACCATCAGCAATTTGAGACATCAGTGGATATTGTGAGTGCCTGGAGGCGGTTGGCGGATGGATGGTGGCTAGCAGATTGAGGTGAATCCTGACAAGACAGAAGTACTGTTCGTGGGGGACAGGAGGCAGGCAGGTGTGGAGGATTCCCTGGATCTGAATGGGGTAACTGTGTCCCTGAAGGACCAGGTGCGCAGCCTGAGAGTCATTTTGGACTCACAGCTGTCCATGGAGGCGCAGGTTAATTCTGTGTCCAGGGCGGCTGTCTACCAGCTCCATCTGGTACGTAGGCTGAGACCCTACCTGCCCACAGACTGTCTCACCAGAGTAGTGCATGCTCTGGTTATCTTCCGCTTGGACTACTGCAATGCGCTCTACATGGGGCTACCTTTGAAGGTGACCCGGAAACTGCAATTAATCCAGAATGCAGCAGCTAGACTGGTGACTGGGAGTGGCCGCAGAGACCACTGGTCTTGAAAGATCTACATTGGCTCCCAGTACGTTTCTGAGCACAATTCAAAGTGTTGGTGCTGACCTTTAAACGGCCTCGGTCCAGTATACCTGAAGGAGCGTCTCCATCCCCATCATTCAGCCCAGACACTGAGGTCCAGCACCGAGGGCCTTCTGGCGGTTCCCTCATTGCGTGAAGTGAGGTTACAGGGAACCAGGCCTTCTCAGTAGTGGTGCCCGTCCTGTGGAATGCCCTCCCACCAGATGTCAAGGGACTAAGCACTATCCTATTTTAAAAAGACATCTGAAGGTACTATTTCTGAGGTTGCCCTGAGTTTCTGAGCTGTTCTCAGATGTGATCCTGGCTATATACATGGAAATCGGCACGTGGCCTTTCAGATTGTTGTGTGAGTAAGCTTCCCGTGTCATGCGATCAGTGCTTTTTGCCCCTAAAAAAATGTTTAGGGGTACTCTCATTTTGACTCAAGAAAATCACCATTTTATCATTCAAATTGGGAAAAATAAATACAGCAAACGGACAAAAGTACAAAGATTCACAAAATGTTTAGGGGTATGTGTACCCCTGCGTCCCCCCAGAAAAAAGCACTGCATGCAATATATATGATACAAAGCCCTAAACCTGATTATAATTTCATATTTAGAAAATAGGAGTACAGTAGGTATAATCTATGATGTTTAATTAGGCTTGGTTTAATTTCACCTCTCCTTCCTGATCAATAATAATAATAATAATAATAATAATAATAATAATTTATTATTTATACCCCGCCCATCTGGCTGGGTTTCCCCAGCCACTCTGGGCAGCTTCCAACATACAATTATTGTATTAAAATACAATAATTTATTAAACTTTAAAAGTTTCCCTAAACAGGGCTGCCTTCAGATTGGTTACAGCCTTCAAGGGTTACATGTATTGCCCCCACACCTTGGAAGACAGAATATGGGCTCCTGATTGGGCAGCCCTGCCCAGGTGAGCACCATAACCTGTCCCCCAAGAGAGACCAATTCGAGTCTTTCCCAAGGTGAGGCATGGAGGGACAAACTCCTAAAGGCTGGAATGCCACTGTACAGCTATAGTTATGAATCTGTTGCTATGTGCGATGATACATTTTAGAAAGAGTAAAAAACCTCTTACCTGCTAGTTAGCAACAGAAGCACTTTCTTCTATCTAGACAACTGTCAGCAATTCATCCTTCAAGTTGAAAGACCATTTGTCCTTTTGTTTCCTTTAGGAAATGTTTTGTAGCATCAATTAGGGCAGAAATAGACTTAGATGTTCATGGCTTTTCTCTCTAACTGTGTTGACTGCCATGTGGCGGTTTTACTGTGGCATTGACACTGATGTGAAAGTGACAGCTGATGTTGGGTTGCAAGTACACCGGCCCTGCTTATAACCTCTAATTCGCTAGAACTAAAAGCCTATTCACATAAGCAACAAATGGGGGTGCACTGAATATTTGACTAGATCTTGCCAGTCTTACCTTTCTTCCAAGCAAGGACTCCTATACTTGTAAACAATCTGCAGCATTTCACTTACTCCAGAATTTGCCTTTTTTATATTGTTGGCTATGGGAACAGGTTGTAAAATATATCACAACCCAATCCTATGAAGAGCTGGGTGTCTCCCAAGCCCATGGATTTCATTGCATGGCACAATTAATTGTCATAGCTTTGGGCTGCTCATAATCAATCCCCATACCTCCTTTTTTGTTTGTTTGTTTGCTTTTCTTTACTGCTACAGATAGTCCAGTCCAAACTTCTTTCTCTCTTGCCTTCTTTCCTGGCTCATTCTCTGCCTTTTCCCCCACCTGCTGAACTTTTGTAAGAGATTTTAATGGGCATTGAGATTTCTCGGCTGTGCGTATACATCTTGGGCATCAGTATGCCCTTCCCAGTGCTTTTGTTTGGTTAAAACAAATGAGGTGCTGCTCCACAAATCTTGATAAAAGTGTCATGGATGTCAGCACACAATGGGTGCCATGGGCAGTAAAATTAAAATAGGTGTTGGTGCTGTGTGAGTACCCTGTGAGTACTATCACAAAAAAGCATTCTTTGTGCTCTTGAACCAGTTTTTATTGCCGTGACCCTCTGCACCCTCTCAAAGTAAAGACAAATCTAACATTTTCTTCCCTGGGCAGTAGCATGAAACCACCCTTCTTTAACATTCATGCTTCACATAATACAGACCCTGCCTTTTGCTCTTTATAAATCTGAGTTTACCCAGGATTTTCAGATTGTGATCACTGCAAGTGAGTGGCTCAGGGTGGCATTCATTGATAGTGATGCTCAGAGTTAACCCACTGAAGTTAATGGAGATGACTAATTTAGGTTCATTAACTTCATTGAGTCTACTCTGACTGGGATTTAGTTGAATACAGCCCTCAGATTTTGGATGGTGGGGAAAGCAAAATGTGCCACATCTCTGGGATATAATGGCATGGATGACCTAAATGTTGGATTTTTTGAATAGTCAAGTTACTTTAGAGCCGGTCTAATGTAAATACTGTCTATTTAAGAGAAACAGGTGCCGGTGTTTCTGTTAATTGCTCACAGGTGTGGGCTCTGCTTCTTGTATATAAGGCTCTGCCAGAAAGCCTTCTGCATCTCTAAGTTAGAGCTTTCAGTTTGATTCATCTCTAAGTAGATCACTCTCTCAGTTGTTCTCAGTTTAAGAGATTCCTCAGTTGAATCTTAGTATGAGAGTTGCTTAGTTATACAGCTAGTTTACTGTTAATTCTTAGGTAGTTAAATGGGAGTTATGTGGGAGTTTGTGGGAGGTTTGGAATGGGTTGAAGGTTGGAATGTTGCTAAGAGAGAAAGCATTTATCTTTAGTTTAAAGTCTCTTTAGAGTCAGTTTGTATTTCAGATAAAGAAACCCAACCGTTTATATTTTCATCTGCATATTTTTACAAGTGTGCAGCTAGTAAGGGGTTTCATATAAGGGAGATAATTCCCTACGCTCTTGGTGGTGTTTTCTTAGCCAGGTCAACTTCTGACTGCATATACTCTGCATGAAGCGTACTTTAAAGGGCCGCTGTAAAACTGGGATATATGATTTAGGTTAAAAAGGTTTCAATGTCCAGTTTTCTCCAATATTATTCTTATTATATATATATATATATATATATATATATATATATATATATATATATATTTCCAATACTAAACTGCTTTCCGAGCCCTTGATCTGGTTGGGATTATGGTCCCTTTAGTTGCCTTTGGCATAGCCTTAGATAATGCTGACATGTAGTGACACTGGAAATGAACATGATATCTGGATATAAAAAGAAGATACTATTCTGAAGAATAAAATTTCTTATACCAAAGTACTGTAGTGCTTAACTTACATATTTTTCCTGTTTACAAATGTTTATGTAGCTTTAAAAACAAAGCAAAACACCAAACAACCCATATAAAAATAAAAATATTTTTCTATAGGTTAATCATAAAGTCAAAAAAGCTAACATTGACTTTCATAGGCAGTGATATGAAACTGTTCTTAAATACACCTGATTCACCTAAAAAAACCACAAACCCCTCCCCTTTGTTTCTTAGGAACCTGAGATTACACTTCATCGCACACTGACATTTCAGAAGCAGAAAAATGTCAATTTCACAAACTAACTTTTGACCTCGGAACAACAATAAGAACAACAAAATCTAAAGGATAGGTAATTGTGTAGGGAAAATGTTCAGGGCAATTCAGTCTCAACTTTGAAGCTTTCATCCTTTTTGAGTGCCTCAGGCTTTATTATGAAGTCAGTCCAAAGAGCGCTTAGAAAATGTGTTCTTGAAGTACTGCCAGGTAGGAGAAGTAATTCACAAATTTACAGGAGAAAGGAGTTCCATGGGATTTACATGTTGCCAAGGGACTAATACCAGGACTGAGGGAGGGAACCCAAGGTGTGTGTGTGAAAAAAACAACCGCAGGGGCTGAGAGCACCATGGATTAAAATGGCAAGCCTTATGATTATTGAACATGTATTATTTGAACACAGAACACGGTATTATTTTTATGGAAATGCTTTTATATTGCCTCTTTTAATATTTAATTTTTTTCTGGAGTGGTGGCCAGACTAATAATCAAATGTCTCTTCCTCTCCCACTACCCTGATTGGGGTTTGCATTTAGAGAGTCCTTATAAGAGTCAGGCTGTAAAAGCTGAACAGTTGCACAGGGATTCGATAGGTGTTCAGATACACGCGTGAGATTCTTTGGATCCTTGCCCTGCAGTTTATATCTTGAGAGAAGCAATAATATTACTGGGTAGCGTCCAATGTATTCTGCTTGAACAATAGGTCTTAGCCTGCTTCTCTTTCCCCTGCACCACTCAAAGGTCTGCTCCAGGGGGAACCCCACTCTCTGAGCATATTATGAGGGTGCTTGGGGAGGAGGAGAGGGAAGTTCTGTTGCACAAGTGGAACTCTGTTCCACAAGCAGAATGGTGGGGTTGAATACAACCCATTTTCTTACTAATGCTGTAGATGCACATTCCAAAGTACAAGTCAATTTATTTACAAATATTGTGTTCCTTAACTACATATTAGTCATTTTAGTGTGGCTTTACTATGCTAAAACATTTTTCTTTCATGCATCTTATCCTCAGTGCAACTCCCAAAGCAGAATGGTAAAAATGCACCCAGCATAAAGTAGACATTAGTTCAAAATAAGATGTTGCCACTAGCTGGCAGCATTATATTAAACATGAATAAACTTCATTTAAGTAATGTTAACATTCATCAGTAGTTGCTTGATGTGTGTCTGTGTGCATATGTGCACCCGTGATAGGAAATTAAATTGAACTAATTCTTACTGATTGCCTGTAATTCCTGAATCCTGATTCACAGTAAACCTGTGAAACCCTGCACCTTGGACTTCTGGTATGAATTGTGAAAAGTCCTTTGAACTTTCCCCTTTACAAAAGCATGCTGGAAAATAAAAGTAGAGAGCAGAGAATTCTTTCTTTTTAAAAAAGAGTTTGGGAGTTAGTAATCAGTTCAGTTTTCTTATTGCCCTACTTAAAAGCTATATGTGATCTATCCTTGTGATCTAGCTCTTTACAAGCCAGGAAGAAAAGCTCAGTGTAAGTATGTACATGTTAGCATCTATGCATGCACATACATTCTCTGCTAATATATATATGGATTTTTAAAAGGTTATATTAGGTCTCTGTATAAACAGCTTAGAGGTAACAGATGTCAACTGCTGTTGTCTTAAGAGGGTAATTGCTAAAGTCCAATGTTTTGTTGGGTTATAATTGTATTTTGTGGTGATTGTCTATAGACTTTGTTACTCATTCATAAACCACTTGTAAAATGACACTGGCTTACTAATAAAATTCCTATTGAAATACTGATAGCTTGAGGAAGAAGGTTTTGAATGTTTTTGTTCTCTTGAAGCTCTTGCAAGGTGGTGGAGAGAATTTGCAGCAGCTGGGTGCATTTAGGAATCCTAGCCAACATTTCTCCTGGCGATGGTGTGTGTAAACAGTATGGTAGATCCATTTTTCTGTGAGATGGGACTAAATGATGGAGTTCCGACCTTCCGCTAATACTTATGTTTGGTGAATTTGGTGCATATGTGGTTGGTTTCTGCCAGTACTGTGCCTATCAAATATATGTGATAGAATTGTTTATGATTATCTTTATGCTTGATGGGCGCAGCTTAGTAGGGTTGCCACCTGTATAGTTTTAAGCTAGCCTTGCTATTGTGTTTCCCAGCTGTGCTTTCTCATACATATATATTTTAAACCCAGCTTCAGTACTAAACAAAGGGTAATTTGAAATGTGCACATGCTTAAATGAATTAATATATGCAAATTACCAGCGGCTTTTTGTAGTAAATAAAATGTGTGTGTGTGTGTGTGTGTGTGTGTGTGTGTGTGTGTGTGTATGTATGTATGTCTTGTCCTCTGAGAGGGTAGAATCCATTAGTGTGCTGTTAATGTGCCCATGTGCCCAAGGTAGTTCTAACTGATAATGGCTCAGGTGTTCAAGTGGCCCAAGAGCTTATGAAATCCTCTTGTTTATTCAGGACAGGACATTTAGTTTGTATGTTTGCAAGTACAGAATTAAAATTGTTGGCAAGATTAATAAGTTGAAAGTGCCGATAGGTTAAGGAAAACAAGAGAAACAGATTTTTTTCTTATGTGCCCGGGGTTCCAGGAAAAATAAGAAATACCCTTTTAAAAAACAAATATGACAAAAGTATCAACATTTACAGAAGTTACAGAAGTAAAATGCATATCTGTGTGAGAAAATATGTTTATAATATGAATACTGACCTTTCTATGGGTTCCCCTAAAAAAAACCTGAAATGGCCAAACAACAGAGAGTTATTCATATTTACAACTATAGGGCTCCATATTTCATTAATACAATCAAAATACATTTGGGGAGTTATGTTATGGAGTCATATTTAAAAATTAAAGGCATCAAATACCTTTTCTCCACTGATCTTCTTTCAATATTATCACCTTATGCATCCAGTGATGAACATAAACCAGTTAAGCAACCACAAGTATATTCAATATTAGCCTGTGTTGCTTTCAGGTAATAAATCTGGCATAAAATTGAGAATACAAACAAGAGGAACCATAGTACATTAAAGTTAGTAAAGGGTTATATGATTGGATGGTCATTTTCCAAAATACTTGAGGCTGCACACAATGACAAAAATTGTTGTGTACATGTATGGCTGTGTGTGGTGGGATGCTTCTGCTTCTGTTTTATATTTTAGATAATTTATAATTATATGTAATATGTGCAGTGCATAAGGATTATATTATATAATCTAGAATGTATCTGCTTAGAGTGTTATATGCATATATGATCTCGTTTGCAAGAGGGGCAGTGAATATGGTGCACTCCCCATGTTTTGTACGTAAACTCCCACCTATCCTAACCAGCCAATGGCCAGGGATGATAGGAATCATGGGCGCAGCCACAGGGGGCAGGGAGGGGTAGCTGCCCCCATCAATAAAAATACGAATACATAGTAAACTGAGGTTCTGCTCCCCTCTACGCCCATGATGGGAATTGTGATCCGCACCTGGGCAGCACAATGTGGCTCCTGTACTCATGGTTTATAACAAAGCTGTAAGGTAGGCCAGTGTTGTTGTTGTTGTTAATTATCACCCCCAAATTGCAGGTGGCTAGACTAAACCTGGGAGAGTCTAAGGGAGCTTAGTGAGTTCATTGCAGAGGTGGCTTTTGAATCAGAGACTGCATGATTTTGTACCTTATTCTCTTACCCAATATCTTATACTAGTACAGTATTACTGGGACACACAGTTGCAGGTGTATCGGGTAGTCTGCAAACCTATATATATATATATAGATAGATAGATAGATAGATAGAGAGAGACTATTGTTTCTTTTAATTAAGAAGTTGCTTTTTCATAAGGTAAGGCTTGTATGCAAAGATAACGGAGGGTGAGGAAGGAGTAAAAACAGTGCTTTTTTCTGGGGATACGCAGGGGTACGCATACCCCTAAATATTTTGTGTAGCTTTGTACTTTTGTCCATTTACTGTATTTATTACTATAAAATGGTGGTTTTCTTGAATCCAAATGAGAGTACCCTTAAACATTTTTAGAAAAAAAAGTGACAGGATGAAACATTTGCATTAGATACCCTTTACTCTGAAAAAGTGTGCAAAAACTTATTTGCACTGCAGTCCTAGCCATGTATGTTAAGTCTCACAGTCCACAATCCTTAGCACATTAATTAGAGAGACAGTCAAACTTAATGGAATTTACTTCTGAAAAGCATGATTAGAATTGGCCTAATATTCTTCAGTGGGACATAAATCTCCTGTACGTGTGAATAGAATTGCAGGCATAGGCTCTGTAAGTGAGAAGTGCAGCATTTCAAGGTTTATAATCTTTCTGTGTGTTATGCAGAAAAGCAAAACTTTAAAAGAAATACAGTAGTGGGTGTCCGCCTGGAAAAAAACCATACTTCTTCTGGAATTGAAGCAGCAGCAGGGGGCGCTACAGTTTCAGAACTGTCCACACTGGCATTCTTTTAAGGAAGCAGTTAAATAACCATTAGCTGCAGACTTTGGTGATCAACCCTGAAAAGCTGCAAATGTATTTAAATGTTTTTGTGGTGGTGTGTGTGTTAGTGTTATTGCTGACTCTGATGCTAAATGGTATGTGACATCTGAGAATAGGATCTGAGAATGTGACATCTGAGAATATCTACAGTATTCGTATCTTAGCTGGTGATTTATGGCTGGCTTTCATATATGCATAATTATTTTAAAATTTGCAGAACAGTTGCATAAATGCTAAGCTTGTAAGACGGATTTGATAAATTGGAGAGATTGTCATGCAAGTAATTTGAAGTGTGCTTTTTAAAAGCAGTACAAAAAAGCAAGAGTACAATTTCAAACAACCCTTTACCTGTTTTGATAATCCTGGAATAAATTGTTTAATCAAAGTTAAATCTATTAAAAATAGACTTCTTCACAGAGCCTCAGGATCAATGTGTTAACCAGTTATTGCTCAGAGTCTGTGTGACTGTATTATAATTTCTCTAGTGCTATAGCTTGAGTCTGCAGGCTGCATGTTGTTGGTTGTTAAATTTCTGTTCACATTCTCTCAGGGATAGAAAAGAGATTCCTTAAAAAGATTTACTAACTCATAAATTGCCTGTTAATTCACTTTCTTTTTGCTACTGACTGCTCTCTGGTTCCTAATGTGTTCTGTCAGGGTTTAAGCCCAATGAAAAGAGGGGGGATCTGGATGAACACCGTATTTACTAGCACGGGTTCCCATTTTCTTTTGAGATGAAATAATTTTTGTTAAACCCTCCCCTATTATTCTTACCTTCTCCTGTCACCCTTAATAAATCATTTGTTTGAATTTTTGTGTGGAAGTTGCTTTTAGACCATTTTTTAACATCATTAAATATTTTGTGTGTGAGCATGCACGCCGTCTCTCTAATGATGATAGCTTTCTAAATTCAGATTTTCCTTCAAAATTTAATAGCGGACTAACTCTCTTGGCGTGTTTGGCAACATGGAATCCGTTCTTCCTCGCACCTGTCTTCCTCCATATCATTCAACTGGCTAAAGGGTGTTTTCTCTCTCCTTCTCAACCCCCTCCCCTTCCTCCTGATTTAAAATGTGAAGTTTTGCTTAGAGGCCTACAGGTTTCTTCATAGGTCTCACTGGATGGCTCAGAGATACCTGAGCTGCTCTGTGGACCGAGATTGTGGCAGCTACTGATCTATCACGCCTGGAAGGACATGCCATCAAGCTACCAAGGGAAAAGGATAGGATGATATTCTTTAACGGCAGGAGAGGCACACACTGTTCCTGCATTTCATGTAACATGTCACTCAGTTAGATGCAGTAGCAACAAGGGAGTGATCCACATTCTGCAAGCGCTACTTGATAATCTCCTTCTGTTCCTGGTTCAGAGGGGGTGGGGGGTGGGGCACACTCCATTCTTCTCTTTCCAGGCAAAACATTACCATCTTTACCAATTACTCAATAGCGCCTTCTTCTTTTATGTTCCTTTTTTTATGTTGTGGGTTGGACTCATCAGAGTTTCTCATTCCACTCCCCAGATAGCCTTAGTTTTCAAGGCTGCATTTTTAATGCACGTTGTTGGAGAACAATAGATTGTAGCGAGTCTGACAATGTAATCTAATGCAAGATGTTTATCCTTGTTTTGGGAAAAAGTCATACTTGGTGTAGACCAGGCATCCCCAAACTGCGGCCCTCCAGATGTTTTGGCCTACAACTCAGATGATCCCTAGCTAACAGGACCAGTGGTCAGGGAAGATGGGAATTGTAGTCCAAAACATCTGGAGGGCCGAAGTTTGGGGATGCCTGGTGTAGACCATCGGTAGGCAAACTAAGGCCCAGGGGCCGGATCTCATAGAATCATAGAGTTGGAAGAGACCACAAGGGCCATCCAGTCCAACCCCCTGCCAAGCAGGAAACACCATCAAAGCATTCTTGACATATGGCTGTCAAGCCTCTGCTTAAAGACCTCCAAATCACCTGGGCCAATCACCTTCTAAATCCGGCCCGCAGACAGTCTGGGAATCAGCATGTTTTTACATGAGTAGAATGTGACCTTTTATTTAAAATGCATCTCTGGGTTATTTGTAGGGCATGGGAATTTGTTCACCGCCCCCAATATAGTCCAGCCCCCCACAAAATTTGAGGGACAGTGGACCTGTTCCCTGCTGAAAAGGTTTGCTGACCCCTGGTGTAAAGGTAAAGGGACCCCTGACCATTAGGTCCAGTCGTGACCGACTCTGGGGTTGCGGCGCTCATCTTGCATTATTGGCCGAGGAAGCCGGTGTACAGCTTCCAGGTCATGTGGCCAGCATGACAAAGCCGCTTCTGGCAAACCAGAGCAGCACATGGAAACGCCGTTTACCTTCCTGCTGTAGCAGTACCTATTTATCTACTTGCACTTTGACGTGCTTTCGAACTGCTAGGTTGGCAGGAGCTGGGACCGAGCAACGGGAGCTCACCCTGTCGTGGGAATTCGAACCGCCGACCTTCTGATCGGCAAGCCCTAAGCTCTGTGGTTTAACCCACAGTGCCACCCGCGCCCCTGTCCCCTAGTGTAGACCCACTGAAATCAGTGGGTTTAATTAACCCAAGTCCATTTGGTTGTAGCCAATGTTAGTCCTACTCAGAGTAAATCCATTGAAATTAATAGGTTTAGCTTTATTGCACCTACTCTGAGTAGGGCTTAGTCAGATACAACTGTTCTGTACATAGAAAAATATATATTGCATATTCGGTAAGATAAATACTCAGCTTTTTCACATACTAATCAAAGCCTTAAAATATTGCAGAGGTACCCATTCTTTTAAAACCAGTGTTAAGTCATTTAAGATTTGGAGTTTAATAATAACAGGTGGCAGTTGTATTATTTACTTAGAAAACATTTATCCCATTCTTTATCAGATGATCTCAGGGTGGCTTTTAATTTGGAGTGTTCAAAGCATTTAATTCATTATCTTGGTGGGGAGTGGGGGAGTTTTTTATTGTAAACCTTTTTAAAAATCTTTCAATAAATAACAACAAAAATAATATTAGTTATCTTAAAATGTTTTAGTATAGTGTGTATCAACACTGCAAGGCAGACCAATGTTATGACCCCCATATTGCGCATGTGGGGTTTGAGGCTGAAATATTATTGTAGCTTGCCTAAGACCACCTAGTGAATTCAGGGTAGAGGCTTATTGTTTCACAGTTTAGCTTTTTGGGCAATGTGCTATAGTTGGTAGCTCATTTCTGAAGACAATGTGAAAATCAGCCATGCCGTTTTTTGAAATGGTTGAATATTTGAGGTATATGTCTGAAAAGTGTGCTCAGAAAAATTACAGATGACAGATCTCATTCGGTTCTTTGATAGGGGGAGCCAGAGAGCATGCAAAAGTATAATGGGAAACAATTCATTCAGTAATGCTGTGTAAAATCTGTTCAGTAAGTACAGTGGTAATGTACAGGATGTGGTTCCAGAAACAAAATTGCTTTTTTCCCCGAGTTCCCTCTTTCTCTACAACTTTTTTTTGTTCCACTTTTAGTGAATGTTGTTAGACATCTTACTATATCTGTAAGGTAAAGTTTGAAATAAAGCTGACTTGTTCATTTTTAACTGATTGCTCTTTAAGAAGTGGTTTGGCATTTTACATTAGGCTGGTCAGAAGAGTGGAAAAATATCCTTTTAATTAGCAATGTGTTTAATATAAATGTTTGGAAATTCCCCTACCTTTTTAGTTGAGATTAAAATGGATTAAAAGTACAAATGTCCATTTAGTAGGCACATAATGCTGATTAAGCTGTATTCTTCTGATAGTGTAAACTTTGTGAATAGTGAATAAGTAAGGCATGGCTTCAGAAAAATAAAATAATTAACTATGTTCAGCAGTTTTGAACCTATTCATATGAGAGAAGTTAAATGTTTGGAATTGGTGAGAGAAAATACCACCCACTGTTTTAACCTCCCTGTGAGTTTTCGATAAAGCCGACTCCATGAATGATTTCCTCAGATTTTGGAAAGGTGGGGACATGCCAGTTCTTAAACATGAAAGGAGGGATTTTCCTCCCTAAAATACGTTTTTCTCCCTTCCCCATTACGTACTGCCCATAGGAAAGCTTTAGAGATGTGCCACGTTTTTTGTATTGCTTTTGTGTAAGAAGGCTAGAATTCAGACATATCAATAATTTGTCCTCATTCTCCTTTATAAGTAAAACCAACTATTTCATATGTGTTTAATTTATTTCTCTCACACCATTGCTAAAGTCAATGCTTATAAAATGACATTTTATGAAGATATAGCCAAAAATACACCTTCAGTTGTCTATGGCTGCTGCATGTACCCCAATAAAAAGTTTTGTATTACACACACACACACACACACACACACACACACACACACACACACATATTCTGTATTAGTTATATTTATTTTGTATTGTTTATATCCTTTTATACCCCACTTTTCCTTTAAGGTGCATAAGGTGGCATAAACCAGTCTCCCTTATTCCATTTTATTATTAGAGAAACCCAGCGAGGGGTTAAAATGAGAGATAGTGACTGGCCCAGAGTCACACAGTAAGTTCCATAGCCAAATGTGGATTTTGACTTGGGTCTTCCCAGTCCTAGTCTGATACTCTAACCACTATAAGCACACTTTACTCTGGTCAAAACTGGAAGAAGCTTGGATTTGGGAAATCTGGGGATGAAGAACTGAGAACAGGTTTGAGGAATACACACTGGCATTTTCTCCATTTCTGCTTGATAAAAAACACTACCATTGGTTGCAATGGGGCAAGGGACATTTGAATTGGCAGGATCCAAGACTTTGTATATACAAAACAAGAAATGTTCTTATGTCTATTCAGGATAACCTTGTTGGGAAGAACGCCTATCACTCAGTGGTGATCCCTGGCATCTGCAAGTGGGTCTGGGAGAGCCACTTTCATTCAGCTTAGGCACTGCTGAGGAATGTGGTCTGGCTCAGTACCGTATAAAGCAGCTTCCTATGTTTAGTGGACAACTTGAAGAGAGAATCTGTCATTTTCCTGCCCTGCTCTGAAATACCAAATTGGAAAGATAGGCACAGAAATGTGATCCATTTGTTCTTCTGCATTGGCCTGGTTTGGATCAACTGTCTTTTGGCTTCTCCCCTACTGGCAATTCCTCCTGGCATGATATAACCTGTATTTAAGAGATGGAACCTGCATATTATTTTTCTTCTTCCATTCCCTTCCACTTTCCTTTTTGTGGCATTATTTGTTGTATTTTAAACCATCGTTTTCTTTTGGAATCCACCTGAGCACATTGATGGAAAGATGGTATCTAAATATAGCAACTAAGTGAATTTTACAGGGTCTGCCAATAAAGTCTCCTGTGTCAAATTGGAAGTTTTGGTGCAGATATTGGTGCCGTACTGAAGGTTGTTTTCTGTGCTCAGATAATAAGTATTGTCATTTTTCCTGAAACACACATCAATTTTCCTAGAAGGCTCCCATTTTGAAGTATATGGTGGGATTTCTAGGAGTGTGGGGAGAATATTTTATTTTTGTTGCCTATGGTAACAAAGTGGAGGTTTCCAGTCACTGTTGGGTCTGGAAGGGTTTGAGCAGCAAGTTTGTAACTAAGTTTGAATCATGAGCTGTGCAGCTAACATGCAATCTCTAACTTGGCTGTAGGTAAATGGTTTATCAGCAGTAATTACAAACTGACAAAGAAATGTATATGTGCAGAAATGTGTATGTTGCATATTTGTAGGATTGCTATGCATTACAGTTCCATGTGTGCAGATTAACTGAAGGGACTAGTCATTCCCTGTCGAGACATGTACGCAAAATGGTTTGCACATGCCTGACTAGCTCATATTCAAAGGATATGCCTGTGTGTACCCATGTAATGTGTGGAGAGGTTTGGTTGATTCTTTATGCTGATTCCGGAGTTAGCCAAATTGCAATTTTATTTCTCCTCTCCCTCCGCCCGCTAAATTCAGTTTGCATATTTACTGGAGTGAAGCTCGTTTTGTTGCTGTGTGTCGCAAGAACTCCATAAAACAACATCAATGGAGAAAAATCAATCTACTGGGTCTGGAAAATGGATTTTGTGCCTTAACTGGCAAGCGTTAACAATTACTTTGTAGAGAACTAGAGAAGCCAAGCATTTATCAAATCAAACTGCTGTAACTGTTGTGCTCCTCTGTCCTCAAATAAAAGCTGCACTGCTTTGATGGCTCAGACTGAAGTGCCTACAGGAAGCAGAAAGAATCCTTGAAATCATGAGCCCAACCGTATCCTGGGGGACTCCTTGATGGACCAGAGTATAATCGGAATCATGTGAAGCATACCT
The DNA here is from genome assembly GCF_965207765.1 of Zootoca vivipara. Taxonomy (NCBI): domain Eukaryota; kingdom Metazoa; phylum Chordata; class Lepidosauria; order Squamata; family Lacertidae; genus Zootoca; species Zootoca vivipara. The sequence continues at coordinate 99,389,077 of NC_142586.1, forward strand.
CGCAAAATGTTTCCAATTTCACAAACAAACTGAGCACCGCACAAATACTCTACAGGAACCAAGATCTTACCAGACTCTCCAATCAAGGTAAAAAGTACTCCTGGTTCAGTGTTGCTTGATGACACTACTTACTAAAGCTAGTGGTAGCCTCCTGCAGAAAGGGATTGCAGATATTCAGCGCTCCAACCCTGCCTGAACCAAGCCTGTAACTGTGAATCCCATTTAATTAGATTTTCCTCGCTCTCTCGCAAAGGCTTAGGGCATGTTATAATCTGTATATTCTTAGAGCTTCGTGACCAAGCAGGGTTTTGAACAACAACATACCTTTCCAGCATCTACATCCCGTGTTTTAGCCACCTAACCCTACAAGCTGTCACTGTGGTATTTACAATATTCATTTGTTCCTGCTTATACCACACTCACTGAGCACAATCTTTTATTGTTTCTGTACAACCGTCTTCTGAAATGAATGACCATTAGGTCTGGTGATTCCTGTGCAAATTGGGCATATTAAAGTATGCTTGACTGTTTCCCCTGCTGACAGTGCATTAATCACCAGATGGTTTTATACTGAGTAATGCAAATGCATTCAATGTAGCTTAAAAATAAAAGATGAAGTTTGCACAATGCAGCTCATAAATGTGGTGCATATAGTTTTGAAACTATTGAAAAATACTAAACTGTTGTTTTTGTTTCAGTGCCTTCCTAAGGCTTTACAAGGGACTGAGGAAAACTTAGGGGGGGGGGGTTCCAGAGAATTCTTTTTGCTGGTTTCCCTTTAATATCATTTGATACCATTGAGCTCTTCCCTACCACACCCTTAGGTGCTTCGAGAAGAAAATCCCTTAAGAGTTCTCAGTAACCTGGAACTTCGCCACTCCGCATTTCTGCCTCTTCCTGTAATCAGCATGATGCCCAAACCGTTAGGAGGATCTTGTGTTTTGCCTCTGGCCTTTTGCTCCAAGTCCATTCTTGTCATCAGGATCTATTACTCTCTGGTTGGTGCAGTAGCAGCTGGTGTAGTGGTACAGGAGGGGAACTGCTGCTGTCCTGGGTTTCAAACACAGCATGCCATTGCACTGGTGCTTACTGGAGGAGGAAGGAGAGGGGGAAGGCACAGGAAACTTGGTGCATTGCGGCATGGTTGAATCAATCTTCCACTCTTGCAGTTATGTGCCTCCACAGCTCAGAGTTCCCCGTACCACACCCTTCTTCCTCTGGTAAGTGCTAGTGGCACTCTGTGTTTGGAAGCTGGGAGAGCAGCAGTATTCCAGCTATGCTGCCACATGGACCACTTCGGGTTTGGTAATCGTAGAGTTCCAGATTTAAGGACCTTCCATTGATGTGTGTGGGAATGTTCAGGGAGGCAGGAGAGGATATATTGTTTAATTATATCCTTCCCAACTTGCGTTAACAAGTTCTACAATTTAGCAGAGTAACATTCCCCCTTTTAAACTTTCACAGCGGATAACGTCTTTGCCAGGCTTGCATAAGCCTCTAAAATAAGTTTCCTAGTAAATCCCTTTTATTCCCTCTTAAAAGAATAGACACAACACAGTCTTATATAAAAGTATAAAATAGTATAAAATAGTTTACTGACATACATTCTGTTCACAGATGGGTCCCATAAGGCAGACTTAAGTTACAAGATATATACACCTGGAATCTGTCCCATAAGGAGATAGTTCCTTTGTCCTTTCTTGGCTGGAAGCCAAGAGAGCATCTCAGGCTAAGGAGATGTTGCTTCTTCGAGGAACGGAGTCAGAGAGAGAGATGGCTGCCTCCCCTATGCTATTTTGTTACCTGCCCAGGTGAGGTCACACCCACCTCTGGTCACATGTAGAGGAAGTTTGTCCCAGCCCAGGAGGAAACCGGAAGTTCTGACTGGCTGGTCCAGACATCCCCTTTTTATTTCCACTCTAGGGATGTTGTATTTGACTGCTCTGTGTTTCACACCCCACAATGTGTACTGCCCAGATTGCCTATCGCTGCTCACAGCTATTATCACATCATAATTGTCATTGGGACTATCCGATAGTGTCAGAGACAAAATTCTGTGTTCATTTTAGTGTATTGCTTAGAAATTCTTGGAACCGGATGATTCTTAGGGTCTTATAAACCCCAGGACCTTCAGGAGCAAGACCCTGAGACAAATGATCCCCTCTCATTCAAATCTCTTGCAAAAGCAACATATATCTGGTAACCCAAAGTCATTTATTGTACTTAGCGACAAGACTAAGATGTGTAGGTAGCTGTATTTCTGTACAGTATTTGAATTTCTGATTACACAGTTGCTGACACAGATGCATTTTTTTGATATGTGCCTTCTGAAATTTAAAACTGTGACTAGAATATTTTTGCCCGTTAACCTTCTTTTAAAAAACCACACAGGTTCAGGAGTTTCTGATAGAGAGGCAGTAATTGGTCCCCTAATATTAAACACCAGAGACGCCGAAAACACAATTGCTCTTTTAATGAAGGCATATTGAGATTGTTCAGAAGTAATTCATCCCAGCTGGTATGGGTTAAGCTACTTGCTCACCTTCACATATATTTTAGCGGCTCACGAGGGGGAAGTGGACAAAATCTAGCCTCGCTACTTCACTCCTCCTTGAAGGAGTGGAGGCAGAAATATTTGGATAATGAAAGCATGCAATCCCTCCTGAGGCACATACCTACTGGATTATTATTATTATTATTATTATTATTATTTTATTATTATTATATAAAAAGCCTGATGTACATATCTGATTTCTTGTTTTTAAACACCTATCCACCACGGGTTATTCAAGTGCTATCTTCCCCTCTTACCTTTTGTTCCATGTCTAAAATGTGGAAGCAAAGGGCTGCTGCTGCATGACATCACAATGGCCTGTAGTGTTGGCTCTGCGCTGCCAGCTGATCCCAGGCATTGTACCCCAGCAGCATTTGCAAGTACTGCATTGCAGATTGTCAGAGGGGTAGCCGAGTTAGTCTGTTGCAGCAAAAAGAACAAGGTGCCTTGTGGCAGCTTAGAAAAACGCCAACACATTATATTATATTTGGGCATTTGCTTTCATGGACTACTAGAGCCTACTTCATTAGGTGCATTGAGTGTGATCTTTAGTTGTCATGGGTATAGTGAAAAATGGAAAGGTTGGAGTGAAAAAGTAAAATGCTGCAAGGTTCCTCAGTGCTTTTTACTTTGCACCTTTTTTTTTAACGTGCCTTTTGGCAGAGAGGGTCAAGAGAGGGCAGAGAGGAGGACAAGCAGAACTTGATGTAGCATGGTTTTATGCCATTCCTAAGTTATTTGGTAATTGCAGTGTTAGTCAAGCACTTGAGCATGTGCCTTTAGCATCATTCTACCTGTGATTGTCCAGCAAGGTTGAGGCTGTGACAGGCACAACAAAGGAAGCAAATCACGGCAGGCACTGGCTGTCCTCATGAAGAACTTAAGAAGAGCATCCTGGATCAAGCAAACAAGCTATTAAGCAGAGGCAGATTTAGGGGAGTGCTACCAGTTTGGTTGCGCTGGCCGTGGAGCCTTAGGGCTGCTGCAGCTATTATTTAGAATGGAGTGCGAGAGGCAGGGGGGCAGCAAATTTTGGCATCACACAGGATGCTGCTGAAATTCGAGAACCCAAGGTCTGCCACTGTATCAAGTCCAGCATCCCACGAATAGGACCTGAGCCCAAAAGCATTTTCCCTGCCTGTGGTTTCCAGCAACTGGTATTCAGAAGCATCACTTGCTCTGTCCATGGAGGCAGAGCATAGCCATCATCGCTAGCAGTCATTGATAGCGCTATCACCCATGGATAAATAATGAATTGATATTCATGAATGAATTAATAGGGCATGTGGCTGGAAGGAACTGTTATTATTATTCGTTTCATTTGTATACCGCTTTATACTTTTAAGAGAGAAAAACCTCAAAGCAATTTACAACCCACATTTAAACCTCAAATAAAACATTCCAAAATGAAACATTACAGAAGATAAAAAATAAAATATAAAATATACATTCAAAGCAGCATAATTAACAGGATACAAAAATATCATTTTAAAGAATTCATTATTATTTTAAAAGATATCATCATTATTATTTTAAAGATTCAAAGACATTACTGAAGGAGGTCAAATATAGAATGCACATTTAAAACAGCATAAGTACCAGTAGCAAGATAAAAAAGAGTAAACATAGAACATATTTGCTGCTGTTGCTGCCAATGGTGGTCTGTAGTGGGTGGCAGCTGTGGGAACGCAGTCTTGATGGCCTGGGTCTGTCCTAAGCAACTTGCTGCCAGCAGAGCAAGCAGGGGGCTCCAAGAATCAACTCCAAGTGTGACACTAAGTAGCGTCACACTAGCAACGTGGCTTCTCCCTATATATCTGATGGAAAAGCAGATAATTGCAGAGTTTCACTTTGATGACAATCACCTGGAGCAGAGTGGATCCTCACCTCCCTCTCAGCAAACACCCACACACTCTACCCCCTAGAGCTAGAGCTCTGGATGTATTCAAATACCTTACTCAGCACCTGATCTGTTTGCCACTGTAACACAAGCATACACCTCCATTTGTTCATTAATTAATCCTGGCAAGAACAAAAGCCTTCCTTTCAACAAGCACTGCTTCTACAAATACCAATCAACAGGTTTTTGTGTGTGTCTCTTCAGGATACGGGAGGGGTATCTCTAGTATCACCTCTGGTGTCATGCTCCTTCAGGGGTACGGTTGTTTGTCCACCTTTGGACCCCACCCTGCATTCAGTTCTCACCAGCCGCGAAATGGCTTCAACTGGCTGACTAAACCAGGCGAGGGTAGCCAATGGGTCTCAAACCATCAGTGAGTTAAGGACTTCCTCCTGCATGCGAAGACAGACTCTGGTGGATTGAGCAGACAAGACCAATAGAGGGTCTAATGGCCAAGAAGGTGGTCTCTGCACATGCTGTAGAGGAAAGTGAGGGCAGCTGGGGCTCGTCAACCTGGAAACATAGGCCATTTACAAGGAGGAAAACTCTGATCCTAAACCTCTAGTCTACTGCATTGTGGGATATTTTTTTGGGGAAGAAAAGGCCAAAGAGTAAACCAGGCATCCCCAAACTTTGGCCCTCCAGATGTTTTGGACTACAATTCCCATCTTCCCCAACCACTGGTCCTATTAGCTAGGGATCATGGGAGTTGTAGGCGAAAACATCTGGAGGGCCGCAGTTTGGGGATGCCTGGAGTAAACCCTACACAAATCCAGAGCAGAGACCCCAAGATGGTTGGATGGTGTCTTGTATGCCTCCTTCTGGCAATTCCTGAAGTCAAGCTGGTGCCAACGTATTGCTCTGCTTTCCTTTGGCCTACATCAGCGAGGCCAAGAGGGAGGTCTTGTCGCCTGGGCAGCCCAGGACCTCCATACATACCGTATTGCCCAGGCTTGCAGCCCAGGAAGGTCATTTGATGCTGCTAACACAGCGGTTGGACTTCACCCCCAGAGGTGCACTCCATTGTCTCCTGAGGCAGATGGTTGCCAACAACAACTCGAAAATGTACCGAATATGTGAAATAGCACTGATATGTAAAATGTAGCAATACCTGATACATATATAGTGGTACCTTGACTTACGAAGACGATCCGTTCCACGGCGCTCTTCGTAAGTCGAAGTCTTCGGTTGTCGAAGTGCCTGTTCTGCGCATGCGCGAAGTGTGATTTTGTGCTTCTGCGCAGGCGCGGACTGCGCGCGCCATTTCTGCGCAGGCGCAGAACACGCATGCGACGACAAGACTTCTGGGTTTGCCGAGTTCGGAAGTCGGAACCTTCGAAAGTCGAGTCATTCGGATGTCAAGGTACCACTGTAATATCATATAATAGTCCTAAAAGTTAACAAATGCCCAATGAGATTGTCCCAATAGTTCAGGTGCAGTTTTGTGTACAAGATAGTGATATAGCCTTGCCCTGTTGCACTAGTACTGTAATGAGAATTGTATTTTGATGTAATATTAGTGTAAGATAAATGGTAATATGGGGCTAAGGTTGAAGTTTTTAAAGGCTTTACAGAGCCACCTTTAACCCTGATGTGATGCTTGAACGGGCCTTCACTTATTTTTAGTGAACATGCCTGAGTAACTAAGGCTGTGGTTTCACATAACAGGGAGATACATTTTTTAGATCTTTTGCTGATTATATTGTGTGAGGGTCAATCTTGTGCCCCATTTGTGAAACCTGGGTCAGAATAAAGAGTTGAGGGTCACTTCTTCAAGTGCCTAATCCATTACCATGCACTAATAGGTCCTGATAGCTCATTTTGTAAGTCCTCAGAGTTAAGCTAGGACATTGTTTGGACTAACTTCAAATCCTGCTTCTGCTCTGCGGGGTTAATTAACATCTGCTAAATGTTTCTTGTTGGAGGCTTGGAACTAAACACTTCTATTTGTTTTACTGTGATCGCTTAGTGTGAATACATCCTAGAGATAACAGCACTGGAGAATTGAAATTGTACCAGAGATGCAGTTAAAGTGTGTGTGTGTGTGTGTGTAGTTGACATTTGTCACAGACAAAAGCCATTATTTTTGACAATATGTCTTAACCATAGTAATGAATTTGTAGTCAACAGAAATTAAGAATCTGGAGATGTTTAAGAGAATATTCTTATTGTGTTCTCATATGGGAATTTTACATCCAAATTAGACAGAAGTCTATTTAAGGGTATGAGCCACAAAAATACTCTATTGTTACGATGTTCCCTTCCGCTCCTGGGATTTATTCAGGGTTCTAATATAGATAGGAACTTCCCTGGGTTCATTTTAAACAAGATTAACAGTGGTCGGATTAAAAATGTTCCACTCTAAAGGGGGATGGAATGGAAGGGATTTCAACAGGTGAGGGAAGTGTCTGGGGAAGTCAGCACTCAAATTCTCACCCATCCCTGATCCCTTAGTTGGGGTTAATGTTATGTCTGCAGTGGCCCAGATTAAATTCAAAGAAGGAAAATGTGTGTATGTGAATACCAGAAAGTAAAAAAAAAAAAAATCAGAAGGTCAAAGGATGTGGCTTCCAGGCATAAGAAACCTAGCATCTCTTTTCAAAAATCAGCTACTAGACTTTGATTTATTTATTCTTCTTCTTCTTCTTCTTCTTCTTCTTCTTCTTCTTCTTCTTCTTCTTCTTCTTCTTCTTCTTCTTCTTCTTCTTTGTATACCCAACATTTCAAATAAAAATTACCAAGGGATCTTACACAGAATATATCCATGTAACAATAAGAATACCAAAGATAACAATATAGCAACAAAACTGAAAACAGGTAAAAGCAGCATCAAATCTGCTCAGGGTTTAAAATCCTAGAAAAACCCCCAGTGATAATATGCCTGGTGCTGAAAATATAACTACTGTGTGTAGCACCTTGCAAACTTAGCGAGATCATTTCACAGTCACGGTGTCACCACTAAGAAAGTCCTATTCATGGTTGTTATCTACTGTCCTTCAGTTGGTGAAGACTCCAGAAAAAGAGAACAGGAAAGCTGAGGCGAAGTAAGGCTATCCCTCAGATGCTGACATGTAATTTTGTTTCTTTTTGCTCAGAAATGTTTCCATGTTGCATTCCTTATACATTCAACATGGATATACTTCTCTGCTCACACAAACATAAATAAACAAAAATTCCACCCCAGTCTCTGAGTGGTGCGAGATTCCAGGGGTTCAAGTGCTTACCCAGGGTTAGTGTTTCCTTTGGAAATGTGGCATAGCAGCAACTGTGGTGTCCTTATGATATATGGTTTATTTACGCATATATGCAACCTGAGCCTACAATGGAGGTGCTCACTTGGCTCCCCAAGAGGTTGTTGCTTCTCTAATAGTCACAGGAGTTTGAGATTCCAAAAGACACCAACCATGGCTTGGCCTCTCTCCAGCTTGCTGCATTTTACAGACTGAAACTGTTTTTCTCCAGCCCACATCATCCCAACTCAGTGGCGGAGCTTCATGCTCCAGCACCGGGGGGGGGGGGTCAGCGGCGGCGGCGAGCAGGCAGGGACGGGGCTGGCACGCATCTTGGGGGCGTGGCATGCCGCCTGCAGGGGCATGGCACCCAGAGTGGGTGGGTGGGGGCAGCCGCGATGGCACCCCACTGGGATCACACTGCCAGGGGCAGTCTCTGCTTCAAACTATCCCAGAGCTCAGGGAGGGGCTGCACCCATTGGGTGGCTGGCACAGAGTCTGTCTTTGTTCTCTGTTAATGGCCCACCTCTCAGGCTGACCTCCTGAACACGAGAAGCTGAGTCCAACTATTAAGAGTCTAATTTCCAGTTTAACCTTCTAAGCATTGATCCTAACATTTACTAAATCCAGGAATTATGGGTGTCTGGCACCCACAAACACAAAGCAGTTTTACATTTTAGAAGTTCTTGTGGGTGACCATTTAACCAGACACTTATGTTGTTGTGAAGTTTTTGTAGGTATCTTAGTCATCTGTCCTTCTCACGGCAGACTCAGGAATTAGATATTATCCAGTAATGTGGGATGGCTGCTGAAAATAGCAATTTCATGTCAGATCCCCATCCTGCTCAGTAGAGTGGTACCTCTGGTTACGAATGCTTCTGGTTATGAATGCTTCAGGTTATGAGCTCCACTAACCCGGAAGTAGCTGCTCCTGGTTGTGAACTTTGCCCCAGGATGCGAACGGAAATCACATGCCGGAGGTGCACGCGCAGCGGGATGCCCCATTAGCGAAAGCGCGGCTCAGGATAAGAACAGTTTCAGCTTAAGAACGGACCTGCGGAACGAATTAAGTTCGTAACCAAATGTAATGGAAATGTATGGAGTGGGTGTGGTTGGGGGGAAAGTCCAATGTGATGATGTGACATCGTGTGTTTCCCTTTATAACAAGTTACAGGGTTATGAAGAGATAGCTTGATTTGATAGTCCAATTTCAGTTTGAGGTTCTACTATGGTGGGGAATAATAATAATAATAATAATAATAATAATAATAATAATAATAATTGGATAAATTGCTCTTCTTTTACTGGTAAGTCACTCATTGTTTTTCCACCTCCCACATGACAACCGTCTAGCTACCTTTGTTAAAGGTTTGTCCCATTCTAAGTCTGTGTACTGTCTATCCCTCAGATAACTTTGTCTTCAGCACTTATTGACCAACATCCTACTCAATGGAGTGTAAAGTATTCTGGTTACCATAGAAATAGCATACCTGCCTTTAGAGAACAATACATATTGTTCAAAGTGCTGGTTAAGGTCACTTGAATTGTGACAGTTTCCCCTATATGGAAGAACTACATATGTAAGAAACATACCACATTTGAAGTGGCTCTTTGAATTCACCATTAATTAATGAGCTAGTCGGTGATTGCATAATATGAAGACTGCATTGTTCCATATGCTTGCTGTGTTTCATGTATTTCAATTACAGACATCTCTTTGAAGATATAATACAATTAAACTAAGATATATAAAAGAGGGGGGAAATGTAAGATGTGGATTGGTTATATTTTCATAAATGTAGAAGGCCAATTTCTTTTAATGCTGTTTAAGGTCACCTTAGATTTGTATGATAGTGTAGACCTAGTATATGGCATTGTTAGAGATGGCAACATAATGTAGAATAAGCAGTGTATCTTTTAAGCACAGATCAAGGACAGCCAATATGAACTAAATTTCTACCACTTACCGTATTTTTCCATGTATAAGACTAGGTTTCCCCCCTTAAAAATAATGTCAAAAATTAGGGGGCATCTTATACATGGGGCCATCTCCCCCTATTTTCTAAAATCTGAGTCCCCAAAAATAGGGGGTGTCTTGCACATGGGGGCGTCTTATAGAAGAAAAAATACGGTACTTTTCACACTGAATGGACATATTTGTAAAATCTTTCAATTTTCTATTTGGTATCAAGTTCAACAATGTTTATCTAAGAACACACAAATAATGTAAGTAGCTTGAAAGCATAATTTGAAGCTGCTTTATGCTACAACTTTACAGTGTGCGCAAACCCAGCCAGATGGGCGGGGTATAAATAATAAATTATTATGAATTATTATAATACATTTATCTTTATCTTCTAAATATTTTCCAGTGTTTGTATGTATATAATATATCACTCATGTGCTTTACGTGAAATAGAAATGGAATATATTACGAGAGTATGAAGAACATAAATTGTGTTGTGTGTATCCCCAAACTCCAAATGATCAGACCTCCCTTGTTTGACAGTACCACTATGGAGTAATAAAGGCTATTACTGTGGGCTGCGAGGAGTTCAAATTTCATATGTGCTCAAAACTCACTAGGAGCTTAACTTCAGTAAGGGGATTGCATTGGTCTTCCTTATTGTAAGGATTACTAAGATGATGAATTCTGTGCTAAGTATTATTATTACTACTGGAAATGGGGTGATGCAGTGCAAGTTAAAAGACTTAAGGGTTTTTCACCTGTAAGTTTAAAATATCTGGATTATGGTCAGTGATTGCAAATCTTTGATCCCAGTTTGGTCCTCTAGCAGGAGTTTTGCAGAGTTCTATATAGTATTAGAGCCTGGTGAAAATACGCTATCAGAATTGTTCTACAAGTTATGTGGTTTATAGACTATAACCACCTAATACTGGAAGTGGAAGATTGCATTTCAGCATACCTTCTTAAATACAGTGGTACCTTTGTACAAACAGGACCCGTTCCGGAGGCCAGTTTGCAACATGAAAAGGCCACATCCTGAAGCGCCACGCTTGCACACGTGTGTGATGCAATTCGGCGCTTCTGCGCATGGGCAAAGCGCAATTTAGCGCTTCTGCGCATGCACACACGCCGAAGCAGGAAGTAACCCGTTCCGGGACTTCCAGGTTCGTCGCGCCCGTAATCTGAAAAGATGTAACCTGCAGCGGACGTAAACTGAGGTATGACTGTATAATCTGTGTATAGAAAACCAGCAGATATGTGGGAGAGCTTAGCCCCCTCCCTAGGCTGGCAAGTTTATTGTATGCGGAAAGCTTTCTATATGGAGGAGCATTAGTGGCACAATGCAGAATTCTCCTACCTCATCTGTGAACCATACTAAGTACAGTAATTCCTGATCTACACATGCAACTGTATAAAGTCCTATAGAAATACAATGCCTTATTTAATAATAATAATAATAATAATAATAATAATAATAATAATAATAATATATTATTTGTACCCCGCCCATCCGGCTGGGTTTCCCCAGCCACTCTGGGCGGCTTCCAACAACGATTAAAATACATTAAAATGTCACACATTAAAAACTCCCCTAGGTGAAGGCCTTGTTTTTGAAAGCTCGCCTTGGTAAAAACAGTAACAACAAAAATTCATTGAAGTAGAAAACCAGCACAGCAGAGAGCAGGCTGCACTGGACTACAGCATTTCTCTCTGCAAAACATATTTGCTGAGAGAGTTTTATGCGGGGGAGCTTAAAACGTGTGATTTCCCCCAGCAGACTCATGTGGTATATATAGTCCACTCTACAACATCAGAGTTTTATTTCCCAGTCCTTCTGCAAATGTTGACCAGGCCTTGTTGAATAGATTTGAGGCACCATTAGCAGCCTGTGGTCCCTGTTAAGCATCTGTTAAGGTGAGCTCACAATTCAGTTTATTGGATGTGCACATGATAGCAAGCATACCGGTATTCCTACAGCTGTCTCATTTTTCTCTTGTGCCACAGATGAACTGCAGTTTAAACCCTTTCAACTCAGAAAATATATAGGTTAGGTAAGAATGGACATATTATTATGGAACCTCAGATTTGACTGCAGAATTTCTTCAAAAGGACATTTTTATTGCTATGTATACTCTCTTCTTTGAATGCTAAGTTACAAAGGCTCAGAAAGTATTATGAAATTATTATACTCATGTTCAGCACCTATTTTTCAAACATAACTATCTTGACTATTTCGTTTCTTTAAGGCACCAGGGTACAATAAGCACTGATTGCCTATAAAAATTCATTTTATAAATTCAGCCTTTTAGCAGGAGCCATTGGAGGGAAAAGGTGATTTGAAAGCCATCACAATCTATTTTCCTGCATTTGTATATCCTTAAAATGGTTTAACTAATTTTCACTTTAAAAAAGCAAAATGCACTTTATTTCTATACAGTGGTGACTTGAACCACATGCCCAATCTTGAACTTATTTGAAATGAGTCATACTTTCAACCCATTGAATGACTGTTATTCTGTGTTGCCAGCATAAATTCTGCTGTGACCCTCTGAATACTGCTTCACTACTGTGTAGAGAGAGGAAGAGTTCATTAATAATGTTCATTACTAAGTATATGTAGGATTTCCACAAAGAGTTTCCCTTTTCTTGGTGTCAGTTTCCTTTTTCCCAATTGATCTGCTCTACTGATTTGATTCTTTCTGATCTCTAAGGCATTTCCTGATCTCTAAAGTTGGCTGAGAGCAGATATTAGTAGTTCCTTCAATTTTAAAAACATGGCAAAGTTACTAAAGACAATAAAGTACTCGTATCAAGCTCGTATCAAGACCTGTACCTAGGTCATTGGTTTTCTCTTGCCATCTATGTGCCAGCATAAACTAGTGTATATATCTCCTTTAGGTGCATATCATTTTATTTGGAAATGTGAATATCATGCCTTTACTTTTAAAAGATGGTGTTACAATCTACTGACTCCACACCCCCACATCCCGTATATCTGAATAGAGGTTGTATAGCTATGCAAAGCTGGAGATTGATTGGAGATGTTTGTTCTGTTTTAGAGGGAACTGTTTATTTTAGCAGGCAATTTCCCAATGTCAGGAAGTGAAAATATGGAGAAGGCAGTCTCTCATCAATGGACAAACAATGCCTCAAAATTTAGCTAATGGCCCCCTTCAGTGTAGAAAATAGATGGCAACAATTGTAGTTTCAGACTAAACCAAGGACTTCTTGTTTCGCTGGTAGGTGTTAATGCAAATTCATTCCTCAGCTCATTTAACTCTAGGACTCCCATCCTTTGATTTAATTAAATGTAATTCATTACATTGCTCTTCTTGGGCCCCTGAGGTGTTTTTGTTTATTGCTTACTCTACCCAATAATGCTTCAATTCAAGGAATAAAACACTGGATAAATAAGAGCTTTTTATCCTGTGCTGGATTTACAGGGAGATTATTCCTCTAAAATAGTTTCATTTCCTGTTAAAAGTAAATGACCAGTAAAATAAACTCATTGGGTGGCAAATGTGGTATATCCAGAAGCAAGGAATTAAATAGGGTAAATTACATGAGATTAGAACAAGGAATGGAAGTTGCATTGCTGAATTGGTAAAGGATTACAACCAGCACAGTAAAAGCTATATTGACACTTAAATGAGTTCAATGGTAGTTGACTGATTTGGTTTTTAAAACCTAGTTATAAAAGCCTTTGTAAATTTACTATTTTAATCATGTATGCTTAGCAAGTGTCTATGGTAACAATCGGCTATGAAATCATAGTAATAAAATCATTAGCATTAGATAATTAAAAGGTTCCCTTTTAAATTAAAAAAGACAGTACTAGGATCTGTTTGATTTAAATGCTTCAGATAGCAAAAATGAAACTAACTCTAATAAAAGATAGTATCACCCCATGGAAACATTTGCTGCTGTATTTTGACAATCTCTGCTATCAGTCTTGTGATAATTCTTTAAAGTGTGGCAAGGGACTGCTGTTTGATTTAGGTAGTCTATTCATCTTGACATTTCAATTCAGCTTTTAGCACCAATCCATTTTGTGTCTTTTCTAATTAACTTATTAATAAAGTTGAATGTTCTGCTATACACCTTCAAATCAGACTAGATGATGCCTTCCTAGAACAGATTCCAAACATTCAAAAATGAGAGATTTAGTAGTCACTACCCCAATATCTGTTGGAACTCAAACCCTGTCTTGTGTCCAGTTTTGGGTACCACAATTTAAGGATTTTGACAAACTGGATTGTGTGTAGAGGAAGGTGACTAAGATAATCAAGGGTCTGGAAACCAAGTGTTATGAGGAACGGTTGAGGGAGTTGGGTATGTTTAGCCTGGAAAAGAGGAGACCGAGAGGAGATATGATAGTCATCTTCAAATATCTAAAGGGCTGTCATGTGAAAGATTGAGCAAACTCATTTTTTCCTACTCTGGAGGATAGGACCCGAACCAGTGGCGTCAAGTTACAATAAAGGAGATTCTGATTAAACATCAGGAATAACTTTATGCAGGTAAGAGCTGTTCAACAGTGGAATGGGCTCTCTTCGAAGGTTGTGGACTCGCTTTCCTTGGAGGTTCTTTTTTTAAAAAAATTTTTATTATTATTTTCCTTCTTAAACAACATTTCAGCTTTTCAACATTACAATACCAAATATAAAACCTTTCTGCTCTGCCGAGCATGCGACTTCCCTTTATCCCTTCAGTAGGTATTCTATTTCAGCTCCAATTGAGCAATTTGAGTCTTTAATCTATTGTCCACATTGTAGGATTTATTTCAACCCTGCTAGTGTCTTCAAATTTTTGCAATTATCATTCAAATATGCAATAAATTTTACTCCAGTCCCTTTGGAATTTCTGATCATCCTGGTCTCGAATCCTGCAAGTCAGTCTGGCCAGTTCTGCAAAGTCCATCATCTTTGTCTGCCACTCTGCAATAGTAGGTAATTCCTGCAACTTCCACTTTTGGACCACTTCCTTGGAGGTTCTTAAGTGGATATTGGATGGCCATCTGTCATGGATGCTTTAATTGAAATTCCAGCATTGTATGTGATTGGACTAGATCACCCTTGAGATATCTTCCAACTCTACAACTCAATGATTCTATGAAATCTTAGGATTGTGAGCAACCCTCACCCCTGTCCCAGTCAGCAGATTTTAATAATCAGATTTGCAGGTACTAACTAGATGGATCTCCGTGGCTTAGACAGGAGGCCATTACTACTTTTGTAGTTTCCCTATGATACTTTTGACAGAGGTGACATTTTCCACCAGGCCTCCACTGATTACCTCAATATCTGGATAGGCTTATATTAGGAAATACTATAAATTAGTGGGGTAAACCAAGGTTTGTAAGGATTTATAGATTAAGATCAGCACTTCGATTTTTTTTTCTTGGAAACTTACAAGAAGTGCAGAATAGGTGTAATACTCATGTTTGGCATGAGTACGGTAGTCCTTGTCTGGCCACTGAATTAAACAGCAGCTGTCGTTTCCATGCAGTTTCCCAAGGCAGCCTGATGTTCATTATATTATGCTACTATGGAGGTTATCAGAACATAGTCTACTGAAGATAGACTATCCAAATCCTATGAACCCATATTCTTTTTCCTCTTGGTTGTAATGTATGTGGATTTTTTTTTGTCCGTTTGCTTGTTTGGTTGCATGTCACTTTGGGTTGCTCTGGGCAAGATAGAACAACTAACAAATATAATAATAATAATAATAATAATAATAATAATAATAATAATAATACTGAATGTTCAGTTAAGTTCATAAATTTACGGTTCTAGCCAAAGGTCATGACAAACTTGTGGCAATAGTATTAATAAAATAATACAGAATATACATCCATCATATAAGTGACCTCCATATGATGTAGGAGAGAGAGAAGATAACAGAGACTCCAACAACCTTAAATCTATCTTAATTTTGGATTAAGCCTCAAAATCACCGAAGCAATTTATAATATATAATTTGCAAAGGGGTGGGGTGGGTTTGTCACTGCAACCCCCTCTCTCCTGTGCATGTTTGGACATTATATGAACTTCGACTTTGTCCATGTCATCTGGCACTCTTGAGAAATCCAAGGTTCAGGTTATGTGATTAGGCACACATGGACTGTGCAAAACCTTTGCAGTGCAGGCAGAGGCTGGGGATAGGGCCAGCACTTAAATGTGTGTTCTGAATGTGGCTTAAATCTTGATCTGTGTTGGAAACTGGATAGCAATAATTGTCTTGAAGAGTTCAGTGCCATGCTTTTTGGAGTAATGTTGGATCTTTGTTTCTTAATAAGCAATGAATCATAAGACTATGATTCATAAAACTTAATTCAGCTTTTTCTCTTGATAGTCTTGAATCACTTTCACTTTCTTTCCCCAGCCCTCAACTTCAAAACAAATACTTAGTTTCTTTATTGCTCATCTCGCTATTTATATCAGGTTTTTCTTTTTTGGGACATGCTTTCTCTGGTAGGAATCTTTTCATTTTTTAATTCAACTTGGCCTTGTTTTAAGTATTACATGTTGGAAATTCAAACTCCTGTGAGTTCTGAAAAACAAAAAAACCCTGATTTTTTTAAAGCATCTTTGTTTATTGTTTGGTTTTTTCATTGTACAGTATTATCCCTATATATATTTTTAAAAGTATACAATTATATTATCAAAATAATTTGTTCTACTTCTCGTTATCTGTGTTTTTATCCACTTAGGTAGCAAATATAGGCTTTAGTTGAAAGGCTACATTTAAAACTGTCATAATATTATCAGATCTGTCTTGTACATTGTTAGATGTATTTTCACGAGGTGAAATGCATACATATGAATAAAATATTATAGAAGAACCATTGTGAATTGAAAGTCCTATTCACAGGAAAGGCCTTCAAATTTCTATAGTGGGTCAAAACACTTCTAGCATAAATAAGTTGGGCAAAAACAATACTCTTTTTCCATATACTGATTAATATAGCACCCTACATGCTAAAGTATATTTTCATAGTGCCAGGTCTTGCATACAGAATAGAATTTCATTGGTCTACATTTGTAAGCAAACTGATCTAATGGCCCCTCCAGACTGGTGTTTAATTGTGGATGTCTTTTGCAATGTGTTCCTGACCCATTAAGAGTGTTTTGTTGTTGTTGTTGTTGCTGCTGCTGCTGCTTTTGTTGTTAAAATTAGTATACCGCCCATCATCTGAAGATCCCAGACATGAAATACAGAATAAAACCACAAAGTACATAATAAAAGCAAAAGCAAAAGCAAAATAAAATAAAATAAAATAATAACTCCCCCTCCCACAAACACATTTAAAAGCACACGGACTGCTTCTAACAGGCACCTGCTTTATCTCAATAGGCAGGGAGATACATTCTGGTTTGGTTTGTTCTGTGATGCTTCCTCAGTGCTGCTTCCACATTATTGCTGCTACAGAGGCTGAAGCACAACAAAAGCAGGACAAAAATAAGCCAGAAAGTTTGTGGTATAAGAGGTTATGGGACCTCAGCAGAACATTATAGGGAATGCACTGATTGCGCATTATAGGAAATGTGTGACTGTCCCCAAATGTTTTCAGGCACAAAGAGTACAGGATCACATGTGACAACCCCAATAGAATCTCGAAACCTAAAAATACTGAATACAAACTAAAAGTGTAGAAGCCCTGATTCACACCTCCTGGACTAAGTAAGGATTTGGATCAGAACATAACTATTCTTTGGATTTTGCACCTTGGTATGTTTTAAAGTACAGTTGTGAACTTTTCCTGATTTTCTTGTTGTATCTTTTTGTAAACCACTTCTGAGGTTTACACTTTGAGCTGGGATAAGTTTTATGAAATAAATAAATAAATAAATAAATAAAAAGCGCACGGAGGGCACCAGGATGACAAAGGCTGATTTTGTGAATTGGAACTTCTCCACCTGTTTTTCTCTAATACTGAAGTGCAAAGGGCAGTGCAAAATTGTCAGATTTTCTTTTCTTTCTAAACTAAAATGTACCCTAGATGGAAGGTTGTATTCAGCTACAATGTTAAGCTTTGTTTTGGTGTTAACCCCACCTTTTCTGGCATGGCCAAGAAGAGCAGATTAGAAAGGTTCACTTCCAATTTTTAACTGCAGTTTAACATTGCATATGGACCCTAAATTCTGGTTAGTCTTAGCTATGGTTTGCTATAACAAGCCAACTTGTTTATGACATTAGCCACAGTTTAAGATGCAGATATAACATTACAGTTAATTGCAAACAGAAGTCTGAAGCTCATTCATGTCACACTAAACTGTTGTTTAGCTGAAGCCTCTGTATAGAAACAAATAAAGTACAATAATAATGCTTTGCTTTGGCTACAGATTATGATTGAGGAAATAGCTGATGTGCTAAACAAAATTTGCTTTAACCGCTACACTGTTCTGAGCTAAGGAATATCAGAGCGGGTGTGAGCTTTCATCTGAGAACCAGCAGGTTCATGTGGTCCCAGTAAGCTATAGTTTGTTTACCATGATGTGCAAACCAAGCCATTACCTCTTGGCTATGAAGCACCATTAGTATATTTTGAAAAGCTACATATCTTTTAAGGTGCTACTCAACCCTTGTGCATTGTATTGCATTTCACTGCTAATAGCCAACATGCTTTCAAGTCAACAGACAGTTTTGTAGTCTGGATTTTGTTTTTTTTGGTCTCAAAATAACATAAATTAGATATTCTTGGACTGTAAAACAAATACCTGATTTCTGATGGAAGAGTTGTTCTCTGATCCTTGTACATCTACAATGAGTCTGAAATATGGCACTTCTGTCTAGGAAATTAGTTTTGGGGTTTAGTTTTTTTATGTTTTTGGAATGGATAGTGCTTACTTAACTGTAAGCATTGCTTATTAGCAGCATTTCTTATCCATGGCTGCAGCTGAGTGACAATGCATGGAGAATATGTAAGAACAGAAGAAGAGCCTGCTGGATCAGGGCACTGGTGGCCCAGGTAATCCAGCACCCTTTTTCACAGTGCCAGCCAGATGCCTATTGGAAGCCCACGAGCAGGACCTCCTGAGCGCAACCACACTCTCCCTGTGCTTTCCAGCAATTGTACTTTGATGTTAGAAAGCACAACTCACTTTCTGAACAGAGTTAATTTGGCAATTCTACCCTTGCTACAATTCAGCATTCAGTTCTAACTGTAAAAGAGATTGGCCCCATGTTTCAAATTTGGGGGAGCAGGGTTGGTTGGTTGTGACAGTTCATTTATAATTCTCTCATAACACTAGAAATTGGGGAAATCTAATGAAGCTCAATGTTGGAAAATTCAGGGGGGTGGGGAGTTCTGAAGCAGTTTAGACGAATTCACGGAGGGTGAGGATGTCAGCGGCTATTAAGCTACCTCCACTGTCAGAAGGGGGGGGGGAGTGCAGGCACTCGTGCCTACCTGCCTAATTTGAGCATTTTTTAAACCATAAGTCTAGTCTTTATTTTGTTTTAACTCATAGAAATTAACATTATGCAGATCTGGAGTTATAAAAGGCTGCACTCAAAATTTGAATTATTTACATTTATTTCTTTTTTGGGGGGCGGGGAGATATAAAAGATGAGAATTTGCTTTAAAATGCATTCTCCTTATTTGGGATAATATAAAATGATTTGCTGCAGTTTTAACTATTTGTAAGGTAGCAATTTATTTAGTGGGTTTTAATAAAAAAATCTACCTGCCTTTTAAAGTATTGTCACGGAAATAGCTCGGGTTTTTTTTATAGTAATTCTTCATTATGTTAATCTTTTAAGAACAGGTTAAGGTGACATTTGATATTTTAATTTATTTGGTGTTGTGCTAATGAATGTTGTTTTAAAATCTAGGGCTAGGGCTTATATTTATAATATTTTAAGCACAATTACGATATTAAATACTTTCCAGCAAGGTAGGTGAAGTGCCACAGATAATGAAATGTCACAATGTCACCCTAGATTAGGGTTTTATTTGGTTCAGTTATTTTTAATGCTGCTAAATACTTCAATTTTAACTACAGTATATAATCTTTATTACGTGAGACTTAACTAAAGAGATTACATATTAAAAACTCTGCTGCGTTTGGAGTCTACTGAATTGATTCAGTTGATTAAAAATGAGGAAGTAAGGGGGGGGGGGCTAGAATCTTGCCTAATGCTTCTGTGTTGGAGGGAACTATCATTTAGTTATCAAATATATTGCTTCAGTGATTTTTCTTCTCATTCTCCCCCCCCCCCTGCTTTCCTTCTTGCCTTATATTCTCTACTCTGAGCCTTCCTAAGGATGCGTTGCTCTCTTCCTCGTGTTTATTGCAATTTCTTACTTTTCTAAGCCTGAAATATAGTGTTGTTTTGAGGATTACCTCTGTGTGTTTAAGTAAAAAATAGTAACACAAATGTATTTCCTTTAATTCAGTGGCTTAACCCAGTGGTCTTCAACCCCTGGGCCACGGACCGGTCCCGGTCCGTGGATCAATTGGTACTGGGCCGCCCAAGGAACATTTAAATACAATTAAATTAAAATTATTAAATCAAAACAATTTAAATAAAATATAAACAATCAACGTCCCCCCCCTCAGCGGGCTGCGGTAAAATTATCAAACGTCGACTGGTCCGCGGCGATAAAAAGGTTGGGGAGCACTGGCTTAACCTGTTGAATTTTAGCCTGCTGCACAGCTGTTAAAGCACAGGAGCCTGCTGTCACTGTCAACTCCTAAACCATGCGCAGAACTCATGTTTCATGAATTGTAGACAAGTTGTATTACTGTTATGTCGTTACATTAATTGATATTTTTCTCGCAATGCTCCACTTGGTGCAACACCTGGTATTTCACATTGTGAGAGGGGGTAGGTCCAAAGAGATTTAAGACTTACAGCAGCTAAGGGGTTCAGATGTCCTTGCTTTGATAAATCCAAGATTAAATAATTAGAAAGCAAGCGGTGTATTCTAAGAGCATTTCTTGTGCATATTTTTATCCATATCCTCAGCAAAAGGATTTGAGCCTCTGACATGAATATGCCCATTTAAGTATTTATGCCAGCAGCAGCCCATCCCTCAGAATCCCTCTGTTTTTGCCTTACAGGTGCAAAAGCAAATAATTACCCATCCAATTGTTCCCTCAGTCAACTTAACAGCCCTCTCTTGCCATTTGTATATATAAAAAATACACCAAGAAACTGGATATCAACATTGGACCACACTGTGGGGTTGCCATGCCCTACTCTCTCTCAACCCTCCCCCTGGGCTATTTTGCAGGGCTTACATAACTTACTCAACCACAATACCCTCTCTGCAATATAGATATACTAATGATGGACTTTGGTTGCACAACTTTCAAAATAGTACTCAGATAGAATTGAGTTCTCTCTTTTTGCATTAAATTAAACATGAAATTGATAAAGAGCACAGACTCCGTTTTTGCTGCTACCTTTTGCTTTTAGACAGATATACTGCTGCCCAGTCACAGTTCCCTCTCCCACCCCATGCCCATGCCATAGAAGAGGGATATAAGAGAGAGATTCGGTTACAGGAGGAAGAAGATAATGTAAAAGAACCAGGAGGGATGAAGGAAACTGGAAGCATGTGGGGTGAGATTAGGGGGTTGGGGGAGCGAGCCGCAGCGAATCAGGTACAAGTTGAGTGCGAAAGGAGAATGGGAGAAGAAAGTACAGGAGTTGGGTAGAAATGCTTTGAGACTGGGAAGGGAAATACATAAAGGAAAAAAGCCTTCTCCACTTAGACCAGGCATCCCCAAACTTCGGCCCTCCAGATGTTTTGGACTACAATTCCCATCATCCCTGACCACTGGTCTTCTTAGCTAGGGATCATGGGAATTGTAGGCCAAAACATCTGGAGAGCCGCAGTTTGGGGAGGCCTGACTTAGACTCTCTGAATCAGCAAATTCTGCTTAAAATGGGGAGGCTGTCACAATACCTCCAGAGCAAGTGGCTGTGCTTAGCTTGGGGCAAAGCTGAGCTATGGAACTTCTTGCCACAAGGAAGATGCTGAGACAAAGAATTTAGCCATCCCCAAAGATTAACTAGATAACAATAGAAAATGATGCCATTAATTAATTTTATTTAGAATGCTTATATCCCACTTTATAACTCAGAGAAGCTCTAAAAGACAGCTACCTGGGGGTAGACAATTTGAGAACCTCTGCTATAGAGGAATAAATCCTGTTGAGCTTAATAGGGCTCGCTTCTGAGTAGACATACATAATATTATCCTGTTAGTGCCATTTTAAGTGAACAAATTGAAAATCTGCGCACTCTTCTCTGGTAATGATTTGGAATCTCCTCTCCTCACCTCCATACTGTTGCTGTCTTTGGTTTACCATTGATAGACAAGTGGCAGTGCTGTTTCTTTTCATGTGTGCCCCTCTTTCTTCAGGATATATCCATATTTTTATAGAGAAACCAGGGCAGAGATCATTCCATTACATGATGAAACTCCTTGTATTCCTACCCCACTGGGAATCTGCTGTTCAGTCAGTTCAAGTGGAGTCATGTGGACTATCACTTGAAGAAGAAAGAGGAATGTTGTCCACCTTACAGTAATTTGCCTCCTTTGAGCAGTGTTATCCACATGACTCCAGCAATTCACTTTTCTCCTGTTGCAAAGACTCTTCTGTCTCAACGGTAATAAGGGAACAGGAGGTAAATCAGTGCCTGCAGTGCCTTCTATACTTTAGATAGCAGGGGCTTCAAAGAGCCTGATGCATGCAGAACAGATGCTGCCGTATAAACATAACATCTAGTGCTTGTCCATATCTCAAGTGCAAGTACCTTTGGTGAAATGTCTTAGTGTGAAGCTCTTTCCCCTTTTGTCTTCATGGTGAATTTAATTTATTCACTTTGCTTGCCACCCTTCCGTTTAGCAGTGGCGTATGATTAAAAGAACAAAACGGGGTTTCTATAAAATATAGTGATGACGGCCATAACACAGAGAAATGGCAATATATAGTTCTTTCAAACTTGTATAAACGTGTTTAAAATGGTATAGCTCATTTTCCAAGGCTTGTGATTTTTAATAATCACATTTGCTTCCTGTTGCTCTTGAGCATTTTGACTTACTGAACGCATGTTTTGTCTACTCCACTTAATAATAATAATAATAATAATAATAATAATAATAATAATAATTTATTGGCCAAGTACCAACATACTTGGAATTTTGCTTTGGCTACATTGCAGTGTAAACATACTTTATACAAACACTGTTGCACAATACAATAACACAACAAAGGAACCCCACCCATAACTGGCCTCCTCTTACGCTACACAACTACTATTTTTGACTCTCCGGAGCAGAAGAAGATGTTCTCTTATATCCAGCAATGTTCTGTAAATTCTTCCAAAGAGTAGCTGAGTCCCTGTTATTCCTCCCTTTGTTTTCTAGTGGCTGTCAACCACGACACCATTATATCCTGGAAAAAATGAACAAAAATGGGCAAGTTCCTCCATGGCTTTCTGGATAGGATTGGCAGGGCATACTCAATGTTTCCATTTGCTCTGGCTCATAAAAATCCATCTTCCTTTTAAAGACCCAACATGTCACCCCTGATATCTGCTGTGACAAGGATACATTTAGATTGATCCCAGTTCTGGTTCTCTTGCATGAACAGACAATATGCTATTGTCACAACATTTTATAGAATAAGTGTTGATATACAGTAATTCTTTTATTTATACATACATAAATACAAATTTACAATCATTTCAATCCTTGAAAGATTCATTTTTATCCCTAAAGAAGCCAGGGTGGATGTTTTTAGTTTTTAGTTGTTGCTGCTGCTAAGTATTAAAAATACCACAGACCGTTGCTTTTAGAAATGAATTACATCTATATGTATTAAAAAGGTAAAGGGACCCCCTGACTATTAGGTCCAGTCGTGACCGACTCTGGGGTTGCGGCGCTCATCTCGCATTATTGGCCGAGGGAGCCGGCGTATAGCTTCCAGGTCATGTGGCCAGCATGACTAAGCCACTTCTGGCGAACCAGAGCAGCACACGGAAATGCCGTTTACCTTACCACTTGGAGCGGTACCTATTTATCTACTTGCACTTTGACGTGCTTTCAAACTGCTAGGTTGGCAGGAGCTGGGACCAAACAATGGGAGCTCACCCCGTCGCAGGGATTCAAACCGCCGACCTTCCGATCAGCAAGCCCTAGGCTCTGTGGTTTAACCCACAGCGCCACATCTGTTAATGCATATTGATCTGTTACTTTAATTGAGCAGATTGAAAATATCGAGCCATTTCATACACTCTAAAATCCAAAATGCAAAAGCACATCCACAGCTGAATCTGCATGCAGGAATTAACAAAAGATTCAGCACTCATGTGAATTGTAGCTGGAAAGCAGTACCTGTCAGCAAGCTTTGTCCTGGTATATATACGTTCCTTCCACACAGTTGTATAAGATCATTCATATAGGTTCGCTGCGTTTTTTCAAGCCTTAACCTGCGGGTGCCGAGAGAAGAAGGAATGCCCAAGTGAATTAATGAACAGGGCTCTCTAGCAGCTGGCGGGACAGTGTTGCTCCCCTGACTTCCCAATGTTGTGCATTGCTGCCAGTTACCAAGAGGGGGAGGCCAAGGCAATGGGGAGCTGGGTGCGAGGCTTGCACAGTGTTGGAAGCGTTGGATTGGCTGTGCTGCACCTGCACTGTCCTCAACTTTCTGCCTGGCTTCTGCCTTGCTTCTCCCCCTGGTGTCGGGAAGCCAGGTGAGCAACCCTGCCCCACTGGCCACTACTGGGTGTATGTTACACTGGGTGTATGTTATGTGTGAGAAAAGATGTGTGGGGGTGTTATGTATACATTTGTGACAGGGCCGTTGTAGTGATGGTCCTGAGTTGTGGAACATCCTTCCTACTGAAGGCTGTTATGAATGAAGCCAACCTAGTGAGGACATGAACTTGCGAATATTCAAGAGAAATTTTTCAAGAGAAAATGAATGAAATATTTGGAAGACTTTAGGATTAAGTTCATTGAGACACGAAACAGCATATCGAAGACTGTATATACTAGAATCCCTCCAGTGTGCTTTATGTACTGTAACCAGTGTTAGAAACTGAGATGTGAAAGTGAGGAGCTAAATGGCATCTTGAGCCTAGTTTATGGGCACAACAATGGAATGTCTAGGCACACTTTTTTTATAACAAGAATACAAAGCTGAAAATGAATGAACTGCAGCTAAAATATTATGTTCATTTTTCACATGGTCCAGTCCTTCCCCTGCCCACCCCCCTAATATTCTTAAGAGGGTCTCTTCTCCAGCCTTCAGAGAGCAGCTGGAAGTGGGGAGGCAGAAAAAGGTCCTCCTTTCCTTCCACTCTGAAGTTTTAATCTGAAATCTTACTGCCCGGAGCTCAGAAACTGCTCATGCTCATGAAATTCCGTGTCACAAAATGTGCCTAACTGTAACTCATCTGTGTTCTTGGTGCTGATTGAAAAACAAACCAGCTCCCACTTTTGCTGTGTTGATTCTCATGAACAGAAACAATCCCTTTTAATATTTTTGATATTCTTAGCAACAGCAACTTGCACCTGCTTTTTCTTCTTCGAAAAGGAGCTTATTATGTTGCATTCTTTGTTGAGAATATTTTGTTTTCCTTTGACGTCAAAATATAGTTGGTCCATTTTTTAAAAAAAAACCTTTTGCATCAATTTTCTTTGAATCATTTCCATATACATTATATATATATATATATATATATATATATATATATATATATATATATATATATATATAATGTATATGGAAATGATTCAAAGAAAATTGATGCAAAAGGTTTTTTTAAAAAAATAGACCAACTATATTTTGACGTCAAAGGAAAACAAAATATATATATTCATTTTGGTTGTTTAGCATAGTCTTTTAGAGACTAAGAGAGAGGGAGGGAGAGAAATGAGTGGTGGTGACTCTTAAAGAAACTATCAAGACCTGTGATAAGCAGGAGTGTAGTCAAGTGGCACGAATACCTCAGTTCCAGATGGGTCAGCTTTAGGGGTCAGGTTGTGAAGAGAAAGCCATCACACACACTTCATCAACACTGGAATGAGAGACCAGTGCATTTACTGAGCAATGGATTTCTAGTGAACATATAAACTAATTGGTGGATGAACATGCCCCAGGAGCAATGATTTTAAGGTCATAGCAGGCTCAGTGAATTGTGCTGACTTACACTTGTGCCTCACTGATAGCTGATCTTACCAATGAGTGGTTTAGAGGCATTCAAGCCTGAACTCTCTTCCATGTGCTTTGAATGGCATGTCAGCGGTCACTGTTTCTGACATCCTTTATATTTGTCCAGTCAGCTCTAAATCTTTAGGTTTGGGCTTCAGTGTACTCAGGAAAGAAAAGAGAGAAGCAATTATTTTCAGTCATTGAGTTCTGAAGACCTTCGTGTTAATTATGCCAAACACAGCCATTCATCAGCAAACTAGAAATGCTAAAATGAGGAGAAAGAGGGAGAACTTTAATATAGGTATTTAAGCCATAAATTATGTTCTGGTTATAAGTTTACTCATCTAAAGGTATACTTTCCTCTTACTATTTTCATATTTTTTGTGAAATTATTATCTATTTTAACTAAGGGTAGTTTAAACATGACACTGGGTTTGCACAAAAGGTCCCCCCCCAAGCATTCCATGCACCCAGCAATTATTTTATTTGGGGCCATTTCAGTTGCACGTGCAGTCTGAACACAGATCCCTGGTGTGCTAACACTCCTCATGCAGGCTAGGCGAACTGCTTTAAATGAGAGGCTGGGTGCATAGAAAATCTTATGAGAAAGATTTGTGCACACCCAGCCTAAGTTATGTGAAATGAATTAATTGTTGCATTGTTTAATGTAGAAATTTATAATTGGTTCTTCATTTATTTGCAAGTTCACTTTTAAAAATTGATAGGTTTTTTTTGTACAAATCAACCTTTTTCTCTAATAATTTTTTTGTGTACTGTGTGGCTAGTAGAAACAGAGCACATCACTGTAGCTGTTGTATGACCACCATTGGTGGGTTCAGTGGGTGGTTCAAATTTTAGGGCTTGGATCCATAAATTCAATGAGTGCAGCTGTGCTCAAAGGATGCTCCGGCTAGTGAAAGGACAAGTGATTCTTCCATATTCTGCAGCCCAAATATGCTGCAGAGATTTGGGAACTCTCCAGAATAGCATTGATGGTGGCACAGGGAGGAGGAGGAATTGACAAAAATGTGTCCTGCCGCCATCTTTCCACCAGTTGATCTCAGTTTGGTGCATCTTTGTTTGGATCCCAGTTTTGTGCTTTGGATGTGATAGGCACTTTGGATGGGATTGTGATTCACCTTGGACTGATTCGGGCAACATCTCATTTGTTTTTGAATCAGAGACTCCCTATGGTTTTTCAGAATGTTGGGGGCAGTTGTCAAGGAAACATAAAGGATGACTTGGGGCATCCTCCAGCAAGTATCCTGTTGACCCAAGGGTCCTTGGTGAGCTTCCCCTCCAAGCAGTTTTAGGAAGTGAAGATGCATGAAAATCTATGGCAGCAACATTATCTCTTTAGATTTGCATGGGGGACAAAGAAAGCTACACCCCTGGAAATGGCTGGTAGTGGGCCAATGCCCATCCCTGCCAAAGTTGGCTTCCCTCTCCACCCACCCATTTTTGGGGGGTGCAGACTTTATTTCCCCCCCCCTTTTGACAGCTGCTTTAATACTTGGCTGGAAAGCAGTCTGTGCTCTGAATGTTGCACCGAGACTTGGGCAGTTGCCCCCTATGAAGTGGTTGCAGATATTTGGAACCAGCAAACTTCACTTCACTTTAGGGATGACCCACTTTGCTCTGGAGGAGCTCCAGATTCCTCCAAAGTAGTTTGCTGTCTTTGACCTTCATCCCAAACAAATGCATGCCACTAATTATAAGGTGCTAGCTGTACAGAGAGTTGGGGAAATGTGTGGGATTCCTAGTTGGCAGCATCCGGTTTTGAGCACCTCAACATTGAAATGCGTCTGAGATTTTTCCAGTCCAGGCTGCTATAGGTACTGTATAACAACATGGAAGTTGCCAGTCACTTATTTGCTTGTTTTGTTTCTAAAGCACCTCAGCCAAACTGTGTACGGGTTTGTGGGACTAGGGTGGTGTTATGGAACAGCCTTTGTAAGAATGTGCAGGGGTTTTAGCAAGTACTGCAGTAAACCTTTGACCTTTCTATGGATTTAAATGGATTTTAAGGAGGTGTTTTATTTCATGTTTTATCATTGGGTCTGAGAAATAAAAATACAAATATTAAAAATATTGGAATTTGTGATTGTGTGTTGAGTGTATGGTGATTGTTTATTGTTTGCATGCCCCATAATGAGATGGGAGTAATTTTCATAGAAAAAGCACAGAAAAGGAAAACCTTTTGACTCACTTAATGTTTTCAGGATATAAGTGTAAATTACTTCTTTACACTGCAGTGTTAAAAGCCACTCTTTCCACTTGATGCTGTGACTAACACACCTTATACAATTTGTGATTCTATCTTCTCATTTTATCAGGGCAGAACATAGCTAGCTAATCCATCAGAAATCCCTATCCTTATCAGACACTCATGAATGCTTATACTCTAGGGTATGACAGCACCAATATCATTTTTACCTTTATACACTGCAGGCTACTGGGAAGAAAATGCTTTCCTATTTTCAGATATGCCCCTGGTTTAGTAGATGTTGCATTGAACACCCCGGGCCAATGTTTCCTTTTGTGGAAAATGAAAATGTTTTAGAACTGTAGTCAGATTTTTTTTTAACTCAGCATAGTCTCCTTATAGTTGTACATTCTAGTATTTTTCTGCAAGAACTCTCTTTGTCTGTCTCTTCCCTTTTAAGCTTTATACTTGATTCCAAATACAATGGTAGGTTTTTTTATATAAAAGAAATATATCACAAAAGCCAATTGTACTTCCCCTCTTTTTTAAGCTTTTTCTTTTCAATGTGTTTTTTATGATATCTTGGAGTTGTCAAGTGTGGGGTTCTCAGTACATCTTAATACCTCCTCAAAGAATATAGTGGAATCGAGGTTTTTGAAACTCCTGATGCTCTCAATCATAGCTGCCTCTCTGGGAGTTTTATGATGTATTGTATCAGATTCTAATGTGCAGCAGTTAACAGATCAGAGATTATGCTGGATATCATGGCAACACTTGCTATCATAGGAACCTTTGCAGTCACCAAAGAAATGTATCACATCAGTGTGTGAAATTGCTTATTGTTATTAATAGTGATCATGGTGCTGCACCTGTTTGCAGGATTGTAAAATGTGATATGTCAACTATTCTAAAATGGATTGCTGAGAACCGTAGGGAGTTGCTGGCATCCGTCTGTCTTGGGAGACAACAGAGGAGTGCACCTTTAGGGATGAAGCCAAACCGTTGGAGAGTTGCAGTGCCTGTTTTGACTGAAGAGGCCGACACAGGAGAGACATGTTTTGTTGCAGTTGGGGCAGCTGAAGGTGCCCAGTTGTGCTACTACATAGAATCATAGAATCATAGAGTTGGAAGGGACCACAAGGGCCATCCAGTCCAACCCCCTGCCAAGCAGGAAACACCATCAAAGCATTCCTGACAGATGGCTGTCAAGCCTCTGCTTAAAGACCTCCAAAGAAAGAGGTCTACTACAGCTGCACTATGGCATGTATTCTCCCAGCAGTCATTCCTCTTCTGGGTACTGCTAAGGATACATAGCCTGTCTGTCTCCATGCATTGTGGTCATCTGCAAGTGATTTCCACACAGTTGGGTTGATGTTGTCAGCCTTCATATGCAAACGTCTTTGTAATGCAGATTGCATGTCACTTTTATTGTACCATTTTGTATGGAGGTTTGTTACAGTTATAGCTATCGCTTCCTTTTTCATTTTCTCTTAAGGATCTCCTACCTATTTTGCCCTTTCAACAACCATCTGAACTATACTACACTGCGAGTGACCAGCCATAGGTTACTAAGTGAGGATGATGGCTGAGCAGGGATAAGATACATATGAAGGCTGCAATCTTATACACATTTACCTGGGATCAGGCCCAATTGAACTCAGTGGGATTTACTTCCATGTCAGAATTCATAGGATTAGGAGGCACATGATTCAGGACATACTTTTGTGTGAAAGTGGGGTTCACTGTAAGCACAGTAGGATTGGGCTAATAGTCAATAAAATAAATAAAATAAAGCCTTGGGTTGCAGTGGTACATTTCGGTGAGACAGAGCCCATGTTTAAAAGGAGACAATGGAACTAATTTTGTGTTATTTTGCTCTTAACTCCTGCATGTAATGAAAAGATAGGAAAGAAAACTTTAATTTCTTTCTAGAATGTGTGAGCAGCGCAGTGTGTAATTGACTATGAATGAATTTATCCTTGTAGGAATGAAGACACTACACAATAAATATGACTCCTTCAGAAGCAGCCGTTTTTCTGAGGGCCAAGATAAGAACTTAACCGTTCCAAGAGTACCTGGATAATAATGAATGCTTCACTATAGAATTCAATTGTGAAACACAAGTTCAAGTTTTGAGTTCCAAAGAATAGAAAGCCTTGATACGTTACTGAAGTCCCATTGAGGTGATTTAATGAACAAGATAGTTCATGCCTATTATTTTTCATTCTTTGTGACTGAAGACAATGATAATCTTTTGCAGAATTTGGAAGATAATTCAGGGTGTTCCAAGAGTTCTGTACTTGAATGTTCCAAGAGTTTCATGAATATTTGGGATATTCTGCAGGGTTTCCCCAACAGCATTGAAGCTGGCTTAGTCATTTGACACTTCAATCCAAATAGTTCAGTTTAATTTATTTAATTGCAGCCTACAATAGGAAAAGAGGTGGTAAGGGAACACCTACTGTAGGTACTTTAAATGAATTCAGATCTCCAGGACCTGATGAGCTGCACCCAAGGGTACTAAAAGAGATTGAGATTGGGCATCTGTCTATATAATTTTTGGAGAACAGGTGAGGTCCCTGCAGACTAGAGATGGCCAAATGTTGTCTGCATCTTCAAAAAGGTAGGGGAAGAAAACCCAGATAAATATCAGCTGGTCAGCTTAATATCGATACCAGGAAAGGTCCTAGAAAAGATAATGAAATGGCTAGTCTGTGAGCACTTAGAAAAGGATGCTGTGATTACTAAGACCAAGCATGGATTTCTCAAAAACAAGTCATGCCAGATGAATCTCATTTCTTTTTTTTGATAGTGTTAGAAGCTTGGTGGATCAGGGGAATGCTGTAGATGTAGCGTATCTTGATTTCAGTAAGGCTTTTAACAAGGTCACTCACAATATTCTTGTGGAGAAGCTGGTAAAATGTGGGCTGCACAAGGTAACTGTTAGGTGCTCATCAAATTTGCAGATGACACCCAACTGGGAGGGATAGTTAATGCTTGATTAATTGGGATTCAAGATGACCTTAACATATTGCAGAACTGGACCCAAACTAACAAAATGAATTTCAATAGAAACATATGTCAGGTTCTGCTCTTAGGAAGAACTAGCTGCACAAATATTAGATGGGGGACATCTGGCTTGCCAGTAACATGTGTGAAAAGGATCTAGGGCTCTTAATGGACCACAAGCTTAACATGAGTCATCAGTGTGGGAAAAAAGCAGCAAAAAAAGCTAATGCTGTTTCAGGCTGCATCAACAGATGGATAGTGTCATAGTTCCGCTCCATTCTGCCTTAATCAGACCACACCTAGAGTACTGTGTTCAGTTCTGGATGCCACAATTTAAGAAAGGTATTGACAAGCTGGAACATGTCAAGAGGAGGGCAATCAAGATGATCAAGGGTGTGGAAGTCAAGCCTTATGATGAATGGCTGAGGAAGCTGGGTATATTTAGCTTGGAAAAGAGGAGACTGATATGATAGCCATCATCAAATATCTCCTGCTCCATAGGATAGGACCAGAACCAATGACATCAAGTTACAAGAAATGAGATTCTAACTAAACATCAGGAATAATTTTCTGAAGGTAAGAGCTGTTCAACAATGGAATGGGCTCTCTTCGAAGATTGTGGAGGTTTCCTTGGAGGTTTTTAAGCAGAGGTTGGATGGCCATCTGCCATGGATGTTTTACTTGAGATTCTTGCATTTCAGGGGGTTGGACCAGATGACCCTTGGTGTCCCTTCCAACTCTACAATTCTGTGATTATTTTCATAGAATCCGTTAAAACAATAAACAGCAACAACCCCATCCACAACCCCAAAACAATAATTCCACACAATACATTACAGCAAGGACAAACCTGTTCTTAAGTTTCCAAAGGCCAGGGTTAAGAGATGGAACCAGACACGCTTCTGAGGAGCAGGAGTTTCACATTTTTGTGGCCATCCTCTCAAGAGCTACTGCCCCTCAATCCTTCACTAATCTTAATCTTTAGGCTGGTCTATCAGGAAGGAGTTACCTTTTAAGACCCCTCACTGAATAAATATGCAAAAATTAAGTTTCCCACCCTCAAATGACATGCCCTACTCAACCATTCATTTGTCCTAAAACTTACAACTGATTTTTTTAATATAAAGTTTAGTTTTTCACCATGCATGCCTGTTTTTATAGATTTTTGTCTCACCCACTTTAAAATGCATCTCCTGGAGGGTTGGCCATGGGTCAAATGCATCCCTTGACTTGATACCCCTGTTCTAAACTTTATGTAGGGTGGTTCACAATCTATAGCGCTTCGTTACAGCAGCAAAAATCCTTAATATCTAAGATATATTTGCATAGGGGAGGTTTCTAGGAGTCTAGGATTCCTTTTCTTTTGTGTTTCACCTTTAGCTGTTCCATCACGACATCCTATATTAAATGAAATAAAATGAACTGCAAGCAAGGAAGTCAATAATCCGACCATGGAATTCATTAGACAAATTTGCGAATCATCTGTGATCATTTGGGTAACTACAGCTCTTTGATACCCTTAAGCTATTCTGGCATGCCATTGGGCTTGTGATACCCTGCTGTGTAAGGATGCTACAGCTGCAGGTTTTAGATGCCTTTTTATAGTTAATCACAGCATTCTACTCTAAATGATACAGTGTCTTAAGGCAGATTATTTATCATTTTTTAAGTTGTCTAATTGATTTGCCACACAAATATCAGTGTGTATGTGCTTCTGGCATGATTCCCCCCTTTAATGCTCTATTATGTATTCACAGAGATAATACTTGTTCATACTCTTGGGAATATGATTCAATTTGGTGTCTCTTATTTTCCTGTCCATTTATATTTTATAGAGTACATATGAGAGCAAAATGCACAAAAGTTTAGTGATACTCAGTGCACACATTCTGTAAGTCTTTTGTCTTTGATTCATGTCCAGATTAACTGGGTACAAATGGAAAATATGTACTTGTTTTAAAGGAAAAGAAAATAGGGTTTAATTTTGTTTAAGTCAACCATCTCGTTTAAAATTAGCCCAGGGGTCTTGTAAATAATGCTAGTAATCTAAATGTAATAATGCACATTGCCCAATTGTTTCTGTGTATGATATAAGTTCAGTGCTCTAGTGCTTTGACAGCCCATTACTGAATGTAATGAACAGCTATTTTTAAACAGAAGAAATTCAACTTGACAGCTTGGCAATGAAATTCAGCTAGTGGCATAATTTTTGCTGTATTCAGTATACAGAATGGATTTCAGTTTTGTTTAAAGAAATTTGTATCATGGACTTTATAGAGCAAACATTTTTTTGGCGTTCCTTTTACTACTCCTTTTCTGCAGCTTCATTTTTATAAGCATGAGGATAGTACCAGTTTTGGAATATGTATAACAGTGGTAATCTGTAAAAAAAACTATTGCAGGTAAAAACCAGTGAAGTTTCCAAGAGAGCAACACTGACTGAGCAAGTTTTGGTGAAAGCACACCACAAACAAAATGCAGATCTACGGTACTCTTAACACTATATTTTATGAATTATATATTATAATTCAACAATTGAAATTACATGGATGCTTACACAAGTTTCTGAACTACATGCAGTCAATAACTACTGAGTTACATAGTTCAGTATATGAACTTGGCACCCAAAATACATTGTTAACTGGCAATCTTGAAACAACTACACAGAACTGTAGGTATAAATATTAGTTGTGAGTTATCTAGTGCCCATGCAGTGACAGGTATTGTGTTGGCTAGATTTTCTTAAAAATGAATTCTTGGTTGGGGTTAAAATCATGAAAGATATTTGTTAGTGTAGAGACTTAATTACAGGGTACAATTGGAAGTGAAAATGTGTTTAAATGAAAAACAACAACTCTACCAGAGATAAGGAAAAAAACAAATCCAAAACATCTCCCCGAATTTGTCTTGCAAAATGACACTCATACTTCCTATAGTCTTCCTGAAATAAGGTGGAGTATTGTAATGAAGCTGATGGTAATTAAGTGTTGGGTCATATGACTTCATCTTTTGCTCTTATCGCAAACAGGTGTGCTCGAGTGCCTGTTGGTTTGAAAGTAAAAGAGGGCAACACCAAAAACAAGGTCGCGGTTTTGGCATACAGGCGCCCCACCCGACATTCAGTCCTCAGAATCCCCAGGTAGGGCTGAGACAGACTCTTGCCTGAAATCCTGGAAAGCCACTACAGGTCACCGCGGACAGTGGTGAACTAAATTGGCCAATGGTCTGACTCTGTATAAGAGATATTCATGTGTGTTGCTGTGTTTATTCAGTAACAGTAGAAAATCAGAGGTTCCTGGCTCAGCTACTGCATAGGTGAAGTGCTTGTCCATAAGAACATAAGCAGAACCTGCTGGATCGGACCAATGGCCCTTCTAGTCCAGCGTTGTGTTCTTACAGTGGCCAGACACATGCCTATGGGAAACCTGCAAGCAGGGTCCAAGTGCAAAAACACTCCCCTCCTGCAATTTCCAGCAACTATGCATCTACTGTATTTTTCACCCATAAGATTCTGATTTCTGATCTGAGCTCTGGGCATATGCTGCCTCCAACTATGGAGGCATAGCATAGCCATCATGGCTAGCAACCATCAATAGTCTTCTCCATGACTCAACGAGACAGAGATTTAAGTTCCAGTTTGCATCTATTGGATCTAATATGGCTGGATATTTGAAACATGTTTGTACTTAATAGAAAAAAAATGCTTCAGTTAAAACACATGTTGCTGTGTGCTTTGAACAAAGGGCCTCCATAATACATGTTGTCTCAAATGTGGAAAGTTCCTGCTGCCACAGTCAGGTATATGAAATATTATCCATGTCATCCCAAACAGCTGCATGAAACATGGGCCCAACAATGGTGATGTTTAATTTCAAAATAAATGTGTCCTCCTTCAAATGAATTGTATTTGACTTTGATTATCCCCTCCACCCCCAAACTGTTGCTTTGTACCTATTGAATGAATATTGTTCACACAACTGAACTGAAATTTTGTTTCCTTTAAAAAAAAATAGCTTCCCAGTAATTCATTTATGCTTCCTTTCTAGTCATAGCCCAAAGCATTATGATGGGCATGTAACTCTATCTATCTGAAGATCAAATACCATCATCTATTTAAAATTTAGCTAGCAGAAATAGGAGAGAGAGCTTAGCTCCTACTCATCCATTGCATAACACCATTGCTTGACTTGGTTTTTGTGACAGATAGAACAAAAACAGAGCTGTGGTTCCAGAAGGATAAAGCAGAGCAGGGTTGTTTTATGAAAAAGCTGAACACACACACACACACACACTAACTGATGTGTAATTCATGGCAAAAATCTAATTATTAGATTATGTTTGACAATAGCACCTGCATAATCGAATATTGTCAGGCATTAAAGCAAGTGTTTATTCCTGCTTTATTGTACAAATAATTTGAGAAACTATAAAAGCATAACCTGGAAAGTTTGACTTTCAGACATGAAAATGGCTATTAAAAATGTAGTGAAACTAGTTGCAATGTTGGACTGTCATGAATTTTAGGTTTGCAAGACGGCCCTTAGGCTCCCTTCCAATTCTATGATTCTTTGTTATCAAGTTGCGTTTTGCTACAATAGTGCTTTGTAGTACAGGAGAAGGTTAAAAATCTCAATAAAACAGACTGTAACAAATTACACCTCCTACAAATTTCTAAACATCTGGGTAGGCTTGTCTAAATTATAATGTCTTTAGCAGGCACTGAAAGGAATACAGTGATGACACAAGCCTGATATCAATAGGCAGGGAGTTCCAAAGTGTGGATGCTGCCACACTAAATGACTCTCTTTTTACACATGCAGTGCAGGTATTATGTGGCACTTGGAAAAGTCCCAATTCTGCCAATCAAAGTGTTTAAGTGGGCACATAAGGGGTAAGGCGATTGTGTAGGTCCCAAGTTCCTAAGGGCTTTATATACAAACAGCAACACCTTGAACTCCACCTGGTAGCAGATTGTCAACCGGGGCAGACCTCTGAACCCATGTGTTATGTGCTGACAAGGCCTCACTGTTGTGAGCAATCACGCTGCAGCATTCTGGATCGACTGCAGCTTCCAGATCAAGTGCAAGGGAAGCCCCGCATAGAGTGCCTTGCAGTAATCAAATCTTAAAGCAAGCAGTGCATGAAATAGTGTGGCCAGGCTCTCCAGATCCAGAAATGACTGTAGCTGTTGAACCAGTCACAGTTGGTTGGTAAAAGGCACGTCTAGCCACTTTTTAAAAAGTTGGTGTTAAAGGTAAAGGACCCCTGACAGTTAAGTCCAGTTGCGAACGACTCTGGGGTTGCGACGCTCATCTCGCTTTACTGGCCGAGGAAAGCCAGCATTTGTCCACAGACAGCTTCTGGGTCATGTGGCCAGCATGACTAAGCCGCTTCTGGCGAAACCAGAGCAGTGCGCGGAACCTTCCCGCCAGAGCAGTACCTATTTATCTACTTGCACTTTGACGTGCTTTTGAACTGCTACCGTGTTTCCCCCTTTTTAATACGTAGTCATTAAGTAAGCCATGGCAGGGTTTTTATGCATTCGCGAAATATAGGACATACCCCGAAAATAAGATGTACCATGTTGCTTTCCTTTAGAGCCTCAGAGAGGCTTGAGACCAGATGGGAGGGGGTGCATGAATTGAGCGCGTCGCCAGACGAGCCGCGCTGGGAGCCTCCCCACTCTTCCCAGGACTTTTTTTCCACTTGAAACCCCTCGGCGGCGGGAGCCCTGCTGGCCCCTTCCGCGCCGCCAGAACATTGTGCATCGCATAGCCCGAGGCAGAGTGGTGGACGGAGGCTTGCTGGCCCTTCCGCGCCGCTGGGGCGACGGGCGGCGGCGGGAGCCCTGCTGGCCCCTTCTGCGCCGCCAGAACATTTTGGGTCGCATGGCCCGAGGCAGAGCGGTGGCGGTGGGCGGAGGCTCGGTGGCCCTTCCGCGCCGCCGGGGCAACTGACGGCGGTGGAAGCCACGCCGCCGGAACGTTGTGGGCCGTATGGCCCGAGGCAGAGCAGCGGTTAGAGGCCCGCTGGCCCTTCAGCCCCTCCGGGGTGACGGGAGTTCTGCTGGCCCCTTCCGCCTTCCGTGCGCAACAAAAAGAAAGTGAGCCAGCCAGCCAAGAACTCGGGATCACTCCTCTACACCACCTTGCCGAGAGCCTTTCAAGCGGCGATGCTCAGGCGCCCGAATGGGAAGAGAGACCCCCCTTGCCAGATTCTGAGCGCTCCCCGCTCCCTGATGGATTGGGAAAAATCTGGCGCGCAGCGCAGGCGCGGGACGGAAGGCACGATCCAGCCTCGGCAGCCCTAGCGATGGCGAGGGGGGCGTTGCGAGCCATTTAAAGCTGTGGCCGTCACTTCACTGCTTTTTAGCCCCCTGTCTGGCAGCTTTCTGCGTCCTTTTTGTGGTGCGTGAGGAGCGCTGCTATCGGGCTGCGCTCCGGCTGCCTTTCTACCCCCCCCCCAGTTGTTTGGTGGCTTTTGCGGCACATGAGGAGCACTGCCATCAGGTGAGGAGGAGCGCTGCCATTGGGACACGCTCTGGACATTTTTTCTAACCCCCCCAGCGGTCTGGCCGGCTTCTCCTGACTTCGCAGGGTGCTGCCAGCCCAGCAGCAGCAACGCCGGCCGCGGCAGGAGGAGGCAGGAACCACTAAGACACCCCCCGAAAATAAGCCATAGGCTTATTTTCTTGAGTAAAATAATTATAAGACGGTGTCTTAAAATGTGGGAAACACGGTAGGTTGGCAGGAGCTGGGACCGAACAATGGGAGCTCACCCCGTCGCAGGGATTCAAACAGCCAACCTTCCAATCGGCAAGCCCAAGGCTCAGTGGTTTACACCACAGCGCCACCCGCATCCCTTAAAGTTGGTGTTACATTGGCTGTTTTCCAGTCCTCAGGTATGGAGGCTGATTTGAGTGGAGAATATTAGTTACCCACAGTTTACTGTAAGCTTGGTTTAAACCAGTGTCTTTCCTTAATATAATTATTGCTTTTACTTATTGACCCTATCAAATTCTTCATTATTTCTTATGAACTATTCCCATTTGTCTGTGGCTTGCTTTTGGTAAAATAAAAACATATTTCTTATTATTTGGAGATATAAAACTGTTGTCTGTAGCCATCATTTGCAATTCCTTGCAATTCCAGAAGAATTGTCACAGTTCTAGGTAATCTAATCTGCACCGCGCCTCTTGTCACTATTCTATAAAGTTTCATTTTGCTTTTCTGTGGCAGAAATAAGGAAAATATCCTTGTGAACTGTTGGATGATACTAGTTCTTTTCTGCACAGTGGCTGTGGGTTGGAGCTCTGATCCATTGAAAGGGATGATGTCTTGGCTCCTTGCTCTGTTACTAGAAAGATATATTACACCTTTTCCCCAGGGAAGTGGCATCTCTTAGCAATGGCCCACCGGCAGCTGTGGATAAAATTCCTTTCCTTTTCAACTGTGCTTAAGAGACTTAGGGGGAGTTGGGCAGCTAAGAAAACATTCCAAGGTCTAAGCAGTTAGGATGCTCTTTCCTTTGCTAATTTATTAAAGATAAATAATTCAAGGTGGGGTATTATTTTAAGAACATTCATTTTTGGCTTAGGTGTTTGATGAAATAAAGTTGCTGTTCAAGACAATGAAGAAATGTATATTTCCCCCC
Source organism: Zootoca vivipara (assembly GCF_965207765.1). Taxonomy (NCBI): domain Eukaryota; kingdom Metazoa; phylum Chordata; class Lepidosauria; order Squamata; family Lacertidae; genus Zootoca; species Zootoca vivipara. Next base: position 99,427,779 of record NC_142586.1, read on the forward strand.
TCTTACACATTCATTTGAGACAGAAATTAATTGAGCGGCATTCTAAAGATCCTGTTTGTAAAATAAATAAATAAAGCAGCACTCCTGAACTGAAAGAGTCATAAGTGATTTTTTTCTACTCTTCTTACAACCATTGTAGACATTCTTACTAAGTGGACCTAACACAGCACTAGTATATTTTATGTTAGCAAGGCATGATAGAAAAGTGCTTGAAGTTCAGGGGGCATTTGTCTCCTTTCCTGCAAATTCATTTAAGTACCAGTCTTGCCATAGCTTTAACTAGGGCAGACAACCATACAAATGACTTGAGATAAAATGAAAATAATGGACTGAGCTGGGTGCCGGGGGTGGTAGTTACACTGCATGCACATCAATAAGCATCGAGTGTTATTCTATGCTAATGTAAGCCTGATGGATCAGCTTTCGCTTTTAGCCTAGAGGACCATTAAGCACTGGAAGCTGGGTCAAACTGATATAGTAAGGCAGATGTACCCTGACGGTTGGCAACAGTAGTTAACAAGCAGTAATTCACAGTGTGCAAGACTAATACTGCTTAAAATCTTTGTGATGAGGACGGATCAGAGAAGAGATAATACGTTTTGCTTATTAGAAGTGTTTTGATTTTGCAGGACATAGTTAGCATGCAAAACAGAACTATCAACCCAGTAATGCTTGATACGGCTGAATATTCTAATTATGCTCCCAAATATTGAATCATTGCAAAATGGATTCCATAAAAATGTAAATAAATTGTTCTAGCAGAATAATGCATAATTGAGAGGTCTCACTTGTCATCTCAACTGGAATTAAATGCTATGTGTAGCTACTAAGGTTATTTAATGGCCTTGAGAGTACAAAAGTATAATAGGAAAATGAAAAGTAATATGATATGAAGTCAACTTAGAAAAAAACATCATCATATAAGCCTTTGAAATGGACTTCTTCATATTGCCTTGACACTTCTGTGCATTGAAATTTCATGCATTGTGTTTTATGCCCACCTACTGATTAGATGCACCCATAGCTATATGAATTTCAGATATGTGTACATGGCCCTTGGTTGAGAGCACTTCAGCACTCCGGCGTACACATGGAAATCTAGTGTGAGTAAATTAAATTAAATAGAAATAAAGCCAAATTATTAGTTAAAAATCTAAAAGAGGAAGAGAAAAAAGACTTGGTGCAATGTATTCAGACAGAAATCCAGAAGAAAGTAAAATATCTTGGGATATGATTAACAACAAGAAATATAAATGTGTATAAAGGTAATTATGAAAAAGTATTGTGTGAGATAAAAAGGAATTTAGAAATATGGAGTAGAATGAATCTTTCTCTATTAGGAAGAATTGCGGCAATAAAAATGAATGTGCTGCCGAAAATGCTCTTTCTTTTTCAGACAGTCCCAGTAATGGTTAAAGATGATTGCCTCAAAAGATGGCAAAATGATATTTCCAAATTTGTTTGGGAGGCAAAAGGCCAACATAAGATACTTACAGATACAAAAGAAAGAGGAGGATTCACCCCCCCAGACCTTAAAATATATTATGAAGCTGCATTTTTGCTTTGGATTAGGGACTGGATAAAACTGGAAAAGGAAGAAGCATTGGATTTGGAAGGACATGGCAATAGATATGGATGGCATGCATGCTTATGGTATGGGAAGGGAAAGTACATAAAGGATTTTATAACCATATAATTAGGAAATCATTAATGAGAGTGTGGGAAAGGTATAAGGATTTAATAGAATAAAAAACACCTTGGTGGTTATCACCAATAGAAGCTTCGTTACTCAAAAAGGGAAAGTGGCCTACATATATCAATTTCAATTCAATTCAATTTCAACACCTTTATTGGCATATATATAAAATATAAAAACAAAGACAAAACATATAAAACATATAGGACATTAGTATAAATAGTAACTCTACATCATACAGAAATAATGGTGAGCAGGAGGAGGAAGAGGCACACAAGGGATCCTCAGCTATCATTGTTGAAGGCTAGATGTACTGATTTTGATTACATAAATTCTGGACAAGTAGTGGGCCATAATTCTGGTAATTTCGGGGAAGTCATCCCTCAGCAAGAGCTGGACCACTGTTTCCTTGTTGGGGAGGGTTCCAGGTCTCATAAAGGATAAGAGAGGGGGCCAAAATAAAAGAAATTAGAAAGGGGACAGTCCAGAATCATGTGAGCCATAGAGTCTACCTCTTTCTGGCCACAAGGGCATAATCTATTCCAGTAGGGGATGCCTTTGAGTCTTCCGGCTAACACAGAGGATGGAAAAGCATTTAGACGGGCCAACATAAATACTCTGCGATAAAAAGGAGATACCAGGTCATATAAATAATTAGGTATCAATCCTTGGTGCGGCGGCAGCCCCAGGAAGGCAGGCGAGCATACTAGAGGTTGGGCAGGATGAAGTTTCTGGAATTCAATATCAAGCAGTCTCTGCTTAATAAGAGTAAAGATATATGAATCCTCATATGTCAGGAGGGAATCCACTGAAAGGCCTAGTTGCCTAAGTTTGTTGGAAATATTAGAGAACCATGTAAAGCTGTGGCTATCTTTCAGAAGATAGGATATCAGGCTATCTGGATCGGTATTAAAATGAATTTTTAGCCAATATTTAAAAGTAATGATCCACCCTCTTGTCTCAAGAAGGTGTTGGCCCAATTCTGCACAGATAGCCAGGTATGGCACACATTTTGGTACTCCAAGGATTTGCCGAAAGAAGGATGATTGGACTCCTTCTACTTTGTTGTTGAAGCTGGATATCCATAAGGGGATCCCGTATAGAAGCTGGGAGGCGGATTTTGCCTTATAGGCAGCAATTGCTGCAGGTACAAATTGATTCCCACCAAGAAAATGAAAGCGCTTGATTTGTGCAACCGAGCATCTTGCTAAATTAATTGTTCTGTTGCGATGGGTCACCCATTTTAAGTTATAGTGAAAGGTGACACCCAAGTATTTATAGCATTTAACTTGCTCCATTTTTTGGGTTCCAATCGACCAATTGAATGGACACCAACTTTTAGAAAAAACAAGAATCTTTGACTTGGAGTAGTTAATTGCTAGGTGATTCACTTCACAGTAATTGGAGAATGCTCTTAAATATCTTTGTAGCCCAACTCTGGAATAGGAGAGGAGAGCAGTATCGTCTGCGTACAAGAGGGTAGGGATTGCTTTGGTATCTAATCTGGGAGGGTGGCCATTTACAGCAGATAAATGTTGTTTCATATCATTCAAGAATAGGTTAAACAAGTGTGGAGCAAGTATACAACCTTGTTTAACCCCTTTAGTGATTGTGAAGCTGGTAGATAAATGACCATCAAGGGAAAACTTCACCTGACCTTTAGTGTTGGAATGTAGCTTTTTAATCAGAAAAAGTAGGCAGGTTTCCATCCCGGAAGTTTTCAATTTATCCCATAATAGACCTCTTGGAATTGAATCGAAAGCGCACTTTAAATCGATAAAGGCCACATATAGCTTCCCCTTGTCCGATTTCGTGTATTTTTCAGCTAGGGATGCCAATAATAGACAATGGTCTACTGTCGATTTATGTTTTGTAAAGCCAATCTGTTCAGGACCAATAATTCTTTTCTTTTTCATCCAATCTAATAAGTATCTCTCTAGATGTTTTGAGTAGAGTTTACATATAGTAGATAGTAAACTAATAGGTCGGTAATTACATGGCTGCTCAGGGTCACCTTTTTTATATATTGGAAATATTATAGAGGTCAGCCAAGAGTTCGGTACAATTCCTGTTTTATCAATAAGCGTGAACAGATTAGCAAGTGGAGGTGCCCACCAATTGACATACTTTTTCAGGATCTCAACAGGGATCCCATCAAGACCTACATATAAATATCTATGGAAAGATCAAGAAGGAAAAATGGAAATTAAAAGACTATGAAGAAATTAAAGAACATTTTCAGGGTTGGTTGCATTATAGACAGTTGTTGTTGTTGTTGTTGTTGTTGTTGTTGTTGTTGTTGTTGTTGTTGTTGTTGTTCTTAGATGTTCAAGGAAGATAAAAAAGGGTTTAACTATACAATCTCCAGATTTCGAAAGGAGGTTATAGAAGAAGTGAAACTATTGAAGAAAGCATACAGTATTCTGCTAGAATGGGAAATGAAAGACGAAGAGGTCAAATCAGTCAAGATATAGGGCACAACATACAATTTGAGGATTGGGAATAATTGTGGAAGGTAGATTTGAAATTTACAAATTGTTCTCTTTGGAAGGAAAATTACATGAAAATGATGTACAGATGGTATATTACACCAGTAAAAAATGGCAAAAATGTATAAAGTTGGAAATATAAAGAAAAAGAAGGTACTTCATATCATTTGTGGTGGGAATGTAGAGAAGTCAAAAAATTCTGGGAGATGATATATAATGAATTGAAAAAGATGTTTAAAATGACATTTGAAAAAAAAACCCACCCCAGAAGCATTTATTCTAGGACAAGACCTGCCAAGGAAAATAAAGAACTTATTTATGTATGCTACCAGTAGCGGCAAGAGTCTTGTTAGCACAAAGATGGAAGAATGAGGAAATCCCAATGAAAGAACAATGGCAAGAAAAACTGATGAGTTATGCAGAGTTGGCTATAGTAATAACTGGATATGGAATAACCGATTGGTTCAAAATTGGGAAAGGAGTATGACAAGGCTAGGAATAATATGTACTTAATAAAATACAGTACTGTCCTTAGAATAATAACGACTACAGCCCCAATCCTGTCTTGCTGTTTACTTCTAATAAAGGTAATGATTCATCCTGGAATGCACAAATTAAATGAGATAAAATAATAATAAAATAATAAATAATAAAATAATAATAAAATAATAAAAGCAAGATTAAATTGTAAATAAAATTACCATAGTCCCTCACATTTGTTTATCTTCTTATAACAGATCTTTTGATAGTGTGAACACCTTTAGTGCCGATTCAAAAGAGAAAAAGCCTAATGTATCATTTCCTTTTTCTTGTGAACTTCATAGCCACTGCTTGAACTTGCTTGGATTTTCTTTTCATGGCATAAACTTTGGACCTTCAGTTGAAACTAGTTTCAGTTCATTGTTTCAAGACTGACTGTGACAGTCAATGACATGGAGAAAAATTGTTTGTAGAAATCTACCCTGGGCTGAATGAAAATCTTAAAGGAACTGTTGAGCTAATTTTTGTTTTTAAATCATTGAATCTTGTGGGAATCCCACAAAAGACATAAGTATAAAAACATATTCTTTGCGATTGGGAATTAAAATATGGGAGAGAATGTGATTATTTCTGAATCGGAGGCTGACCACAGGTGAGTATCCATTACTGGCATTTGTGAGATGGACACAAAGCCTGCTATGTCGACAGCACAACACATCTCTGCCCTGAAGCTATTCATTCTCTTCCAGACTAGGAGCATGTGGGTTTTGGTGTAGCCTGGTATTATGTCACTGTAAATTGCCTCAGACTGCAAAAGGGTAAATGTTGCTGTTTCCATGCCCCTTGCTACAGAAAGGGTATTTGAGCAGAAATTTAGAATATTAGATGTCATGTGTATCATGCTTGCTTATTTTCCCCAGGATGAAAAGGTCAGGCTGGTAGGGTTTTGCCCAGACTCAGGCCAATAGTTCTTGTTATGGTCAATAAATATCGAGGAGCAAGATGAGACCTTCCATAAATGCATGAGAGATTTTAACCCAGCTGCCTACTGCTGCTCCCAATGCGCCAGAAAAGTCAGCCACAAAGGTTGGGTGGACTGTCTCTAGAGGGACTCCACGAGACAATAAGAGACTTTCAGCAGAAGGTGAGGGTGAGGTGAGGGTGGAAACTCTTGGACACATGGAGAAATGCTTATTTAATTCTACCCAATCTTGTTGGTTGAGAGCGCTGGGTATCTTTAGCCTGGAAAAGAGGAGACTGAGAAGAGATATGATAGCTATCTTCAAATATCCAAAGGGCTGTCACATGGCAGAAGGGTAGGACTCGAATCAGTGGCTTCAAGTTACAAGAAAGGAGATTCTGACTGAACATCAGGAAGAACTTTCGGATGGTGAGAGCTGTTTGACAGTGTACAGTGGTACCTTGACTTACGAAGGCGATCCGTTCCGTGGCACTCTTCGTAAGTCGAAGTCTTTGGTTGTCAAAGCACCTGTTTTGTGCATGCGCGAAGCGCGATTTTGCGCTTCTGCGCGTGTGCCAACCGCACATGCCACTTCTGCGCAGGTGCAGAACTCGCGCATGGTGAAAAGACTTCTGGGTTTGCCGACTTCAGAAGTCGAAACCTTCGGAAGTCGAGTCATTCGGATGTCGAGGTACCACTGTAATGGACTCCCTCAGAAGGTGGTGGGCTCTCCTTCCTTAGAGACTTTTAAGTGGAGGTTGGATAGCTATCTGACATATCTGTCGAAACAAAATAAAAAAATTCCTTCCACTAGCACCTTAGAGACCAACTGAGTTTGTCATTGGTATGAGCTTTCATGTGCATGCACACTTCTTCAGATGAGCACACGAAAGATACCCAATGACAAACTTAGTTGGTCTCTAAGGTGCTAGAGGAAGGAATTTTTTTTATTTTGTTTCGACTACGGCAGACCTGTAACTAACATAACTGTGATATTCTATTGATATTCCTGCATCACCAGGGGTTTGTCCAGATGACCTTCAGGCTCCCTTTGATTCTATTATAAAGACAGAACTCACAGTCAGCTGCCCCTGGGAAAGCGGTAAATCATGTTGCCTGTCTCGAGAGACAATGGGGTGCGCCTCCAGATGTGAAGTCAAACAGCTGTGTTTACAGCACCAAAGTGAGGTCCCTAGGGCACAAGCCTGGGCATTGTGTATGGAAGGCCTAGGCTGCCCAGACCCCTCTCTTGGCCCCGCTGATGTGGTCCAAAGGAAAGCAGAGCAATACATTTGGCACCAGCTGGCCTTCAGAAGTTGCTGGAAGGAGGCATACAAGGCACCATCCAACCGTCTCAGAAACTTAGTCTCCCCCCCCCCTCCCCAATATATCCTGCAAGGCAGCAGAGGTTTTGGATCAGTTATCCTTCACCTAAATGGGCTACTTTCCCAGGTTGATGAGCCCCATTTGCCTCTCACTACGGCATGTGCAGAAACCACCTTCTTGACCGTTGGAGAAGATTGGTGTCTTAATGCTCCAGAGCCTGTCTTTGCATTCATGTCAATCTAGTATTTATTTAAAATATTTTTATTCTTTCAACAATATGAATTCCAGGCAGTTTATAGTTCAGATATCGGAAAGCGAAACATTAAAACAATAGTCAATTAAAGATCAAATTCAGACAGTCCAGGAGCAGCATAAAAAAAGGGCAAAGCAAACCCCGGGAATAATGAAATTAGCAGAATATCATAATAGCATGTAGAAGCTTGAAAACTATAATATACTATTTCCCTGGTTTCTGAAGGATAAAGCTTTGGGCATTTCTGGGAGGAATGTTCCAGAGATGGGTGAGCTACCACAGAAAAATCTGTATCTTCAGAAACTAACTACTTAATCTTGGAAGGTAAGAGCCACAATAGAGGGACCTCAGATGATATAATGAGTAAGTGGGCATGTTTGTTGGGCAGGAGATGTCCTGATCCTGGTCATTTAGAAATGAATATGCCAGGCAAACGAGCACTTTGAATTGTACCAGAAACAACAAACTGGAAGCCAGTGCAGTGCATGGCTTTCAGCACAGGTGAAATGTGTTTGTGTGAAAATAGGATGCAATTCTAATCATTTCAATTTGGAAGCACACAACTGGATTTCTATCATCTTTCCATTGGAACACATGTAATGAACCACTTAAGAGAAATTGGCTCACTTGCAGGGCAGACATGCCATGGAACTCGGTAGGAAATCCAATGAGCAGAAAAGGCTGCAATTTACTATTTTGTTTGAGTTACCAGCCAAGCCATTTAGCTGTTTGGGCACAATGCAATAGATATGAAGGTTAGTGTAAGTAAGGTAGGAGCTCTAGCTAATTGCAGAGCTATCCAGTATTGTGTTTGATCAGTAGTTAATATACATACTCGCTGAAAGTGAATTTGGCTTTCCTTTCTCTTTCTAAAATATCACTAAAACATTTATGTTTTCTCCACATCAAAGGGGTTTGGCTGTTATTTGTTGCTAGGTATTTCAGTATATTTCGCTTAGGGGGAGTATGTGAGTGGGAGGACAGGATTCATTGAAATGTAAGCTCTAGCACATTATTTATTTAAAATGAGACTTAATAAATAAAAAACTGTATAAGCTTACACTGCATTGTGGCTTAAAAGGGAAAAAAGACTTATTCTCGATACATTTAAAGATACTTAAAATGCATTCTGTCCTTAGGGTAGCACTGTACTTCTGCAGTACTTTAGTAGACATTATAATTTTGCTTTGCACCTACAAAGAAAATTATAGTTTTTACGCTGTTTATACCAAGTGCTTTCAAGTGAAGATACTGTAAAAATCTAAAAGTATGTTGTTGTAAAGCTGAAGTAGGGATTTTTAATAAATCATTGTAGGTCAAGATTCTTGTAAATGCAAATGATCCCCAATTTAGCCAATGGGTGGTCCTTGCACAGCTTTACATATTATAGTATCATTTGAAGAGACCTGCATTAAGAAATGGTCATGTTAATAACACATATTTTCAATAGATTTAGCCTTCTGTTAATTTTCAATGGTACGGCAATAGCATATTTCACCTTTTAAAACCCTGCATCTAATAATGCCTCTATTATAATAAAATGGGGGGATTAACAATAAATGATTTTACAAATATTTTTTGAAGATCTAGGGCTTCCTAATAACATTAGAATATTAGTCATGACCTAGCAGTGTTTAATAGAATCATATCTGCATTATTTAATTACATGATCTTCTTAAATGAGACACTCAATTTTTATAGGATGAAAGCCACAGAATGGGTAATGCAATAGATTTTTATTTCTGGGAAGCGGGTGCCAAACTGGGTGTCACTTTACCTAAAATGTAGCCTAGTTATCTGTTGCACAGTATTATGGAAGCAACCTTTTCAGATGTAGGACTCCCAACCATGGCATAGTAAAACTATTTTGTGTGTGCATGGGAATGAATTTGACGGCTTTTAGAGCATTCACTGCTTCCATGAATGAATCTTCATAGTGTGGTACTATGTGATGCTTTCAAGTGTGTGACTACCAGCGGACATGGCACAGTTTTTGTAAGAAGGCTATTCCTTTTTTTCAATGGGAGAATATTCATATTTTTGTTTTATTAGAAAGCAGTAGGCATCTCAAGAGCCAGCCTTGGGAACATGCAATCCTCTCTCATCCTACTTCCATCCCCAGTATGACTTCATCCTTATCATTCTTAACTATGGTATTGCACTATACATTCGCTGATGCTAACCAAGATTCCCAATTTATAGCCAAATTTTGAAGGCAGTTGAAAGCTACTGGTGATGTGGCTCCCCCCCCCCATTCCACATTTCCCAGCTGTTCATTGTCCCCACAATATATTTCACACTAAATAGAAGTGAACTAGTATAACCGTTTATGTACCCTCGAGGCTACAAATCCTATGAAGAAGTGCAACTGCAAGCATACAATACGCATGTGCACATATATTCAGGGTTTATAAATTAAGCAATAATTAAGAAACGAAGCAATTGCTAAGAAATGATGCAATAATTATAGCAGTTCAAATGGCACTGTGAACATTCAAGATGTCAGAAACATTTCCTATGGAAATCTACTATTCTGAGCTGGGAAAAATGGAAATCAAATCGGAAGTCCAGAACAGTCAAGGGAGCTGGGTATGTTTAGCCGAGAGGCAAGAAGATTGAGAGTCAACAAGATAGCCATCTTCAAATATCTGAAGGGCTGTTACATGGAAGATGGAGCAAACTTGCTTTTCTGCTGCTCTAAGTCCTAATCCAACACTCTAACCACTATACCCACATATACAAGTGCTGACTTGGACGGAGGGGAGAACAGAGTGGAATTAAAACTCTGGGAGCAAGCAATATCCCTCTGGTTGAAAATCCATTACAATCCAAAGGGAATGTTACCTCACTTCCTGGCCGCAGTTCTCTATCCACCCTGGCTTACGCAAATAACTAATAAGATCAAACAAATTGGCCTAAATCCTGAAGATCTTTTTAATGGAACTTTGAATAAGGCAAAAATAATTATTACTCAGAGACTTCATGATGTTGAATTACAACAAGAAGATGCCTTACTCCCGGAGAATTACAGATGTCTAAAATTGTGGCCTAACTTTGCAGCTGCCCCTTACTTAACTAACATCACTAACGAAGCCCATAGATGGCCTTTTCTAGAGCCCGTTTTGAGGCAATGCCCTCAGCTGTGCTGTACGGCAAATTTATGCGGGTACCAATTCATGAGCGTCTTTTCCCTTGCATGTCCAATAAGGTAGAATCTGTCACTCACATTCTTTTATTATGTGAATGTTATAGTGAAGAACGAGCTCGACTTATTTTACCCCTTTTATCAAAATTTTATACCCTTACAATATTATTTGGAATTCTCCTCCGAAATCTTAGGAAAATTCCTTCTGGAAGATTCCTCAAGTCCAGTATCATATGATGTGGTCAAATTCTGCACTTTAGCTATTAAGAAACGTAAATCTCTTCTATTGAAGAATACATTGCAAATTCCTTTTCTGTAACTGTTCTGCTTCGGGTGATGTTATTGCTGATTTTTTTGTTTGGAATTATGGTACAGTACTTTGTATTGCTGGCTTTTGCTGTAATAAAACTGAACTGAACTGAAGGAGGGGATAAAGCCTCCATCTTTACAAAGCTGTGGACCCCATCCATTAAATGTATATTTGGACATCAGTTCCACTGTGTTCAATGGGGCTCGTGTGTATGTATGTATGTATGTATGTATGTATGTATGTATGTATGTATGTGATTGCAACCTTGCAGACTAATCCCATGATCACAATGCTCAGAAGACCCAATGAGTATGATAGGGCTTATTTCCAAGAAAGTGTTCATATGGTTTTAGACTTCAGAATGGCAGAAACCCTTTATCTACCCATTAACATCATGTTTAGTGCCTTCTGTAATTGTAAGGAGTTGTTAAATATTTTGGCTTTTTGTTAATTTATGTAGTGCTTTTTTCACTGAATTGGGAGGTATAAACCTGGTGTAAACCTGTGCTATCTTTTTAGGGATGGACTTCATTGGCAATCTCAGAAACTTGCATTTGGCTTAACATTTGAAGGGTGCAGTGCCAGCCCTCCTCCACCTCTCATCCAAGGACAAAAAAGACTGATTTTTGGGGAGGGAGTAGCAATCAGAGGAAGACTCCAGCAATGAAAGAGAAGGCAATTTGGCCTTTCTTTTGGTGAGAATTGGCATTCCTGCAGCCCTGTCACTCTGTGAAAAAGCACTACACAGGCCGCTCTCATCATTGCTGGAGACTTGTGCCTGCTACCCATTCCTCCTTCACACACACACACAAAATACCCCACGAGTGTCCCCAAAGAACCAGGACATCCTGCCCCCCCCGCAAGAGCACGATGGCCATTTTCTTTTGTTTTTTTCAAATAATCTTTATTCATTTTATAAGAATAAAAAAAAGAAAAACACAATAGACAAAAACAGATACAGAAAAAGCAAAACAGAAAAACAAAAACTAAAAAGAAAAAAAATAGCAATCACAATGACAACAATATTTCTTATTACTTAACATTGTAGAGTTCCTTGATTCCACCCTCACTGGGTCCATTTTCAATCCATCCTTAGCAATTTTCATATTGTATCTTAAACCATTTTCTAACACTTATACATTTTCATCTTACTCTATTTCATAAACAATTTCTTCTTCATTGTCCCTCAAATATTCCTAGCCTATCATCGTCAATTATTCTTAACCTATAATTATCAAATATTCATAACCTTTAATTAATTTCTCAATATCTATCTTCAATTTCACCCCTTAGCCTAAAACTAATTCCCAAAGATGACCATAATTTTAAACATTACTTCTTCTACCAGAAAAGAAGTAATGAAAAACAACTACCAGACTTTTAGAGGACATCTGAAGGCAGCCCTGTTTAGGGAAGCTTTTAATCTTTAAGAAATTAGTGTATTTTAAAATTTTTGTTGGAAGCCGCCCAGAGTGGCTGGGGAAACCCAGCCAGATGGGCGGGGTATAAATAAATAAATAAATAATAATAATAATAATAATTATAATTATTATTATTTCCAAATAGTGATTCAGCCCCCTCCCCTGGTCTTGAGATCTCCCAGACTGTTCAGCAAGTTCCCTACAGCAATCCAGTTTCAGTCCATCTTAGCCAGTCAGAAATTAATATCCATTCTTATTTCTCACCCCTCTGTCACAACCTAACAGCCACACGTCCTTCTCCCCCCCTGCTGCCCCCAATTCTCTAACTGCTACACGATGCCAACCACCAGAGTTGCCCCTTTTCATTCCTTTGAGAATTTTTGTTCCCCTTAAATTCTGACTCCAGGGTGGGTCCTGTTCTCCCTCTCTCACTGGGAGAACAATGTTCCATACTGGATCTTCTTCCAAGACCTTTTGTCCCAAGCATGAGTTTTGCTCCCCCCCCTCCCACTGAGGGAGCAATGTTCCATGCTGGATCTTGATAATTTTTTTCAGCAATTTGGTCCTTTTCTTCTTTAAGATCATTTACAACAGGGGTCCCCAGACTTACCCGGCTTTGGGCCGGTGCCCGCCGCGCCGATCGCACGGCGGGCCAGAGGGCAGGGGAGTGCGCGCGCAGCGGGCCAGAGGGCGGGGGAGTGCACGCCCGTGTGCATGCGCACACACACTGACTGGCGCGGTGGCGCGCTTCTAGGTCGGAAAAATTGCCGAAAATTGTTCGTGCGCATGCGTATGGGCCTCCCCCGACCCGGAAGTGCACCGGAAATGACCTCTTCTGGGTCGGGAGAGGCCCATACGCATGCACACAAACGATTTTTGGCGATTTTTTCTGATCTGGAACTGCACCGCCACGCTGCGTGCTGTAAGAGCGGGCAGCGGCAGCGGGTGGCGGGGGTCGTCGCGGGCTGGATTGAGAGGCCAATTGGGCCGCGCCATAGTCTGGGGACCCCTGATTTACAATGTCCAAGACATATAAATGTTCCTTCTTCTCCTCTGAGTTCTTTGGTGTCTCCATTCTTTTTTCGATTTCCACACATTTCTGATTTATCTTTTCAATCTGAATTGTATTCTGTTGTACCTCACTTCTAGTTTCCCATAACAATATTAAAAGTTCCTTTTGGAAATCAGAAAAGTCAGGGTTATTATGTCTACCGGCATCTTGCTCGTCTCGAATTTCATGGGTACAGCAAAGGGAACAAAACAGGAAATGGTGCAGTTTGTGTCTCCAAACTTCAAAAACAGAAATTATATCCGAACTGGTTGCAGACTAGCATTTTCAGTTCTTCTTCATACCTTAATACTCTTATATCCATTCATAGAAAGAGCATTTGTCAAACTTCTTGTTCACAGCCTTATATTTTGTGCTCTCTTCAATACTGACAGTTCACGACCTCAAAGAGGTAAACAGATTCCTTCCTTTTATGACGTCATAATGGCAGCTCGCTGATCCCTCCAGGGACCCGACTCCAGCTTGCAGGGGGACTTTCCCCAGTTCAAAATATTTTTTTTTACAGGGATTTTATTAAAATCAACCCTTCTCCCCTTTACCCTTCCTCAGGGGGAAGGTTTTAAGTCCAGTCTTTGGAAATTGAAAGCTTCCTGTCAATCTTTCCAGCTTCGGGCAAGATAACTGCGTCTCAGTTCACTCAATGGGGGAGATCGACTCCCATTTTTAAATCTCCTCCCGTGGCCAATTTTTTCAAATTAAAAAATCCCTTTTCTTTTACTCACAGTGACCAAAGTCCTCAATTCTTTCTAAATTGGAAGAATCCACCGCTCAACATGCTGTCAGCTCGGAGCTTCACGCTGCGAAGGTAGCGAACCCACTCACAGGCACCCATGTCTCAACTCTGCTCGCTCTCGGGGCTCTTAATAGAGTTTACCGGGGAGCGGAGGATACATTTTGGGGCTCAGCTGATCTGGGGTTCCTTTGAGAGCCCATGGCGCTCTCGCGGCTCCCCCCTCCTTCACAGCACCAGGAACCTCAGCTCTCGAGGTTTCCTCGCCGCTCAGTGATGGCGGGAGACCGGAAGTCAGCACGATGGCCATTTTGGGTGCTGTGGTATCATGTGATTTTGTGCTGACAACTTACCGTGACAAAAAAAGCATTTTTTCTGGGGCTGTGATCTCACGCAGCACCCCAAACGTGTTTTGGGGCAGCATGAGAGCACAACCCCCCCAATGCCTCTTTGGGCTCCATGATTTTCCACAGGTCACGTGACTCACATGGGAGCACGGATGGGAAGACATGCGTCCCAGCTTTGGAGCTCAACATTTTGGAGGTTATGCCACCCCCCTCCATAAATATACAAACACATGTCTTACATAATACTTTTCAAAATATACTTCCCATAACAGATAAATGCAATTAAAAACCATATTGAATACTTCTAATAATTGCTGCGGAAAAACACTTTACCTCTTCAAATACAGTTGTATCTTGTTGTTGCTCTAAATAAACAAAAGCTCATATCCTTTATACAGTGTCACTATAAGCAGTCATGAATAAAACCACTTTTACAACCTGCCTGTTAGCAAGTCTTTTTATTCCTCTTAGCCTAACCCATCTCACAGGGTTGTTAGGATTAGGTGACCGGGGGGGGGGAGCAATGTAGGCAACGTTGAGGTCCTTGGGAGAAAAAGGGGCTATACAGTGGTACCTTGCAAGATGAATGCCCTGCAAGACGAATTTTTCACAAGACGAATGCATCTTGCAATCAGATGTTGACTCGCAAGACGAATTGGTTTTGCGAAAAATTCATCTTACGAATCACGGTTTCCCATAGGAATGCATTGAAATTTAATTAATGCGTTCATATGGGAAAGAAAGAAAGAAAGAAAATTCAATGCATTCCTATGGGAACCCGCAATTCACAAGACGAATTTTTCACAAAATGAATTGACTCACAGAACGAATTAAATTTGTCTTGCGAGGCACCACTGTAGATGCAAAAAAACAAATAAATGTTTTCTCAGCAGCGTTTACTATGGCTAAAACTTAAAAGTGTGGGTTCACTGTGCTCCCTGTTGCTCAGGGACCCTTTGTATTTTGTGTTTACCACAGCAAATACTTCTACATCCATAAACAGGGCATCAACTCTGAGAGGCAATGTAGTGGTAACTTCAGATGTGAGAGACCCAAGTTCAAATCCCCAAAAACCAGTTCACAACAGTAGTTGGTTTTGGTCCCATTAAGTATCTCTTTGCCTTGCTTCAACAAATGGATATAAGGATAAGAAAAGGCTGAGATAATAATATAGAATCATAGAATCATAGAATCATAGAGTTGGAAGAGACCACAAGGGCCATCCAGTCCAACCCCCTGCCAAGCAGGAAACACCATCAAAGCATTCCTGACAGATGGCTGTCAAGCCTCTGCTTAAAGACCTCCAAAGAAGGAGACTCCACCACACTCCTTGGCAGCAAATTCCACTGCCGAACAGCTCTTACTGTCAGGAAGTTCTTCCTAATGTTTAGGTGGAATTTTCTTTCTTGTAGTTTGAATCCATTGCTCCGTGTCCGCTTCTCTGGAGCAGCAGAAAACAACCTTTCTCCCTCCTCTATATGACATCCTTTTATATATTTGAACATGGTTATCATATCACCCCTTAACCTTCTCTTCTCCAGGCTAAACATACCCAGCTCCCTAAGCCGTTCCTCATAAGGCATCATTGCAAATGTTTCCTGAACCCCTGAGATAAAGGGGAAAACATAAGCACCACAAATTGCTAAATATAGGGAAACAAAAAGTAGCCCTTTTTCTAATGAGGAAGAATCTCTTGCAATTTTTCTGTGTTAGTGTTCCCACCCTTTTGCGGTTAGTTTTGTGTTAAGTGCTAGAAGATAGCATTGCTTTATCCAAACATCAGTAAAATGTGTTTATATGGTTTTGTTTAATCAGAGATTTGTGTACTGTTTTGTTTTTCCTTGATAATGCTTTAAATGTAGATGGAGAATTGAGATGTGGTGTTTCACATGTAATGCTGCTGAACCCAAGCCTCCCAGTTCACAGCATAGCTTTTCTTTATTTTGATAGTAAGAGTGCTACTTGACTCTATATGAATGGGGCTCTGTTATGAGATTCTGTATGGCAGATGACTACTTTACCTTGGCTTACAAATACATTAAAGCCCTGTAAATCTGCACTATATTTTAACATCCTTTCTCAGCAACATTTGCAACAATCTGTGGGCTCTCACACATACAAGAAGTAATAAAGGCAGTGTGTATTTAGACCTAATCAACAGTGTCTTGATAAAATGAAATAGGGATAGAGGCCATCCTACCAGAAAATTTCACAATGTGCTGTTGAAGATGTGCTAGTTTGTTTCCTTCACTTAGAAAAATGCACTGTTCTTCCAAAATGATTACAGTGGTACCTCGCAAGACGAATGCCCTGCAAGACGAATTTTTCACAAGACGAATGCATCTTGCGATTTGATGGTGACTCGCAAGATGAATTCGTTTTGCGAAAAATTCGTCTTGTGAATCGCGGTTTCCCATAGGAATGCATTGAAATTTAATTAATGCATTCCTATGGGCAAAAAAAGACATTTCAATGCATTTCTATGGGAAACCGCGATTAGCAAGACGAATTTTTCACAAAATGAATTGATTCGTGGAACGAATTAAATTCGTCTTGCGAGGTACCACTGTATTAAGGGAAAATAAATGTAGAAATATATTTTGCATATAGTTAAGTTAACAACACAAAAAGGGCGATGAGAAATACCTGCACTTCGTGTTACTGGATTCCTAATATGAAAAAGTGTCATGGAAAGTAACAACCATTTTTGCATAGTTCATGGATCATCAATCTTTTTGGTTCTGTGGGCACATGTGTAAGCCAGAAAAACTCCTGTAGGCACCAGACATGTCTTGTAACTCTCCCTCTCCTCAATCATCCTTGTGCTGTAGTGTCAAGGTGGGAGTCAGGAGCAGGTGAGCAATAACTCACAAGGTGCCAGTGAACTCTTTATTCAAAGAAACTAAACAGCTCAGGCCTACAGGTCTTCCCAGTGGGGCTTGCCCCAAGGAAGCAGTTGCGAGGACTGAAGTTCCTCGCCTTCCCACAGCCTCCTCCTTCCCCAGTTCCTTCCCCAAGCAATCTGAGGCTTCCGTCGTCTTGCCTGTCTTTGCTCTTCCCTCTTCATGCCTCTTCGGGTTCTGGGAAACCAGGCAGAGGATCTGGTTGCTGCAGGAAGGGGAGACACCATGACTTTTTCACCAACCTGCCTCATCTCTGCATCTTGGACCCCTTCTCTCCAGCCTCCGTTTCTGCCTCTGGACTGCTCTCTGCCACAGACTCCTCCTGCTCACTAAACCCTGTTGCCCGTTCAGCTTCACCTCCTCCCAGCCTGCTCCCTCTTCTCCCTCTGTCCACTCATCATTGCCCCACCACCAATCCCCTGGCTTCCAGCCTTGTTCCCTTGGGGATTCCGCAGTTGGTTCTTTCCACCACTCCTCTGCATCCAGTCAGCCAGCCCGTGACATGCAGTTAGGTTTGATAATGTCTTCTGTTGGTAACAGAAGGCTTTTTTCCAAGCCAAATTTCAGTGGTGAAGGGTGGGAACCCCCCCCCCCCGAAATGCTAGGGAAGCCCTAGCACATGTGTACCTACGGGCACCACACTTGCAACCCATTGCATAGTTAGTCATGTTATCTTCCTAAACTTCCTAACTACATGGAAATAATACAACATAGTATAATAACGGCATTACAATCATTTCAAGAGCACTTTGCTCCCTAGTAAATCTGCTTAGGATTTTTTCCGTGTCTCCTGTCACTTGGAAATGTTTAAAAAACGAACCTTTCATTTTCATTTCTATTCAGACTTGAAGCTATTTTGTCACCATGCGGCTTAATTTGGACCGGCTGTGTCCCAGTTAACCTGTTAGTTGCTTATTCCCCATCTCCTTTTTTCTCCTATGTAACGTCTCTGCATAAGAATATCCTCGTCGGTCATTGTTTCGCAAATAACATTGTTATAAGTTGAAATTGTACAAGCAAATGGGGGAATTCTTTGCTCTTCTGCAAAATTGCATTTATTGAACTGAATTAGCAGAGTTCAAGTCCGGATATGTTTTTCGCAGGCCTGGCTTCCTACTTTATCTCGGAGCAGAAGTTGAAGTTTGTTTTACAAGACATGAAAAAGCTTTTAAACTAATGTGTTTGAAGAAAATCGGCAGCAAATGTGGGGACACCTGCTGTTAAGAAAAGTGCTTGCACTTTCAGCACGCTTATGTCCCCAATAGAGGGAACTGCTGAGTAAAATGATGGCCACTATTGTTCAAATCCTATAGGTGGCAGCAGCTACTACAATTTAAGAACATAACAATGAAATGATTTGTGGGTATGAGAATAAAACTGTCATGAGTTAAACTAATGGGATCTTTATTCTGTAAAGTGTTCTTCTTTGAAATATGATACCTGAGAAAAATACCATTAGTTTTTCTAGTTTCCCTTTTAAGATTTAAGAAGCTTATCTTTCTTTTAAGTTCTATTTATACTTTAAATCTTGTCCCCAGCCATGTTTCAAAAGAGCCATAATTTTATGGTGTCACATTATGAAGTACCTGTCTCTAAGTAACCTAAGAGAAAAGACCCTATGACATGCTGTTTTAAAATCATACAATAGACTGTAGTTAGTTCTGAATGCAGCTACCTGTGTTGCAAAATATTGAATAAGTTTTAGTCAAGAGCTTAAGTTGTCATGTGCAAAGTACTCCTTGGCTGAGTTTTTGATAAGTCAACTTGCATCTAGTGGCTACTATTTTAAACGAAATGCTGACAGGCACACTATTCTCTCAGAGTAGCTCACTGTAAAAATCTCATTGCAAAAGAAGACTGCAAACTTCAGGCATTACATTTACTATAGCATTCATAGGGAAAGCAGAATAATTTTCTCACTTGACTTTCATAAAACAAAGAATTTGCTGCATTGTGTTGGCTGAATGCCCATATGGAAAATTACCTATTTTGTAATACCTGTGATTCTCAGAGGCTAGTTTTGTTTACTAAACAATGTGTAAAAGTATTCTTGAACTTAAACTGGTGTGTGTTGACCTACACTTTAAAGACTATTTAATATTCCCAGCACAGGAAACTAGAAGGACCTACTGACAAAATAGTGTGCATTGGGCAGAGCCGTAGCTACAGGAAGGAGGGGCTAGCTGGGTTGTTTGCTCCGGGTGAAGCTCCAGAGGTGCTCTATTGAGGCTCCAAGCCTATGTGTGTATGTATCCAAATGTTTGTGGGGTGGTGCCAAACTGGGTCTTTGACCCAGGTGAGATAAAGCCTAGTTTTGCCCTTGCATTGGGATATTTTTCCAGAAAGAGATCCTCCTGCTTTTAGCATAACTGCAGAAGGGAAATCAATGGATTTTTTTTCCTGGAAAGAGCAGGATTCTATGAGTATTATTGAAAGCAGCTATGACATGCACCTGATGGCCCACAACGATACCCTGGATGAGATGTCTAGACAGAAGAGGATTGGTGTCTAATGTTAAAAAGGAAATGTAATAGAACAAGTGAGAAGATAGGATCAATTTGTATTAAACAACAATAATTTTTGAGACTTATAAGTTTCCTTCTTATTCATGTGGTACAAATGGTACTGCAGGTGCCGTACTGAGCAAGTTTGCAGATGACACCAAATTGGGAGGGGTGTCTAATACCCCAGAGGACAGGATCACACTTCAAAATGACCTTAACAGATTAGACAACTGGGCCAAAGCAAACAAGATGAATTTTAACAAGGGGAAATGTAAAGTACTACACTTGGGCAAAAAAAATGAAAGGCACAAATGCAGGATGTGTGACACCTGGCTTGAGAGCAGTACATGTGAAAAGGATCTAGGAGTCTTGGTAGACCACAAACTTGACATGAGTCAACAGTGTGATGCAGCAGCTTAAAAAGCCAATGCAATTCTGGGCTGCATCAAGCTGGAACGTGTCCAGAGGAGGGCAACCAAAATGGTCAACGGCCTGGAAACAATGCCTTATGAGGAACGGCTTAGGGAGCTGGGTATGTTTAGCCTGGAGAAGAGAATGTTAAGGGGTGATATGATAGCCAGGTTCAAATATATAAAAGGATGTCATATAGAAGAGGGTGAAAAGTTGTTTTCTGCTGCTCCAGAGAAGCGGACACAGATCAATGGATTCAAGCTACAAGAAAGAAGATTCCACCTAAACATTAGGAAGAACTTCCTGACAGTAAGAGCTGTTCGACAGTGGACCTTGCTGCCAAGGAGTCTCCTTCTTTGGAGGTCTTTAAGCAGAGGCTTGACTGCCATCTGTCAATAATGCTTTGATGGTGTTTCCTGCTTTGGAAGGGGTTGGACTGGATGGCCCTTGTGGTCTCTTCCAACTCTATGATTCTATGATTGTATGCAGCCTTCAATGTGTAGCAAGGGACCATGAGACTCTGGACAAAAGGTTGAACAGTTGAAAAGGTGGTGATTTTTCCATTGCTCTTCATGCCTCAAGAAGATAAGAAAATACTGGATGAAAATTAGCTTTGCAGGTGTTGTTGTCAGGAAAAGTTTGGCTTCTTGGACTATGGCCTCCACTTCTTTGAGGAAGGACTTCTGGCAAGCGATGGGTTGCACCTCAGTGGTTGGCAACAATGTTTTTGCTACAAGTCTTGCGAACTTGGAGAGTTTTAAACTAAATTCTGAGGGGGAGGGAGACAATATTACAGACAACAGGGAAACACCCGGGACCAAGAATAATAGCTCCATTGAGGTGGTGCTATAGAAACCTACTAAAGGGCAGAATACTACAATAAAGAGGGAATTACTTGTGATTATAGTTGTCTCTGTACTACCGTAATGCACAAAGTATAGGAAACAAGCAAGATGAAGTTGAGCTCCTAATACGATGACAAGTATGACTTAATAGGCATTACTGAAACATGAGACTCATGACTGGAATATAGAAATTGAGGGGTACAACTTGTTCAAAAGGAATAGACCAAACAGGAAGGGAGGATGATTAGCATTACTTTTAAAGGATGTGTACACTTGTGAAAGACATCCATGACCTGGAGCATGGAAAGCAGATTAAGAGTATGTGGGTAGAAATCATGGGAGAGGGAAACAACCGTGGCCTTACTGTGGGTGTCTGCTATAGACCTCCAAGTCAGACTGAAGACTTGGACGATACCTTTCTGGAGCAGATTACTGAACATTCAAAAATAAGAGTACTCATGGAAGACTAAGAAATGTAAAGAAAGAGGAAATCATGAAGGTAGTAGAGTATACACAAGTTGCCAACAGTTGCAGGGTGAAGGTCCGGAGGACCAAAGTTCAGTATGAGCTCATGCTTGCAAGAGAGGTTGGAAAAAAAAGTTTCTTAAGCTATGTTTGAAGCAAGCAAGAGGAAGAAAAGCAGCAGTTTGGAGGAGATTGGAGAGAGGTTGGAGGTTGGAGTGTGGAAGAGATGTTTGGAGAGGGATGCAGACTGCACAATAGCCCCAAAACACAAGGCGTTGTTGTTGCTGTTGCTGCTGCTGCTGCTGCTGCTGTTGTTGTCATCACCAGCTGCTGAGAAACCAGAGGTTAGTTTTCATGCTACCAGAGAATGTGGCTGTGCTGGACTGCTTGAGGGATGGCGTGGCTGTGTGTTCTGTGCTACACAAATATGGCCGGAATGAGTCTAGCATCTGTGCCATCAAGGCATGTGAGAAGGAGATTTGTGGGGCTGTGGCAGCAAGCGTACCACTAAGTGCAAAGATACTGGGATATGGCTTTGGTGTGAGACAAGGTGCAGGACAAGGCTTTGATGAAGGTGTAGAAGGCACTGAACTAGTGGCTAGAAAACATGAACACCAGACATGTTCCTGTGGATGGCAGCATCTTGCGCAAAAAGACACTCAGCCTCTATGACCACTTCAAACCTTCCACCATGGTTGTGGAATTTAAAGCCAGCTCAGGTTGGCCTAACCACTTTAAGATCCACTTCAACCTTAAGCATGTCTAAACGACTAGGGAAGCTGAGGCTGTGAAAATGTACCCTGTGCAACTAAAGAGGCTGCTGGATGACAAGCCAGATCTTATACGTGTGATGGCCAGGAATATGACTCTCACATAAGATGTGAGTTATCCCACATGAGATTTCTGAACAGTCTTCAGAGGCAGCCCCACATATAATGCATTGTAGCAATCTAACAATGTTTCCACAGCATAGACAACAGAACTTAGGCTATCCTTGTTTAGACTGGGGTGCATCTGGGCCAACAGTCAAAGCTGATTGAAGGCACTCTGCACCACCAAAGCCACCTGATCCTCAAGCGACAGCAAAGGATCCAGGGGTACCCCTAAGCTTATTCAGAGGGAAACCTTCCATCCGTCACTGGATGCCTTTTTAAAAATCATGGTGGAGAGTTGGAAGGGGTCCAAGGGTCATCTAGTCCAACCCCCTGCAATGCAGGAATCTCAGCTAAAGCATCCATGGCAGATGGCCATCCAATCTCTACTTAAAAACCTCCAAGGAAGGAGAGTCCACAACCTCCTAAGGGAGACTGTTCCACTGTCAAGCAGCTCTTACAGTCAGAAATCTTTTTCGTATGTCTAGTCGGAACCTCTTTTCCTCCAACTTGAAGCCTACCTTCCAGAGCAGAATAAAACAAGCTTGCCTAGCATTATAAGGTAGTTTCACAAATTCGTGTTCTGATTCACAGCTAGATGCAAGTTGTTCTAATCTGTTTTTAATTTTGTGTTTTTAAACTGCTTTTATCTGCCCCAGGATCTTATGGTGAAGGGTAAGATATCAACATCATATATTGAAATAAGAAAGAATTATTATGATAATATATACCTTTTCACAACAACAATTTATTAGTAGTAGTAGTAGTAGGTAGTAGTAGTAGTAGTAGTAGTAGTATTGTCCCCCAGTACTGTCTTTTAGGACTACGTAGACATGTGCAAAATCCTATATTGCACTGGATCTATTTCCATTTGCAACCATCTGGTTTGACAATGAATATAATGTAAATTCCCACATTGAACTTCCTTAAACAGTAACTGGGCAAGTTATGGTTGGAACAGGGAAAAAATATATTGGCTATCTTTATTTTCTTTAATTTTTTTTAAAGTAGAGAAGGTTGATTTTTTAAAAACATTTCCATCTTTTCAGTATTGTTTATTGTTCTGTTTATTTATGACATGTGGCATTGTTGTTGCTCGGTTTCTTTTATTGTGACAAACATGTTTTCAAATCTGTGGATGAGAAAAATAATTGTAGGATTTTGTTAACTACGGAAGTAATTAACTACAGAAGGCTGTTGGAAATGGTGTTCAAACTGAGCAAATTTCAGAGAAGAGGGGACAAAGCTGTTGTAGTATCCTTCTGGAAGAAATTTTTTGAAACGCCTGTGATTTGTTGCAATCTTCCACCCTGAAAAGACACAAAAATTGTTCTTTGAGAGTATTTGAGTTGGAAATGAATCCTCTTAGGTATAATATGCCAGTGGATGGGGTGTGTGTGTGTGTGAGGAGACATGATGAAATCAATCCAAACCAGGGAGCAGCTCTTTAGACTTCCATCTGTTTCAGCATCCTTTGCAACTGAGATTTGAACGTGACATATAAAACTATGTTTAAGTTTTCTAATAGATAAAAATTGAACAATTGTTGCTTTTAGTTGTGGACTTCGATTAAACAGAAATGTGGTATCTTGCAAATCAGCATGTGAAGCAATACAAGAAGAGGTTGAGGTGATTGCTGTCGACCCTCATTGTAAGGGACTGTCATCTTCTGATAAAGCTACTCCCATCTTAAGAAGTATACTTAGAGCTGATTTGCACAGTCGGAAAAGCTATGTCATGAAGCCATTCTGGTACAACATCATTTGCGGAGAGTGTTCCCCATAGCAAAAATCCCACATATGCAGAAAAATAAGGTAGGTTTGTCAGAGTGGCTTAGGATATCCTGTGAGTAGGATAACTCCCCCCATTGCCCTGGATAGACAGGGTCAGGGCCGTCTTAAGTATATCTGGTGCCCTGGCGCCGTGGTGCAACGGGTCCCTCCGGTGCCCCCGCCCCGTTTCCCAGCGCGGCGGGTGGGCATAGTGCGGCTGCCGCAGGCGCAGCTGCGTGGTGCCCCCCCCTGATGGCCCTGCACCACCCAGCCTGGCCGTAGGGCCGGCCCTGGGCGGGGCTTTTCCAGACTTTTGCCTCCCATCCCAGGGGGAGGAGCCACCCCACCCCGTTCTGCCTTCCTTTGGTTAGATTGGAACACCAATTTTTCTCTTTTGGGAAAAATTCCAGTATCTTTTAGTCTACTGTTTGTATTTTTTGGGTCTTTTTGCTTGCCACTTCCACCCTTTTTTATTGGTTGTTAGAGTTTTTGCCTCCCTCACCACTTACTTCCTTACTTTTTATTTTTAAATCTCTCTCTTTTCCTCTGTGTGTTTCTTTGACTGGTCCCATGTACCTATCAGGTGGGATCATCATTTGAGCAAGCCACGTTTCTGATCCTTGTCAGACTATGTCTTCTACACTTAGGCTCAAATGGCCACCAGTATCTTAAGGTGCATTTTGTGGCAGTCTTTCTTTGGCACCCTTGTCTAACACGTAGTATAGAAATATTTTAATTAATGAATAAAATATCAACACCTACCCAGTATCAATCTGCACTGCCACAGACCATGATGGCAAAAGCAGAGTATTCATCAAAGTTAGAGAGCACATCATAAATTCGGGGATCCAGTTTTTCTTTATTGTGCTACTAGCCCGAATCGTACACCATTAGTGATATGTGGAAATATATTGGGGGGGGGGGATTACTTGCATCCGGCAAGATGGCAACAGAACAGGAATGTACCTTGAATTTTTGCTTCTATAAGGAAGTTACAATTCCTAATTTCTAGGTGAGTTATTACTTAGAAATAGATCTGTTATTAGATACGATTATATAAGTTAAAACAAGTGTGGGCTTGAACATGCAAATCTCAAAGAAGGATTTTTGTAGATTGTAACCATGTTAAAGACCATTGAGTTATAAGGGGAAATTGAATAAAAAGTTGCTATTTTTAAAGCCTGAAAGATTTGGGCAATAAAGTCAAGATTTCTAAATTATTTAGTAATTTGGTTTCATTTTAAACACAAAATAACAGCTTTTCAAACATTTCACACCAAGTTCAAACCACATATGTTTTAACACTGCCAAATAAGAAGAAATGTGTTACATTAAAGTGCATGCTGTTTGTGCATTCGGAAATACCAATCATTTTACAGCAATTTTGAGTTATTTTTCTGTCACTTTGTATTCCAATTTTAAGAGACATACAAAAACCCTCACTCCGAACAACTCCCTTAGGGTTTACTCATGGATGTCAGCAGCCATGAGCAGGAGGTGTAGTGCACAACAAACGAAGGTCATAGGAATGTTAACTTTTAGTGACTTGCATGTATTACTGTTCTCTGTATTGTGTTGTCTTCAAAATCCTGAAAGTACAATTTGGTTCCACTATTAGAAAGGCAGGCTGTAGGGAAAAGAGACAAATGCTAGCATTCTTTTCTCAATCTTAAATGTTCTAAAGAACTAAACAGTCCTTTCACTATGGCTATGCAACACCTCAGGAGCCAGGTGAATGGGTAATATATTTCATCAAACTATTCCTAATCAGAATAAGGTGTGCATGTGTGCATTGCGTATGTTATAAATTTTATTTTATCATTTCCAAAATGTGTTACTTTGGTTGTTATGCATAACTCTGTGGCAAAATGAGAAATTAAAAACGACAGCCTGCAGCTTACTAGTGCAGGTAAACCTGCAAGGACTCACCGACAGAGCAAGGGGATCACCAAAGTTAGAACCAGCTCAGATTCTCAGTTTCAAAAGATTAAGAAAAGTGAGAGATACTGCATTTATTTAATAGCCTAATATGCTTTTCAAACTGGAAGAAAGATCTGGAATATTACTGCATTTGGAATATTCTGTAGCTTAAAATCTTCATGCCTCTTTCTCCACAAAAATCTCCCTTGACTTTCTGCTCCCCCAACACAATGGAGACCCACATTTGGCTTCCTGGGGCAAAGGACAAGATGGCGCCTCCCCCCATTCTGTTTACAAAAGTTGACCAGATTGACAGCTGAATCTTACTTCAACCCTGGCGATAGGATAGTACCATCCACTGCACCTTAGAGTAGCAGCCTAGTTTAGGAGAGGCAGATTCTTAGGCAAATACAAGTCTGTCCTCCAGCACTTCAATGCTTCTCCCTCCACACAGCATCTGCTACCTGAGGCAGTAATCTTCCGCTGCCTAATGGTAGAGCCAGACCTCTGTATCACAACCACGGTTTTCGCACTGAAATCTACTACACCAATCTAACATTAAATTAATATTCCCACATATCAAAGTTTTGGATGACCTGGCATTTTGCATATCCCAGTGCTTTGATTAGTATATATATGTTAGATAAATGTACTGCATGTCATCCATTGCTGTTTCCTCCCTCTTTGAACACCTTTTTCTATCTGGAGTATACCAGGTATAAACAATGAAATGAAGCAAGCTGCTGTATTTTTTTCAGGTGCACTCAGATCTGTGCATTTTCATGGCCAATTTTCTTGGAGTCTTTGAAGATTGATGAGGTTAGTTAAATGGGCCATAAATTGTCATTTGCATACCTGAGCAGAAACCTCTGGATAATTAGCAGGGATGGTCATTCTGAAGAGTGTAGAATGTGACATTTTTAGTAAAAGAAAATGTCTCAACAGTCTACTGTCTGATCTCTGTTACTATTCAGTGCTTGAAACAAGTATGATTTAATTGCTAATCTTTCACTTTCACCATTGGAATGAAGACATAACAACATATAACAATGTATAGGGACTCTCTCTCTCTCTCTCTCTCTCTCTCTCTCTCTCTGATCCATGAAAAGCTACTGCAATGGTTTAATGTTGCAAAGTGGTGCAGAATTTCAAATTCCAGTGCCTATATACAGCTGTCTTGAGACCTCCCCCTGAAATTATCATGTGAATCTCATATGCAAGAATTCATATTTTGCAACTTGTATGGGGCTCTCCGAAGACAAGGTTTCTGTTTACTCGTTGTCATTTTAAATTGAATTTTGAATTTTTTGAATTTTAAATTGAACTGGATTAAAACAAGCTGTCTACAATGGGGGATCAGTTTGAAAGACTATCATATCACCATGATTGTATGGCTTTGTTCCCATCATACTTTCCATATTAGTTTTATAATGAGGAGGATTGAAACTTGTTTCACAAGACCTATGATTTATAGAATTAGAATTGTAATATGAGCCTCCCTTGAGAGCCAATGGAAGAGTGCACCTTTGGGAGTGAAGTCAAACCATTGGAGAGTTACAGCGCATGCCGTGGCTGTAGACTTATGTTTACTCATAGTTACTATCATTACTATCGTTTAGGTCTTTAAAGATAACACCTTGAGATATATGTATTTTTGTCCCTATTTGTATTTGTACGTTTATAAAGTAAGTAACAATTTTATTAGTGACTTTTCTTTTATAAAAAAAATGGTGATTCATCTATCTCAATCCTCCCCCGCCCCCCCCCGGGGAATTGACTTGATTTCTGTCTCATTTGCTTAATCTGTGCTGTGCTGGAAGTATTTTCTTGTCAAATCATGATAAGAAAACTACCATTTTCCTTTTACCTTGTCCTTCTGTATTTTCATGTGCACCACTACATCTTCCTTTAGCTCATTTATTTCATCCTGTTTTTGTAATTTAGACTGCTACTCTCTGTGTGGAACCATTATCTTAGTTCATTATAAGCCATGGTGACCTTGTCCTGATCAAGGCTAATAGTATTCTTCTTAATAGCAAAAAGTATGGTTAATATCTGCATTTTAAGAGTGGAAAGGCAGATTAGTTGCCCAATGATGCTAAACTCCCATTTAGCCCTTTAAAATATGCATAAAATTGTATAGAATTTCATGCAGATACCGTATTATGCCACATATTCACCTTGCTTTTCCAACGTGAACACAATTTCTCCTTAGTTTTTCATCAATAGAGATATTACAAGTTTTGTAAAACTATATTGCTCTTACTCTGTGGTGGCTGATTTTGAATCTGAAGTTGGTTTTACTGGATTAAGAAAAGATTGAAGCCAAGTTGCATAAACAGTAATATTCTGTTGGGTGGGTGCATGTCTGTATTTGAAAATATTGGCCACACTCTGATAAAGATATGAAAGCTATCATGGCCCAGGAGTATAATATAAAGCTAACTGACTGCCAATTAGTTTCTGGGCCCAAAAGTGCTCTTTTTGACCTAGAAAGCCTTAAATGACTCAGGACTGTGATACCGCAAGGACCACTTTTCGCTTGCAATCGTCATCTGAGGCCCTTCACCCACAAGAAGTCTGAAGGGTGGCAACACAGGAATGGCCGCTTTCTGCATTTTCTCCCCATTTGTGGAATGCTTTCCCCAGGGAGGCTCGCCTGGCATCTTTATTACATATTTTTAGGCACCAGGTGAAAATAATGACTGATAAACATTCTATAGCCTTTGAAGTGTATGTGTGGGAGGAGGGTTATTGGTTTGTTTTGCTTTTGTTTTATTATATATTGTGTTTTTTCATCTGTGAAGGGTGGTATGCAAATTTAATTAACAACAACAAACAAACAAACAAACAAATGAAATAAAACAATAAAATAAAATGAATCCTATTTTTGTGAACAAAAATTGCTGTATTTTGGGTGCAGGTGCATTTTCAACCTCCAGTGGGGCATCTAAAGGAGTAGATGTAATGAGTGACTTCAGTTACCCTGAAACAGACTGCTTAAATGCACATTCCAGTCATAAAGAGATAAAGTTTCTAGAATAGTTGATCATGGAACCAACCAGAGGAGAGGGAACCATGGACTTAATTCCGAACTTAAAAATGGGAAGTGTAATGCTGGTGGTCAACAAAAAAGGTTTAAAGACTCTCTCAAGGCAAATCTTAAAAAAATGTGGTATAAACACTGACAACTGGGAAACACTGGCCTGCGAGAGCTCCAGTTGGAGAACAGCCTTTACCAATGGTGTCATGGGCTTTGAAGACACTCGAACTCAGGACGAAAGGAGAAACGTGCTAAGAGGAAGGCACGCTTGGCAAATCCACACCGTGATCAACTCCTGCCCAGAAACCAATGTCCCCACTGTGGAAGGACAGTGGAATCCACTGTGGAAGGATGTGTGGATCCAGAATTGGCCTCCACAGTCACTTATGGACTCAATGTTAAAACCGTGTTCAGAATGTTAAAGAATTACCCTTGCCTTCCTTAGGACTAAATGAGATAGGGCCCTCGCCCTCTGTCTGCTAGAAACGAGAGTCTTTCTCCCCACAGTCTTTTTTGGAAAGCTTCTGTTGAAAACTGGGGCAAACCAGATGAAAATTGCTAAGACAGAGCCTCTCTTACATGCAGAATATAAGCAAAGAAAGCAATAATAAAACGTTTATAAGCCAAATGCCTAAATTGATCCCCTACACCCAAGCAATGATGACAAATCTTCCCAGCGTAAGAGAAGGGGCATCAATATACTGCATCTTAAGAATTGAGAGCTAAGACGTCAGGTGAACATATTGTAGTTTGGGCTTATAAACAGTTGTTTGGGTTCAGGATCTTGCGGCAGAACCAGGTTTCTGGCTTGTGTCATTGGCTAAATCAGGAACAGGAAGGCACAAATTCAATGTCACCTGTCTGAACCACTTTGCTTTTCATGAGGATGCACATCCAAATGCAGATTCTCATTCTGATGCAACTAGGTATTAGTAAATATGTTTTCCACATGAGTAAAACTAAAGCAGAATCAATGTGTAGGCTCCCATCGTAGCATTGGAATTAATGGAATTATTTTGTGCTTCTAGAGAAAGAGTTCAGAAAATGAAAATCCTTCTAATGTAAATAGTGCATCGGAGTAGTAAATACTAATGGCAAATTGGTGCTGTTTGGTTAAACATACAAATCTCCTTAATAGTGTGCCGTTATTGTAAACAGTTGGGTGCCGTGTGCTGCACCATGGAGTTATTGAATTTTGTATTTATAGAGCATAGGAACTAATTGCCTAATAATATAGTTTTTCTTACATAGAGCTAGTTTGTATTAAACCTTCTAATAGTTTTTAAAGTAATTTGAAGCATTGAAGTTTGCCAGTACCTACATTGTGAAACCTTAGTTTCAAAACCATTTTTTCACCCTGATGGATGACATTTGTTGGGAGGATAGGTGCAGTGTAAGCCTATTATTCTAACTTGGATCTCTCAGTGCTTTTGATACCACTGACCACTGTTTTACAGTGGTTTCCCAGGGTGTGGTTTCAGAGAATAGCATTGGGCAATTTCCTTTCAGGCCCTGACAGTTGTACTATGTGGTGCTGCAGGGTACTATCTTGTCCACGATGTTGTTTAACATCTATATGAAGCAAGTGGGAGCAGTCATTATGAGATTTCGGGTGATGTGTCATGGGTACACTGATGATTCCAAGCTGAACATGTTTTAGTGATGCATTTTAAAAGGTTTTTCAGATCAGGTCTTGAAGAAAACTGAAACAAAAAAGGAACCTCTACTGATTTTCTGTTTTTCTAGTACCCCATCCCCACCCGACACTAAAGTCTTCACGTTGGAGCTAATTGATCTGAACGCTTTGGTAGAAAATGATAGATAAATTTATATTTATTACAGGTGGCTTTGTAAAGTAAGTATCAAGAACACAAAGTAAAGTGAATACAGTCATATATAAGACATTATGATTTCTTGGAAAGGTACAAAAATCAGTCCAGCTGTTGAAATCCTGGTTCACATGGAATCATCAAATCGTAGAGTTGGAAGGGATCACGAGGGCCATTTAGTCCAACCCCTTGTGTTGCAGGAATCTTTTGCCCTGCGTGGGGCTTGAACCCATGACCCTGAGATTAAGAGTCATGCTCTACCAGCTGAGCTATCCAGCATCCTGTACATGTTTGTTCATCTCTTGCATTTACTATTTGGTAACCTTATTTTGGTTTTTCTATATTCTAACTCCTGTTATTAGAGAACTATCTACTGAATTGCTGAATTTTTCTTCTCTTCAGTAGCTTCAGCATCCACATCCCATACTAATTATTTGTTCTTAGGTCCATATTTTCACAATGGGATTCCAATTGCCCATAGGAAGACAGTCTATGTGTGCATTACATCATTTCCAGAGCACTGTACTGAAGCAAACAAAATGAAGGCAGACATATTTTTGGTAAGGACATTGGATCATAAAGAAATATGTCCCCAGGAGCTTTTGTAGCCCCGTATCAAAGGTGCATGGAAAACATACTGCATTCAGACAGTAGGGTTGTGGGAAAAGGCCAATGCCAAATCACTGAGCACCCCAAATGTAGGTTCAAGAACAAGGTATAAGCAAGGGTCAGTAGCACAAGGTCAGTCAGGATAGGAACAAGAAGCTGATAGTTTGGGTACCCAGCTGGAGCTGGTAGCCAGGCCTTCAGTGTTCTGTGCTCCTGAGGAAGTCCTGAAGAGCATGGTTTTTCTTGGCCTTCAGGTATTCTCTCATTGACAGGTGAATGCTTGTAACTGCAGCTTCTGACACTGGTGTTCCCTGGCACTGGGAGGTAGTTTGGCTTCCCCCTCTGATTCCCTGAGCAAAAGAACTGCCACAGGAACTTTGTCTACAGGCCCCTTGGGGTCCTCTTCTACAGTTGGACCTGCTGTTCCTTTTCCAGAGATGCTGGAGATGTCTGGCATAGCTCTGGAGTCAGGAGACCTATAAAGTCTTCAGGCTTTGCATCACCAGGGCCTTCATCATAGGAGGAACAATCCTTTCTCAAACCTGGATCAGGCATGACACAACAAGGAGGAATCAGCAAGGAAGAGCAAGGGGTGGGAAAACTAGTTATGAAGATGTCATGTCAACATCTTTTACTAGATTTAATGGAACAATCTTTTGAGGAGATGCATGGCCACTGTTCTTGTATGTTCCTTGTAATGTCTGCTCTGCCCTCAGATATGATAGCTCATGATTAATATATTGCACATAGCTGGGATTAATTTCCTACATACATTTAATTAAAAGTTTGTTTTTCTGATAACCTTATTTTTCTATTCTAATTTTTTTTGGTCATATTTCACCATTATTTCGTTAATAATGTCTGAATGTAAATCTGAGTCCTTGGTAGATTTTAATGCACCTTGAAGAAACTCTTACACCATATCAGATTTTTTCCCCAAGGGTATAATACTTTCAAAGGGGACTGCTATAAATACTGCTTGGGTAAGAACTGGGAAAAAATTGCATAGGATTTAAAGAACAGCATTTATAGGAAGGACACCACTGACACTGAAAATTCAGCATGTTAAAGCACATCTTTCCAAATATGCCCCCCCTCCCAGACCTCAAAGAAGATTTGAAAGACTTGTTCACTCATAATAATCTGCAGTATGGCAAAGTAAGTGATATGTGGTACCTGTTGGAGTGCAAGTGTCCTTAACTGTCTGATTAGGCGGTATATATTTGATGGACGGAGCTTAGCTGGGCATGACGTATCCAGATGAAATGTATCAAGCAAGCGTGCATGCTGGTGACAAATATGAGTGGGGAAATGTCTTTGAATGTGTCATGGTTGAAAGGACAAAGTTTTATTCATAATTGTGTATAAAACCATAAATGGAGTTTATGGTGAGAAAAATGTAATGCAGCAGTCATATATGAAATAATTTTACTTTAAATGCTGCATAATTTGCACCATGCTGTTTTGCACCATAGAACTTGTCTTTCCTATGTTTATTTCAGTATCTTCCATGATATTTCCATGTCAACCAGTTGCAGAGTAGTGCAACGTAATTTTCTGAACTTTTAAAACAAATAAGCATTCTAAGTGATACAAGTTTTTGTTAATCCAGTTATGCAGATTACCATCAACAGCAATCTTAACTTCAGCCTTCTGCTGGCGGGACTCATTGGTTTAATTGTGCCCATACAATCAAAAGTTTACTGGAAGGCCAAAATATTAATGTAACGTAATAAGAAAAATCACAAAATATTTCCATGGACCTGCATCCATGGCTAGTTTACCCATGAGACCTCCTCAGGTGGCAGGATCCGCAGGCATAGCAGATCCTGTCTCCCAGGAATGTATCACCCATTGCTGCCATGGCACACTCCTCGGAGGATGGATCTGCCCTCCCCCAATTCAGCCTCTTCAGTGGACTTCTCCCACCCTTTTGCCCAATGTACATCTTCGTTCCACTCTTGCTCCTGATGTAGATCTTCACTCACCTCTTCTTCCCTGGCGGAGGTGGGGGTGAATGCCATTTTGTTGTTTGCCTCAGGTGCCAAATTATCTTGGGCTGGCCCTGCCTGCACCATGCCATTAAAGCTAGCTAAAATGCTTTAAAACATTTCCAGTGCAATTTTAGTCAGCAGCACCATTACACCTTTAAGAGTTGGCAAGTTGGAATAAAGAGTTTCAAAAACCCATTTATAGATGTGTATCAATGTCCAAATACCAATTTTACTACAAACATTTCCCCTGCCATTTGTAATATCTTCACTCCAGCCATACCTCTTAATGAAAGGTGTTTTTACATTCAAGCACCTCTTGTCCTAGATCAGGCTTCCTCAACCTTGGCCCTCCAGATGTTTTTGGCCTACAACTCCCATGATCCCTAGCTAGCAGGACCAGTGGTCAGGAATCATGGGAATTGTAGTCTCAAAACATCTGGAGGGCCGAGGTTGAGGAAGCCTGTCCTAGATGTCCTCTTTTTACTCTTTGTATTTTCTGAGTTTGAAGGACCTCCCCCCCCCCATAATTTTGTCTTGCTTGAAGAAGAAGAATAAATTAGTGTGCTAAAGTAGGGATATTCTCAAAAGTGGGATCATGCAAATGAAAGTTCATGGTATTACAAGTTTGATAGCAGATCTATTTGTTTAAGTTTCAATTTATTCAAAGTGCCCCGTTAAGGAAGGAAACAAGTTGGATTAACTTGCAAATGCCCTGGAAGGTATTGTTTCTTATTTCTCGACTTAATTCTGGATGTACTGGATTTAGGCTGGAAGTAGTGTTAAACTCCAATGGTCAAAGCTTGCACTCACTACCTGTATGCTACCTGGCCAGACTCAAGGTTCTGAGCAATTGGGGTCCAGAATACCTCAAGGACTGCTTGGCCATTGAAGACTTCATAAAAATCACTGTTAGTGGCGTACCATGGTTCATATCTAGCAGGAGCCGATTTTATGGAACTTCCTTCCAGGTGAGGTCAGACAGGCCATCTCCCTATTAAACTTTGGACATCCACTGAATACTTCTTTTATTCCAGCAGGCATTTTAATTGAATTCTGGTTTTATAGTTTTAACTGATCATTATTTTCAGTTCCTTTCAGTTACAGTATATTCAGTTACATACACACTTCTTAGAGACTATTCTATTTAAGCGGTATATTGATGGTGGAAATAAGCAAAATGAAAAATCCTTATGACAGTGGTTCCATATTGGTCTCTGATCTTATACACTCAGGAAGTAGGCTCACGGATTTATCCGGCGCATTATTCTACCTGTTTCCCCATAGCATTTATATCAAGGAAATTGTCCTAAGTGTCAAACTATTTTTCAAGTGACTGAAAGGTTTCATGGGGACTTGTGTTGTTATTTATATGTATATGGAGAAAATTGCAATGTGTGAGTAATTTGAAAAATTTCAGCCGTTTTGAGCAGTAGTGATCTAGAAATTGAATGGGTTGAAAATACAATATTGCAGCGCACTGCTGCATATATAAAATATGTGCAGCATATGCTGAAGTCTTTTTCAAAACATTTACATTAAACCTGTCAGGTATTTATGAATAGCAAAAATTAATTTCCCCACTTCTGTCATCAGTTAGAGAAATGGATTTCAGCCCTGATGACTGTCACTGTTTCCTGCATACCAGCACAGCTCACTTCAGTGTCATAGAATTACACCAGGTGGCCTGCTAAGAGTTAGCTTAATGTGATTTCAAATGATAGGGTTGGGGATGTGAGAGAAATTAAAATAGTATCATACTTATGATTTAAAAGCAAGTTAATTACAAGGGCTTGTTAATAAACAAAGACAATTTCAGGCTGTATTATCTGTTGTATAGTATATCAATAATGAATATGATATGGAAATCCCCCCCACCTACCCCCCAATTTAAAGCCATACGCCTATAGCTCAGAAATATTGAATTAAATTATTGACAGGCATTCCTGTATAAATTATTTTTGTGTTCCGAAAGAGTTTTAATTTTTTTAAAGCTTTTAAATTGTTTAACTGACAGATTAGAGCAGTTATAAGAAAATGTCAGTGATTTTCCTCATGCAAATTGAAAGCCTTTGGCTATAATAAAATAAATATGAATAAATAGATGGAAAACATTTGGATCCAGCCAATGCTTTTTTCAGGTTGCTCCTCCCACACATAACTATAACTCATTTCAGCCTAATCTAACATTCTGTTCTAATACTGGAGCTGGATACTTGTTTTTACTAGATTATTGATAACTTTCAGGTTGCTATCAGTTACAATCATTTAATTTGTTGCTGCTCAGGAGACTCGTGTACTCTAGCAAGAGAGATTTGTGTGCTCAGGTAAAGCAGATGCGCATTCTGATGGCATTTTGATGCTCATTGATCTCGAAAGATTTAGCTGATGAGAATGAGATTATACATTCTCATTTGAGGCCTCTAGTTTAGTTGCATCCAACAAAATCTAACCCAAGGTGGGTGCGGGCGGCACCATATGGAAAACAGATTTGCATGTTAAAGAAGATGCAGTGGTTGGATCTTCCAGTGAAAAGCATGCTTCTTATGCAATCATACTTGTTTCTATAGCAGCATCAGTTCTCCCGTGCACAGTCCACGGCTTACCAGTCATCTCATCTCACACTGAAGCAGAGGGAGAGATTAGTTAGGTTAGGAAAGGGCAGTCCAACCTCTCAGGCCAAGTGGGCCGCAAGAGTACCTCGACACAGAACCCGGGGGCCACATGCTGAATTAAATTTCCCTATTATTTAATATATGCAATTAAAAGAGTTAATTAAATATATATAATTAAATACACAATTAATAGATTTAATAGATTTATTTATTAAACAGATCAGAGCTATATTCATTCTCTCTCTCTCTCTCTCTCTCTCTCTAAGAAAAAGTGACCCCAAAGATCCCAAAACAAGAAGGCCACTGGGTGTGTGAGGGGCTAGTTGCCAAGTTTTCCCTTTTCTCGCGAGGAAGCCTATTCAGCATAAGGGAATTTCCCTTTTAAAAAGGGAGAACTTGGCAGCTATGGTGAGGGGACTTGCGGGATGCAGGCAGAACTCCGGGCAGGAAAGAGAGGGGAGGGAATAATAGACTCATAGAGTTGGAAGGGACCCTGAGAATCATATAATCCAACCCCCTGCAATGCAGGAATATGCAGTTGTCTGTTATGAGGATCGAACCTGCAACTTTGGTGTTATCAGCAGCACATTCTAACCAACTGAGCTATCCAGGAAGAAGCGGGAGAAAGCAAGGGAGTTCTTATCGGCTCTTGGTGGAACAGCGGGCAGGGTGCAGGGCGGTGAGAGAGGACAAGAGCATGCAAACAAGCAACCTTCTACCTGTGCAGCTGCTAGGGGAAGTCCTGCTCTGCTTTTTTACTTTTTTGTCCTTTCACCCCTCCTCCTCTCCTCCTTTGCCACTCCCGCTTCCAGCACTGCCACCACCACCGAAATATGCAAGACCCACCTGAGCGTGTGTCCTCAATCTCTCTAGGCCAAGTCAGGGTTCCTCTCCAAATGCCCACCCCTACTCCTACAAGGAAGACATTGCTGGTTTGGCTGGATAAACTGCCTCTCGCTCCTTTCCTTTTTTCCCTCCTTCGCCCCTCTTTCTCTCTCCTCATCCTACCCCTGAGGAGGATTCTCAGCTGCAGCTGGGGCAGGGGCTCTGTGGTGTTTGAGACCACAGCGCAAACCAAGGCAAGGCTTTCATGTTGTCGCTTCCAGCTTTGCTTTCAGCTTTTGGTACTTAGCAAGGGCCTCCAAAAAGGCCTTAAGGGCCGCATGTGGCCCATGTACTGCTTGTACTCTGGATTAGGATATTGATTTTTATGCTCCTGACGTACCACCAGCGGTGGTGGACAGAATCATATCATATCCTCTGAGGCCACCATAGAGTGACTAAGGAATCAAGCTATAAGGTGTAGTTCTTTTTTACTTGAAATGTAAGAAACACACACAATTTTCTTGTTCCAATAGGCTTTTAGGAACTGATTGCTTTTTATGAACAGGCTGGTGGCATGCTGGTTTTTATTGTAATTATTTGTATGGATTTAAATAGATACATATACATATATATCTTTATATACTGTATTGTGGAACTTCTATGTTTAATTGTTGGAGGGGGTAAAGTCATGGTATAACTAAATATATAGTAATAATAATATCTTTTATAAGTTCACTGAGAGGTCAGTCTAGTTCCTCCCATAAATGTCTCCATAGATATGTTGCTCTGCCTACAGGAGGGCTGTTGACAGAGGAAAGTTTTTTAACAACAGCAAAAAATTAATACTGAGGAGTTTTTATTACCACTTTCAACAGGTCATTGAGAAGAGTTTTAACAGTTCATAGAAAATAGTTTTGTTGACCCTGTTTTTGAACTTTGGTCATAGTTCATTAATTTTCCAGAGTAACTAAACTAAATGAGTTGAAGTCTTGCTGCTGCTTTTATGTCAAAATTTGACCCATGAAACTTAACTTACCACATTTTTTCACACCACTGAAGTACTTGATTTTTTTTAAAAGGCTTGAATGCACATTTCTCCATGTCTTAAAGAACATGGCAATATCCACATAAGAGGCAAGCACATGAACCAATGACAAAAAATACACTACATTAAAATATCAAAAACTAAGAACCATAAATTTAATCTCAAAACCTTCTGCCAACATGAAAGTTGTTTCTTTAAATATATGATGCTCATAAAATTAATACAATTTGTGAACCTCTGATGTGAGGCTATGTAATGCAACTACAGCTTAAAATAATATAGAAACATCAAAACAGTTCTTTGCTTGTTAAAACTATTAGGTTTTCATCATGCACCTGAAAGTGAACAGTGAGAAAGCTTGATGATCCTCCCTAGGAAAGGAGTTTCCATGGATGGCTGTCCCTACTGAAAAAAACTGTTATTTGTAACTTTCAAGTCCAGCTTGTCGTTTTGCTCAGAGCAGGGTCTCCTGAGATACATCTATGGAGTCATTTGGGAGTAGATTCTTCTTGAGGTAGCCATGGACTGCAAGAAGATCAAACCTATCTATTCTGAAGGAAATCAGCCCTGAGTGCTCACTGGAAGGACAGATCCTAAAGCCTAGGCTCCAATACTTTGGCCTACTCATGAGAAGAGAAGACTCCCTGGAAAAGACCCTGATGCTGGGAAAGATGGAGGGCACTAAGAGAAGGGGACAACAGAGGACGAGATGGTTGGACAGTGTTCTCGAAGCTAATAACATGAGTTTGACCAAACTGCAGGAGGCAGTAGAAGACAGGAGTGCCTAGCGTGTTGTCCATGGGGTCACGAAGAATTGGACACAACTAAATGACTAAACAACAAACAACTGATGAGCTTTTAACTCTTGAGCTTATTCCGGATAATTGTTGACTTGCTGCATTTTGAACCACGCACACTTTTTGGATGCTCTTTTCAGGCAGCCTCACCTGCAGTGCACTGGAATAATCAAAGCATGAGATCACCAGTGCATGTGTGGCAGTGGCCAAGTCACCCTTTCCTTAGAGAAAAAGGGTGCTGGCAGTGAACCAGCCAAAGTTGGTAAAGACAGTCCTTGCCACAGATGTCACCTAGGCAATGACATGCAAAGGTTCACCCTGCAAAGCCCCCAGACTATGTAATGCAACAAGGGTTGTTCAATTATCTGTATTCTATCAATACATTCTTCATTAAATTGTCTTTCCCTTGATGTATAATTTTATGATATTACTCCAAAAAAGTGGTAGTGCCTTCAGGTATTTTATTTTATTTATTACATTTGTATCACCTCTTTCCTCCAAGATGCTCAATGTGGTGTACGTGGTTCTTCCCCTTTCATTTTATCCACACAACATCTTGGGGGGAAATACTGTATTTTGGAGAAAATACTGTATTTTGAAAGGCAGCTAACCAATTTATTAAATAAAATACAAGAATAATTTACTCTTGTCTCACCATTGTAACAAGAAATAGGATTGGCTCTGGCCTGCAGGAGAGATTGTTTAGTTCAGCGGTTCAGTTTAATTCTCTCTCCATAGATTAGGGGCGGACCACCTTTTTTTCTGTTGAGGACCACATCCCTCTCCCTCTCCCCCCCCTTTGCCACTTCCCTTTCCTGTTTTCTTCTCCACACCGATATGGAGATAAACTAAGTTGCCCTAGGGCCAAAGATTGCCAAGACCTGCCAAAGATGATCTGGGGCCTTGATGGGGAAGCCTTGAAGTCTTGACTGGAAATGTAGCCTTATTGGCTTAATAAGGGTTCCTTAAGTTGCGCCCAGGCAGGGACAAAGACAGTCAATAACGACTCCGAGGGTTGAATTCAGAGAAAGAGTTTAATCTCTATAGAGAGACTCTTGGTGATCCATCCTTCATGACAAGAGCAAAGAAAGA
Source organism: Zootoca vivipara (assembly GCF_965207765.1). Taxonomy (NCBI): domain Eukaryota; kingdom Metazoa; phylum Chordata; class Lepidosauria; order Squamata; family Lacertidae; genus Zootoca; species Zootoca vivipara. The sequence continues at coordinate 99,467,544 of NC_142586.1, forward strand.
CAATTTGCAAATATTCTTATACCCTTCTTGGGCTCCTTCCCCCTCCTCAGGAATCCACTCTGTAAGTGTGTGCACGCAAGAGGGTCATAGGTTACAAATACATATATGGATCTTCCTGTGTCCTGTCCTTCTCATAAACACATGCTGACTCAGCAATGCTACCCCGGTACCAGCCTCAAGCAGCTTTGAGTGTGGGGGCTTGAGTTCCTGTCTATCTTGCCTGTTCTGTGCGTCAGACTGGTAGCATCAGACAAGGCCAGCCACCCAGCCTTGATAGCTAGCAGGGCATCCTGTCTTGCTGTCGAATGTTTTCATTACACTTTGGCACACTTTGGACCAGAGACACAGAGGCACTGAAAAGCATTTTAAGGAGAAAAGCATCCAAGGATTATGGGGGGCTAAGCCACACAGTCAGAATTATACAATGTAGGCAATGCAAACTATAGGATCAGATTTAGCTCAGTAACACAATTAGCAAATCTCTCTCTACAGAAACACTAAGGGTTTGGGGAAACCAGCAGAGCCCATTGGCTTCCGAGGGTGGAGCATTTTAATAGGCCTCTCACCCCTGCAGAGGACTGAAGACAATGGCATTCCATCATCATCCATAGCTGTTCTTGAGCAAGAGAATTATTATGGTATAGATGATCTCTTCTGTTGCCCAGAGCATATCCTGCTTCATTCTGAGCAACTCTCAGAAGAATCTGAATGATAGGCACCTACGTTCAATAAAAGTGATCTTGATGAAACATATAGCAAAGGAGATGGGATGTTTGAAAATGACAGCAACTTCATCTACTAAGATAATATATTTATACAGCTGGACTTATTTTCCACTTTTGTTAGACGTTCTAGTAAAAATCACAGCAATCATTATCCACTGATAACACTTCTTTCAGCTTGGGTTACAAAATAGGATGAGAGAAGGAATATAATCTTTTAATTTGGGAACAACTGAATAACCTATAGCAACTCTTCATTTTCTCTTATCAACCCATTTACAGTTTTCCAAGGCAATCTGCTCAGAGTGTATGAGATGGCAACTCAGTGCTAATTTTATATTTTAGCTGAAGGCAAAGTTCTAAGGCTGTACTGTAGTTGTTAAGCATGCATACTGAAAATTTTTACAGCTGGGGATGAATGGGCCATGTTTTTTCATAAATATGTCTAAGAGTGGGATGGAAAAGTAATATTGTCGTGAATGCACTTTTTGATAGACTATATTAACTCTGAGGCTGTTCTTCATGCAAACACAGAAAAACTCATAAGACGGGAGATAACAATGTCAAACCAAAATCTTGATTTGGAAATACATTTTCAGAAGAAAATAATCTAAATATTAAGCTGTGCAAAATGAATCGTAAGTAACAGTATAAATATGTCATGTTTTCCCTCCTCCCCCTGAATATATAGCATCATTAGATCTGCAACTAAAATATTGATTGTTAACATCAGGCTGATGTGACCTGAGCAGCAATAATAATAATTTTAAGTCCCCAGGAATCAGATATTGTGACAGTTCTTGTATCTAAGCTAGATACATGGCTTTAGACAATTGGGTGTTCAGTGTCTGCCATTTAACCCTGAAAAGATAGTTTGTAAGCCCCACAGCTGCAGTGGTCCTTGTAATTGGACTTCCTAGCCTTTAAAATTATTTACGATGGTCAACACTTTTGTGGGATGCTTCTCTTCCAATACTTAAGTCAAGCTAGCTTCAGCCTCATTCTGCCACGACCATTTCCATCAGCACAACTACTTGATCTGTTTTCACGTTTTATGAAATCGATAAATCTTATCCCTAAAGAGTCCAGCAGGCCTTTGATTTCAGACCTGACATTTGCTAATGCTATTGCTGATGACCTGCCACTACAGATCTTCAGAACTGCAGTCTGTGTTTGACAACACTCATAATATGAATCAATATTCAGCATTCAGCGAGTGAGTTAGGGAGTCATTTTATTGCTCCAAAAGGCTGCATTGCCCCTGGGCAGCTGTCAGAAATGGGTAGTTATTAATAGTCTTCTCTTTTCACTTAGCATAGTCAGTAGGGGTCAGACACGAAACGATTTAATCAGTTTATGATATCCGTGAAAAAGAACACTTAAAATGTAATCAGAAAATTTAGGAATAAATGTCCCTAGGCTGCTGTAATTATTTCTTCTCCCCACCTCCCAAGATTGCTATAGTGCACTTGTAGGAGGGCCAAACATTTAAAAGTGTGCTTAACAGACTTAACACTGATCTGTATTTATTTCATGGAAACCTTCTTCTGTCATGTTTTGATCAGGTTCACTTTTTTGTAGGTCCCGCCCCCCAGCCAAGGGCATTACTCTTTATGTGTGAGTTGAAAAATGCTTATATCCCAAGTAAGGCATTACTATATTTTGTTTGGAACCTGTATCACATTTTGATTCTTCCCAAGGTTCTAGAACCACTGCAGAAACTGTGCACATGAATCTAGCCCTGGGCATCTTTATCCTATGTGACTGAGTTTTACAGAGAAGATCACTGTAGGTGTCGCTGACCCTGACAGTGTTACAAGAGTTATATTTTCACATGGGTGGATAAACTGTTCTTGAACATTTTTTCAATGTGTCAAGTAGAAGAGAGACTCAAAAATCAGGCATTCAGTTTCTTTAGATCCACATTCTCTACTCTGCATGGGCATTGTAGATGATGAGTGTAAGATACCATTTCCTAGCCTTGAGAGAAATTTTCAATGACTTTCCAGGGCACTTTTTATTCTGTGGATATTGATATCTTTATACAGTTTCTGGAAGTATATTTTAATCCATTTGTTGGTATTTACAGTTGTATCTAACTTTTTGGTATTTATGTGATAGCATTTTATGATATTTATATACAATGATAAAGATTTATCTTAAAAAAACAACAATTAATACGTATTGTGATTCCTTTTCTCTCTATCCTAACAAAACCTGATCAATATGGAGTACATGTTCATTCATTGTTTATCTTGTCCTACCATATCTGTCTTATTTTGTGCAACAGCTAGTGCTGCCAGCCAAAACATTTCTGTATCAGAAACCCTTTTGGGGTAGGGGGAGAAATCCCCCATGGACACACAGTGTCTGAATACTTTAGACATATGCTGTAATTTTGAACTGCCATATTGAAGTCTTTGTTGAAAAGTCTGTAACATCTTCAGTAAGTGGCAGACACTATATTCAAGAGCCTGTAATTGACCAGTACAGCAGTTGACATCTGACATTCAGCTGACTGAATGACCCAGAAGGTTATGTGGTTTAGTAACATAAAATCCCCACTTCAGCCTTTCTCTGGCAACCTAGAATGACTGTGACAAGGGGCTAAACTACTCTCAACTGACTTCTTAAAAAAGACCCTGAAATCCAACCCTCTGGAAAATTTAGTCGACACAGAACTACCCGTCACAGATACATCCTCAGTATGGAAGCATGATTATGTTTTCTGAAGCTTATAAATACATCAGTCAAAATTCTATTCTGTGATGAAAATTCATGACCCAGGTTGAATTGCAAGGCAGGAAATCGGTTTCGTTTTAATTTCTTCTCTTTCTGAAATGATACCTAGTTTAATGTCTGCATGTCAATTGTTGCACAGTCATAGACTGAGTTGTTTCTGATATTTATCTATTTGTTTAAATATTTATGCCCTGCCTTTCTGTCCCCAGTGCTTCTCTCAAGGCTGCTAACAATCATTATAAAGCATACATATCAAAAGTAAAGCAGCATGAAATCATAACAAAAACGATATCAGAAACAGCAGCAATATGAACTCAGCAGATGCAAATACAGAAACGGGGGGCTACGCTAGAACCCATTTGAATTACCGGTACTTCAGAGAGTGCCTGTGTAAATGCATTTTTTAACTGCATTATTGTGACATGTTGTTGGAAGGGGGAAAGAATCTCCAGGAGCAAAGGACTCTACCACCTGGGCACCACCACTGAGAGGGTTAGGGTGTGTGCCCCCCATGTGTGTGCCTGTTCCACACATCCCAAGCAGCTGGTGGAGGAAGAGGAGGAGGAGAGGACAGAGGGTGAAGAAAGAGCTGTGAGTGGATGGAGCCCCCTTTCCCATCCAATAATAATAATAACAATAATTTATACATACATACATACATACATACATACATACATACATACATACATACATACCCCGCCCATCTGGCTGGGTTTCCCCAGCCACTCTGGGTGGCTCCCAACAGAATATTAAACAGAATAGAACATCAAACATTAAAAACTTCCCTAAACAGGGCTGCCTTCAGATGTCTTCTAAAAGTCAAATAGTTGTTTATTTGCTTGACATCTGATGGGAGGGCGTTCCAGAGGGTGGGCGCCACCACCGAGAAGGCCCTCTGCCTGGTTCCCTGTAACTTCACTTCTCGCAGTGAGGGAGCCGCCAGAAGGCTCTTGGAGTTGGACCTCAGTGTCCGGGATGAGCGATAGGGGTGGAGACGCTCCTGCAGGTATACTGGGCCAAGGCCGTTTAGGGCTTTAAAGGTCGGCACTTTGAATTGTGCTCAGAAATGTACTGGGAGCAGAAATAGCTGCCTCATTCTGGATTAGTTGCAGTTTCCGGGTCACCTTCAAAGGTAGCCCCACGTAGAGCGCATTGCAGTAGTCCAAGCGGGAGATAACTAGAGCATGCACCACTCTGGCGAGACAGTCCGCGGGCAGGTAGGGTCTCAGCCTGGGTACCAGATGGAGCTGGTAGACAGCTGCCCTGGACAGAGAATTGACCTGTGCCTCCATGGACAGCTGTGAGTCCAAAATATTTAGGAAAGACTGTCATGATCCTGTTGGAATTCTGCCTCCAACATTTTACTCTAATTTAAGTTAATTGATGTAACTTAAATTAGATGAAGGCAGCATCTTCATCCTAGCATGGGTGGCATTCATTCATTCATTCATTCATTCATTCATTCATTCATTCATTCATTAATGCATTCATTTCATTTATGAATTGCTTCCCATGGAGCTTTCTGAAGTGGCTTAAAAATAAAAACACATTTAAAATTTCAAATCCAAGACTGATGCAGACTGGAATAAAAATCTCCAGTTTAAATAGCTTGCTAGAAAAGGAAGGAAGGTGTCAAAATGAAAATTGAAACAGCACCTGTCTGACATGTCATGGAAGGACATTCCAAAGGGCAGCTGCTACCTGGATAAAGGATGGAATCTACCTCATGTTCTGATGGTATCTTAAAGAAACCATCGCCTGCAGAGTGCAGTGATTGCCTGGGTACAGAATGACCCAGTGTCAACCCTCTGGGGACTGCATGTCAAAGTGGGTGTGGCCATAGCGTAGAAGAGAGTGTGGCTTAAAAAAAAAATATGACAAAAGCTTTTGGCATTGCTGAATTGTAGCAGATCACCTATGGGAGTATTGAGGAAAAAGAATGGCTGCTAAATTAATAAAATGGACAAATGGGGGAGAGGACTTTAAAAGCCACAAAAAGGCTTTTGGTGTCACAGCACGGGATATAACACTGGTCAGTATTTGTTAAAAAAAATAAAAATAAAAATCAATATTTAAAAATGGGACCTAGAGGCCACTGTTTTTTTTGTTTTTGTTTTAAACATCTTTGCATCAACAGTGTGAGGCCTGTACTCATTTTCCCCCATAAATGTTTTTTTTGGGGGGCGGGCAACTGTGGCCTTTGGAATGTGGGCCATGGATTAGACACCCCTAATGCAGAGCACATTACACCAGTCTAATATTGACATATCCAAGACATGTATGCTGTATGTATGACTGTGGCAACATCTGCCTTCTCCCAGAAAGGAAAAACCAGACTGCCAGCCTAGCCTGTGCAAAATAACCTTTGGTCTCTGCTGCCATTCAGAAACAATTCTTATAGGATTTGTAGAATTATGCAATAGAAGTCAACTTGTTCTGTTACCTTTGCTATCTATTTGTGTGTTGGGGGGGGGGAGGTTCTGCTTGAATAAAATGATATTTGGAACAAGTTGGTAGCGATGTCTGACCTTTTGGGTTGAGGGTTTGACTAGGTGAAGTTGGGATTTCTTCCATTCCTTCAATATACATTCAATATACACAAAATATATATTGAAATGTCTCCTTAGAATAATGTATATTGTATTACTGTTTATTACAATATACATTATTCTAAGGAGACATTTCAATATATATTTTGTGTGATACATCTCTGAAACTATTACAACTTTTGTGTGTGGAAGAAATAGAGCCACAACATGTTTTGGTGCACTTTGATTTAAAAACAACAACAAATGGCACTACAGTGGTACCTCGGTTTATGAACACAATTGGTTCCGGAAGTCTGTTCATAAACTGAAGCGTTCATAAACTGAAGCGAAATTTCCCATTGAAAGTAATGGAAAGTGAATTAATCCATTCCAGACGGTCCGCAGAGTAAGCGTTCATAAACTGAAGCAAACTTTCCCATTGAAAGTAATGGAAAGTGGATTAATCCGTTCCAGACGGGTCCGCGGAGTACTTAAACTGAAGCGTTCATAAACTGAAGCATGGGTGTAATTGGTTCTGGAAGACTGTTCATAAACTGAAGCGTTCATAAACTGAAGCAAACTTTCCCATTGAAAGTAATGGAAAATGAATTAATCCGTTCCAGATGGGTCTGCAGCGTTCATAAACCGAAAATTCATAAACCGAGGTGTTCATAAACCGAGGTTCCACTGTACTCTCTTATGAGGCGGTGGAACCCAAGGTCGTTGAGACTGACATGAAATGCTTACCTTGAGCTGCTGACAATCAGGTAACAGAATATATATTTGATGGCAGCTTCCTGAGTAGGGGAGTGGATTGTGATTTAAAGGAACCCATAACAGATTATTTTGAATTTAGTGCTGGGAGAGAGACCTCCTTTATCTTGCTCCACATTTGTATGAAAAGCACAGGAATGAACAGAGTTGGTTCAAATGTGCATTTTCCACAAGACGGTGTATTAAAATACCTGTTAGAATAACCCTGACAGGTATGAAAGGAAAAGTAGGTCTCGTCGCTGAAGATTATCATTGTAGTATTGTTGACAGACAGTCACAGAGAACACTGCCCTGCGGTGCTCACTTTCTGTTCCTCAAGTGCATTTTCGCTCCCGTCATTAGTATGTATCCCATGTATATTGCTGTCCCTGTGCAGACACAGAGAGGTATCTATTTTCATGTTCTACAGTAATTTATGGTTTGTGAGCTAATATACCTACAGATGGTTTCTAAATGTTTAGCTCCATAGAGCGAACACCTTAAAGGTGAACTTCTGGTACATTCAGTGGTACTAAAATGTTTCAGTTCTGCCTTGGTTACACCCTGTGCCACAAACTGTGTCTATATGACAGCACAACTTGTCTGGATTAGAGGACATGTTAAGAGGAAGGTGGGAGAGGTGACTATGCTGGCTACGGTATCCCTAATTCGTGCCTGGCACAACAGAGGTCTACTCACATTCAGGGGTATTGGTGACTGACTGCTAGTTGTTACGTACCATTGGGTTCAGGCTGGGCTTTTGAAGGAATGGCCACATTGCCACCTCTCCTTAGGTGAGTTGTAGTCCAAAACATCTGGAGGGCATCAGGTTGGGAGAGCCTAGTTTATTGGAATTAGAAACCTAGGGTTGGAAACCATGGCTTGTTTCAATATGCGATCATTGTTGGACATAGTGGCAAACTGTTGTTGTTGTTGTTTAGTCATTTAGTCGTGTCCGACTCTTCGTGACCCCATGGACCATAGCACGCCAGGCACTCCTGTCTTGCACTGCCTCCCGCAGTTTGGTCAAACTCATGTTCATAGCTTCGAGAACACTGTCCAACCATCTTGTCCTCTGACGTCCCCTTCTCCTAGTGCCCTCAATCTTTCCCAACATCAGGGTCTTTTCCAAGGATTCTTCTCTTCTCATGAGGTGGCCAAAGTATTGGAGGATTTCCAAGGATTCTTCTCTTCTCATGAGGTGGCCAAATGCATAGTGGCAAACTATGGTTAGGTTAAACCTAGAAGCAGATCTCTTCTTTTTACAAGCATCAGAGGAGGAGATTGGAGCAGGGAGTATTTGAACCTGAGGTTTAAGCAAGCATTCTTATTTATTAAATTTGTATATAACGCCCTGTACCCACAGGTATCTTCACATAATGCTTGGCTATAATTAAGCATTGCATCTGAACTCGCATCATGTATCCATTACCAAACTTCATCGTTCTACAAGCCATTGCTTCTGTTTATTAGTTGCTTTCTCACAAAAGTGACCCAAAGAGACTTACAAACACAATAAACACTTAAAGCCAGTTACAAAAAAACCCCACAACCAATAAAAACCTAAAAACACATCTATACAAATAACAGCCAGGTTTTACGTACCCTGCCCCACTAAAAGAATTCATAAGTACAAGAAGCCCTTCAAATTAAGGGAACACCCCAGATTAAAAAGTTATCCTGACACTTAAAAATAGATAAAGATTGGGTCGGGTGAGCCTCCCTGGACAGTGGGGACAAGTGGGGAGCCAACACTGAAAATGCTAGTTCGGTTCATATGGGGAGAGGCTGTCTATCAATTATTGGGGACCTGAAGCACATAAGGCTGGATGGTTCAAAACCAGCCCTTTGAATTGAGCCCTAACAGAGCTCATTATACAGGGTGACCAAGGCAGTTCCTGTGCCAAAACAGGACCTAAACCCCCAGCTGAAATGGATCTAGAAAATCTTCTTCATCCAAGGGAGCCTGGACTTGGCACATAACCACTCTGGCCTTAAAGAATCCATCCGGTGGATTCCTTGCAACATGAATTCTTCTGTTGTTAGTAAACTCTTGTATTTTATTTTTAAGATATGGAGGAGTAGCTGTGCTTGCTAAGTTTAGGTTTCATATTTTCCTGTGAATTGGGTTTTTAAACCTTTTAAGAGTTACCATTTGGTACAGGAAGATCTCATTTGTTTACCAAGATTATTTCAGATGGATTTCACTGTAAATTGAGCTACAAAGTTGTTTCATGGTTAATTTTATTTTTACTGGATTACTCTTCAATCATTTATTTAGTAGAAGTCACCAAAAATGTATTTAGATACAAATATCCTCCTTATAAATGATTCCGCTCCAATAAAATGAAACCAACTCAATGAACACCTGATATAAAAAAATAATCATGTTACACTAGAAAAAAGTGCTCAGTATACTTTTTTCTTTAAAAAAAGCTCGAAATCAAAATTGTTATACGCTGAGCAATGAATCATCTTGTTAAAAGGATTAAATCTTTGTTCTCCAAATGAAAAGATACACTGTTTTTGCAGTAAATTTAAATGCAAATAAATCTTTTTTTGCTTAATTTATCACAAAATACAATGAATTCCCACCTGCCTTTTCACTAATGAGGCTTTTATGAAATATATTTGCTGACTTCTTTCAAATAACTCACATACAAGGTTTGTTTGGATGTATTCTTTGATTTAAAGACCCGAGAGGACACAAGGCCATCTTACTGAAGTTAAGCAGGTTTAGGTCTGATCAGGGTGAGTGACCACCTCGGACCCACAAATACGCTGCCTTAGGTTCCATGATGAAAGAAAGGTGAAATATGAATACTGTATAAGCAAATAAAACTTCAACATGCATACTATCTAAATTTGGGTTAACATGCACCAGTTGCATTAAGAAGAGCTATACCAGTGAGGCTCTTACTGGTTACTTGATGGATTGAGAACCGCAACAATAAATCAGATGTCTATTTGAATGAGCACCCAGATGAGAATGCAATCTCTCTCTGATGTAGTGCTTTCAATGTGATTCATATTTTTTTCCACTTTGTATCCACATTCCCATGCAACTAGTCACATATTAATACCTTGTTTACTTGCGACTAGACATGAATCAGGGCCACAGTGGTTTAACCATGTGACTGACTTAAAATAAAAACGGTTTTACCCTAGTAGAGAATATTAGTTTAAACTAGATATTTATACCACACTTTTCTAAAAATAACACTGGAAGTGGTTTACAATACAAAACAAAACAAAAATATACCGGTACTAAAATAATATAAAATACAAAATGTAATGTAAGATACTAAAATAACATCAGTAAAATAAATTAAGAAATAGCATTTTCCAGTTGTTCATCAGTTATGGTGTGCAGTTATCCAAATACAAAAGAGACAAACAGATTTCCACTCACAAATGGGACTTCCCCTTCTTCTTTGGTCAATAAAGTATATAAATAAATAAAAGTTGGTCAATAAAGTATATAAATAAATAAAAATATGGTATTTGGGGCTTTAAAAAAAAACTAGGTTAATCAAACATTCATGTTAATCTATTTGACTTTTTCTGACTTTGCCCCAGTGGTAAAATCCAGGTCATAACAACTGAAGCAAGTCTTCAGGACTGCAGTGATGGTAGTACTATTAGATGCATCCTCTCATATTCAGGATAATTTAACCCTTTAAAATGTGTTTAGTGTTACCGTTCATGTGTCTTCGCCTTACCGAGAATGCACAATTCTATCATAAAGTAGGTTCGTGTATATTGTACATCATCATTTAGTTATGACACTATCACAGCGCTCTTTTTCTTTCCTTACTCAACTTCATCAGCATCAGTATGAAGGTGATGGAAATGCATTGTACCATCACTTGCCTGGGAGTAAAACTGGTACCGTAGACTCAGAGGTGGTAATTGTTGGCTCTGTCAATGAGAAGCTGGGTTTTCTTTAAGAAAGTGGTAAAGGTAAAAGTAGAGGGACCCCTGACCATTAGGTCCAGCCGCGGACGACTCTGGGGTTATGGCGCTCATCTCGCTTTATTGGCCGAGGGAGCCGGCGTACAGCTTCAGGGTCATGTGGCCAGCATGACTAAGCCGCTTCTGGCGAACCAGGGCAGCGCACGGAAATGCCGTTTACCTTCCCGCCAGAACAGTGCCTATTTATCTACTTGCACTTTGACGTGCTTTCAAACTGCTAGGTTGGCAGGAGCAGGGACCGAGCAACAGGAGCTCACCCTGTTGTGGGGATTCGAACCGCTGACCTTCTGATCGGCAAGCCCTAGGCTCTGTGGTTTAGACCACAGCACTAAATTGAGCCTGAAAGCCACAAGACAGAGGAGCATTATGTCCTCCTCTTCCAACTGGAGATAAGTCACATTGATGACAATAGATATTAAGGAGGAATTGAAACACCTCTTCACAAAGTCAGTTAAGCCTGTTAATTGGCTATCATTCAAGGTGTATGGCTCTAAGGGACAAGTACCAAATGCTATATTTGCAAGGATGGTTGTAAGCTATGGGAAAAGAGGAGGGTGAACGAAGAGACTTAATAAAATTATAGTTGTGCCATGATGCAAATATAGGATGCAAAGCTATCAACCTTTCTTTGCCCCAGAACGTATGAACTTCTCAGGAATGTTTTCTCCCTTCCCCCAGTAAGAGCAAGCAAATATCACACTGTCCTGAACACTTATGTTAAATTGTGCATATGTAGGGATATTGCGGGTGGCACTGTAGCGTAAATCCAACTATATGCAACACATTGAAGCCAAGTGTAGTAAGCAGATATATATAATGGAATTCAGTATCATGACTGAAGAGACTCACAAATTGAAATGATTGTATGGCAGCAACGTTAGAACCAAGATGCATTTCCAGGGTATCTTTTCACTGCTGGATTTTGTTGATTTTTGAGTACTATTTAGACATTTACAGGGTTTGGGTAGATTAGAAGCGAAGGTTGTGGGATGCATGTTGTGTGTACAGCAGCCTAATAATGTTTTGTTCTTTTCGGAACAAATTTGTTGCACAAAATGTCAGAAGAGTCGTCTTGTTCATGTCAGTTATTTGAAAGTAATGGAAAGATGCCAAAGTGAAAAGCCCAGTAATTCATGCACTGGTGTAATGGAGCAAATGAAATGCAAAGCTCTTGTACAGGTCCAATTTCAGCACCAAATGCTTACCTGTCAGTCAGCAAAATTGTCCCTGAATAAAAATGAACCCATCTGAGAGGGAGAGGTTTTTAATATACATCACATTCTTTGCATCTGTCGCAAGGCAGAAGAACCTCTGAGAAAGAGGAAAATGCTGAAAAGGAAATCTTAACAAGACTCACAGTGAGTTGGCACTCAACCATGTATCATTCACTAGCAAAGTCTTGTGTTGGTGTTCTCTCTCTCTCTCTCTCTCTCTCTCTCTCTCTCTCTCTCTTCCCCTTTTCTTTTCTGTTCTTTTCTTTCTAGTATTGCACCTGTTTGGTATCTTTTATCTTCCTGGATGGACAGGTGATTTCCCCTAGGCTATGATAGACCTGACCAGTCAGTGATTTGAAGGAAAGGCTTTAGACAGGTAGCTATTGACTTCTGGATGCAGCTGCGGCTTCTATTTGTGAAAGAACTGATGAAAAGTGTTAAATCATGAGTTGGTGAATAACTTTTTGAAAGTATGATTTTTTTGTAGCCCAAGGCAACTGTGATTTCTCTGTGGAGGGTTTCATTTGAATCGATTCCCACTGTTGGCAGAGCAACTCTCAGTAATGAGACTGAGATATTGAAAAGCATAAAATAATATGCAGTAGAATCCTAGAATCATGTGCCTGGAAGGAATCTGAACTAAAAGGTCATCTAATTCGGAGTCAGGAAGAATGCCAGTAGCAATCGACTTGTAGATAATTGGGTGATTGCAAGTTGGCCACAAAAATTTTGCACATCCTATATGCTGCTTGACACCATTTTATATCCGAACAAGGACGAGTGTGATGCCTTGAAGTGGCAGACCTCACAGGAGAGCGCAAAGCCTGACAATCTTTTTCAAAATGCAACCAGTTGTTGTATTGTATTGTATTGATCCTTTTTAATCTTTGTATTGTATTGTATTGATCCTTTCTAATTTATTCCATGAAGCATCTCATAAATGCAATAAACAAGCAAACAAGCAAGCAAGCAAACAAACAAACAAATAATACCAATGCTGCTGCACATTAATTCAAACTTTGTAGCCTGTCTGCATACCATGCATTCACGGCAGGGAGTTGGAGAGAGAAGCAAACTCCTGGTTTGTATAAGAGTGTGTCTGTCTTGTGCTCTCTGCTCTGCTTTTTCTCTTGGTGCTGGCTCTGTCTTTCTGCTCTTGGCAGCCTTTTTGGCTGTCTGTGTGTTTTTGACTTCGTCAAGAACATGGCTTGAGAATGGCCTGTGTTTTGTAGCAGCAGCTTCTTGTGAGGTGACAAAGGTGGGGCACTGTTGCTCTCACTGCTTCCCAACGCAGCAGGGCGCTGTGCGGTGCTCAGTGCTCAGCCAGGTGCAGCACATGGCAGCAGGAACATCAAATTGTCTTCTCCACCACACATCACAGCAGGCCAAGCTTTCCATGCCTCTTTCTCACCTCTGCCTTTTACTAAGCACTAGTGACCACTGTGTTGGAAAACCGGGAGAGCAATGCTACTTTACTGGCTGCTACTGGTTCATAGTACACTGGTCATGTGATAGTTTCACAATAAACACAACAATTCACATCTCAAGCCACTTTTTGGGGAAGATTTTCAACAATGCTGTAAAGGCAAACCATGAATAGTATTGATGATGAAATTACCACACAGTTGTTGTACCACAAGCATAATTCAGACCAGATTCCGTCTCCAGATCCATAAAGCTACATCAGCTGAATCATGTGTGCTGGCATCCATCTGTCTCGGGAGACGGAGTGTGCTTTTGGGGGTGAAGTCAATCTGTTGGAAGGTTTCAACGTCTGCTATGACTGTACAGACTGATATGGGAGAGACATATTTTGTTGCATCTAGGGCAGATAAGGGTGCCTGTTTGTGTTGCTGCAGATGCCTTCAACATAAACTTCCTTGGACTGGTGGTCATGTTGTGCAGATGCCTGATGATCGTCTTCCAAAGCAACTACTCTATTCCGAACTTTTAAAAATGGAAAGCGTAATGCTGGCGGTAAACAAAAGAGGCTTAAAGACTGTCTCAAGGCAAATCTAAAAAAATGTAGTATAAACACCGACAACTGGGAAACGCTGGCCTGCGAGCGCTTCAGTTGGAGAACAGCCTTCACCAAAGGTGTCATGGGCTTTGAAGACACTCGATCTCAGGACACAAGGGAGAAACGTGCTAAGAGGAAGGCACACTTGGCAAATCCACACCATGATCAACTCCTGCCTGGAAACCAATATCCCCACTGTGGAAGGATGTGTGGATCCAGAATTGGCCTCCACAGTCACTTATGGACTCATTGTTAAAACCGTGTTTATGCAAGAAAATCTTACTCGGCTATGAGTGATCGCCAAAGAAGAAGACCATGGTGTTTCTTCTCTCTGTGCTCCTCCCAGTGGTCATTCCTCCTCTGGTCACTGCTGTGGATGTAAAACCTGTCTGTCTCCAGGCACTGCAGTCATCTGCAAGGGATTCCCACACGGCAGGGTTGAAGTTGTCACATTTGCATACATCTTTGTAACACAGAGTTACATCTGAAGGCAGCCCTGTTTAGGGAAGCTTTTTAATGTTTAATAGATTATTGTACTTTAATACTTCTGTTGGAAGCTGCCCAGAGTGGCTGGGGAAACCCAGCCAGATGGGCGGGGTATAAATAAATTATTATTATTATTATTATTATTATTATTATTATTACTCTGCCAACAGGCTTGGCACCTGAAGCCACTCCCCAAAGCATGTCCTTGGGGGTCCTGCTATCTTCCTGTGGGCACGAGCAAGGCAGTGTAGACATCACTGAGACAGGAGTACAAACATGCTGGGAACGTGGGCTTGGGAGAGCACATATTTTGTTTGAGATTCAGTCCTGCCATGTGGTTCTCCAAATCTTCCTGATGCAGCCCATGTGAAAGGCACTAAGGCATTGCTCCTGGCGGTTGCAAGTTGCCTGTGGCTCCTTGAAGCATTCCTGTCCTTAAGTAGGACTATCGGATTTAGTTCAGCCAGTGACCTTCGAGGCTGGACTTGAATGTAACTAAATAGAACTGACTGTCTCCCCAGCTCCCAGAGCTTATTTCCCCTCCCAAATCTCTTTTGTGGAAGGTTTATGAAGAAATAAGCATTGCAAATTTAAAATAAATAATTTGTCGCTATTGACAAACAGAGGAGGGGTGGGGAATCAGCAGCCCTTCTTATGTTTGGGACTCACAGCTCCTGTCAACCCCATCGAGTGTGGCCAATAGTTGGAGATGATGGGGGTTCACTTGGGTGGTCACAGGTTGCCCACCCCTGAAATAGAGGAGGGGGTAGCACTCAAGGCTCCCAAAGCAAATTATGCAGTGTTGGAACCGGTCCTGTAATTAAATTGAACTAAATTGCCTAGACTCACATAGGTTCCAAAAATATGATTTTAGAGAAAATTTACATGAAACGCTCTTAGGCAGAGGATTTGAAAGAGAGGGGGAGGGTGGGGGTAAGAGAATCCCTTGGCTCTGCAGTACCGGATTTATTTTAATCCTCTGACTCAAGTGGCTATTCCTTGTCTTGTAGGTCTGGAAATAATAATACTTGTATCAATCTATATTCCATGACTTTTGTAAGCTGTGAAAATGGTGTTTTTCACCAAATTGTCACTTATTATCATTCATTTAAGGCCACTAACATAGAAAAATGTTTTGGCTGCAATGTCAAAAGAATGGGGACAATTTGATGTTTTCTTTTGATGCTGTTTGTTGATATCTAGACCACTGCAGCTTGATTGCCTAACATTAAACCTATAATAATAGTGCAATCATAGCAGTATCATCATGAATGTTGTTACAATAGAAACAACATTTACACTGCTTCAAAATAGTAATTATCAAACTTTTTGTCGTGAAGCGCTTATTTGCTAGCATTGATCTGCCCCAGTCAGTTGTTAGCTCTTCTCATCTGAGGTGTGTATTGATTGTATAATCAGTAGATAGAGGCTGCGGGCAGATGAAATTCAGTGTTGTTGGCCAAATTATTGGCTGCTTGCCTGTTGACCTGAACCCTGCTGGTTGTACCTTAGACACCGGTGGGATTATTACTCATTTTGGTGACCCTACTTTCACAGAGAATTCTGTATCATTAGAAAGGATAAATGCCATCCTGCTTTGCTGCAAATACGGTTGAGTACATAGGAGTCTGTCAGTAGCTGGACTGAAAAATGTTACACATATGTCAAAATGTGTCAGGTTCCGAAAGAGCATAAAAACCTCTTCTGATATCCTTTCCTCTGTGTTTTATATCTTGGAGATGTAGAATTATGGTTGTTCCACATATAATGCATTTGCTGCTTATATGTATGCTGCTGCACTGACAGTGTTTGTCTGCAAAGATATAATGTTTGGCTGTCATCTGTGTGCATGCACGCCTTTAGGGCCAATGTATATGTGATATGCTACTCTGAAGTTTGTTATTTAATGCAGCCACAGGAGGCTGTGAATTTGATTGGGGCAGTGGTGGGTAAGGGGGTATTTAAATCTTTCCCTTGTGGCATTTTCACCATCTAAATCCCCCAACCCCACAAACTCACGGTGGTAATGCTGAAGGTGGCAGAGATCTGTAGTAGAAAGTTCTAACTAGATGTCATCCGTATATGGGTGAGAATGGGACTTCCAAAGCGATGTTTGTGTTACTCGGTTGCAGCAAAAGCAACCATTCTAGCACTTCAAAGACTTAATGCAGAACTTTCCAAACTTTTCATGTTAGTGACACACTTTTGATACATGCCTCATTTCGCGACACAGTGATTCAGTTTTACTAGCAAACCAGAGGTTAAACTAACCCCTTTCCAGCCCCGGGAGGAGCGTGGGGAGCGTTCGCACGATACACCTACACACTGCAGCTGAAACGCGAAAGTGTCACAACACACAGTTTGGAAAGGTCTGACTTAATGGTGGAATTATGGCATAAGCCATAAGCCATTGTATAAGACAGTCCAGTTCATCATGTATATGAAAGTGTTATCCTCAGTTGGCTTGAATAGGTGAAGAACGGGGGAACAGGATGAAGTAGCAAAGAGTTGTAATAAAATGAAACAGAACTGCTGGTGGCAATTCAAGCATTCTTCAGATACATGCAAAATAAGCACAGTGGTCATTCACAACAGCAGCATTTGGTAATAATGCAGTCCTCCTAACATTGCTGAACTCATTTGCACCTGTAATGTGACAGGAAACCACTGTCCTTATTCATCTCAAAATAGAGAATCAAATGTCTTGGTATGTTTGAATGCTGTGATTTCATGCTGCAGGATGTCTTTACAGTGAGCCTACAAAGTAATGTACTGTTAATACTGCCAATCAAAGGAGCAGAATGTAACCAAGTTACCTGTGTTGCTTGCTCAATCAGCTATCTAGGTGCTAACTATTTATGGGCAATGCCAAGGCCCTTGCTGTTTCTTCTCATGGTCCTTTGTCTTTAAACTGAGTTTTGGATTGGACGGTCCTTCAGATAGAGAACTGTGACCTGTAAATTAACCCACATGGCCACCCTAACCATAGGTGATAGCAAACTTGCGTCAGAAATGTATCTTGAGCTGAAAGACCATAACTGATTTGCCTGTTTATAAGTTGCATGTGATTTATATAATAATCTGAAATTGTTGCCTGCAAATGTGATGTAAGCCAGCAGCCCTAATACAATCTTGATACACAGGATGTAAGAAATCCCAAGTATTGTAAAACAAGGTGTTTGGTCTTCATTAAGTGTGTTTCCTTGTTAGTTCCTTGCTATATATTCAGTGTTGCTTCAAACTGCAGGAAATGTAGTATGAGGTCTTAAAGTGTAGTTTTCTATGGTTATCAGAATGTACATGGATACTCCATAAGATTCTTGCTGTATTAATGCATCTTCCTTGTTATGGTACTCTTAGCTGTCTCCCTCTTGGAACATCTTCTTTCTCCAGGGAAAAGTAGTCTTGTGATAGTTTCTCTCTGGTGTGCAATGGATTAAGTTTTGTAAGTAAGACTTAGTCCCAAATGACATTTGACTTTTCTTTAGGGAAAAGATAAGAGGATTCAACCATTTTCAAGTGAAGTTATATGGCAACAAGACTCAATTTCTGCATCATTTCTTTTTTATTAGATGTTCAAAATATAGGACAGGAGTGGGTAACCATTCACCCACATTCACTCTCATCTGCCCCACAGTGTCCCCTCCATGTTCTGCCCCTGTGCAGGATTTGTTTTTGTTTTTTGATAGTGTGGGTTTGCAGCTGGGGAGGTGAGGGTTAACATAGGTACAGAGGAAAAATTAATACCCATAAGAAAGCTTTCTAGCAAATTTTGATGTGCACTGCAACCTGCTCTCCACCCCATCCCAAAACAATAACAACCTTGTGCCACAATTAGGCTTGAAAATAAAGCATCCCCCCCCCAACTCATAATGTTCAGTTGTATCCTTATCATGAATCAAGTGCATTTCTCCAAAACAATTCTCCTCTGGTTTGAAAAGTAAAATGAGATTTCCCATGATTCTGCATAAATGTTGTCAGCATCCAGCAGACGAAGCCCTTGGAATCTGCTCTTTGAAGGCACATGAACAAAAGTTATTTATTGTTAAGCCCTTTGCTGTGACTGAATTCCTCACTGGCTGGTATAAAACTAAATGAAGAACTATGCCAGCTGCCTTGGGGGTGCTTTGCAGAAGCTTTTTCATGTTTGCACCTTACTTTCAATGGGGTGGGGTAGAAATTTGATTGTTCACAAATAAAAGCAAACTTAGCAAATTCTCATTTTCTAAAACAATATGCAAACCAAAACAAAGGTATCCTTTAAAATTCACACTTACCCAAACTTTGCTATGCAGTTCTCCAGCCAAGTAAGGTGTATAAAAATGCATATATTATTATTATTTACCAGCCGTTCACCCTACAGTCCCAGGGCGGGTTACAACATTAAAACAACTCACAATCACAGAAACAAGGTGGGTTCTAAAAACACACATCTCAATTGTCAAAGGTTAGGCTAAAGACATGTTCTTGTTCTCTGCTTGTAGCATACTACTCTGAATGATGGGACGACTCTGAGGGTAAACATAATTAGAGAGCTTGGCTTTTGTTATGTAGTATCATAACATTTGTTTCCATTAGTTAAACTGTGAGTCCTTCACCAAGTCTCCAATATTTATCCCATAGAGTTTTACCTGCTGCTACTTCACATACCAAAGAGTGCACATGGTATAGTTCATGTTAGGCATTTAAAGCTTAGGGAAAAAATATGCAGAACTGCATCACTTTTTGCTGTAATCTTTGTAATAAGTGTTAGGAATAGGGCATTTAAAGGGGGCGAGGAGGAGAGACTTGCAGACTGGCCCTTTCCTTTCTCTGACTAATGAGCAGCAGAATAAAAGCTGTTTATGCACATTGGTATGAAATCTTGCAAGCCATTTCAGTTCACTGCCATACCCTACATCCATTGGTTAAGGATATGGGAGACAATTCCTAGGGGCTGAGGTGGCTTCGCCCGCCCCCAAATATTTTAGGGCCCCTCCCAATTTGATGGGAATTGCCATTCAAATGGTGTGTGTGTACCGTGTCATGTGATCAATTATGCAGGGTGGGGTTTACTTGCCCCCTCCCCCAAATAATAAGTTGGCACCCCGGGTTAAGGAATTTTGCTGCTGAGTATGTGTAGCGCCACCATAGCTGCCAAGTTATCCCTTTTTTAAAGGGATTTTCCCTTATGCTGAATAGGCTTCCTCGCGAGAAAAGGGAAAACTTGGCAGCTATGAGCGCCACACACTAGTGCAACATGGCTTACTGGGAGAAAAGCCTGCACTGCAGAGCCTCACTTTTCTGGTGCTTCCTTCTTATCCCCATCCCAGCATTTCTTAGCTCTGCGACTACCAAGACTGTCAATGTATCAGAAAGTGCTTCACTGTGAGCAGTGGGGCAGCTAATGAATGAACGAATAATAGTAACAAACTGCAAAATCTGCCTAAGGTAGCAGTTTTATCAGAAGTCCACTGCACAGTCATTTGGAGCCAGGGCTTTCGGTGTGGCTGCCCTTGTTCTCTGGAACAGCATTCCTGTTGCGATATGGCAAATGATGCCCAATACCTGCAGGTATTTCACTTTGACAAGCTTTTCCAGTTGAATGAAAACGTAAAGGTAAAGGTAAAGAGACCCCTGACCATTAGGTCCAGTCGTGACCGACTCTGAGGGTTGCGGCACTAATCTCGCGTTATTGGCCGAGGGAGCCGATGTACAGCTTCCAGGTCATGTGGCCAGCATGACAAAGCCGCTTCTGGTGAACCAAAGCAGCACACGGAAACGCCGTTTACCTTCCCGCAGTACCTATTTATCTACTTGCACTTTGACGTGCTTTCGAACTGCTAGGTTGGCAGGAGCTGGGACCGAGCAACGGGAGGTCACCCTGTCGCGGGGATTCGAACCACCGACCTTCTGATCAGCAAGCCCTAGGTTCTGTGGTTTAACCCACAGCGCCACCCACATTGTTTTTAAATCCACCCTCAATGCTTTTTGTGCTGTTTTTAAAATTATTTTCAGCTTTTTACAAATTATATGACACATCTGTAAAATATGATATCACAACAACAGCTGTTATTTTGAAGTCCTCGTGGTAACATTGGAACAGTGCTGCCTTCACTAGGGCATGGATGGGGAACCTATGGCTCTCCAGATGTTGTTGGACTGCGACTCCCATCAGCCCCAGCCAGAATGACCAATAGTCAGGACTGATGGAAGTTGTAATCCAACATGTAGAGGCCCATAGGCTCCTTGTCCCTGTACTAGGGAGCAGGTTTTGCTGAGCTTAGTATGACTTACTTCATGGTAAACATGCATAAGATTCTGCTGTGAATTATGTTGGCAGTGGTAACTTTAATATAAACTATGGAGGCTTTTCCTCAGAGTACTCCTGCCATCAGAATTCTGGCCTCCATGGATGCCCTCAGGAGTGTGACATCCAGTGTCTGCCACCTGAGGCAATTGCCTCACTCAGCCCATTAGTATGTTTGGCCCTAGATGATGCCACCCTTGGCAAAATATCAACTCCCTCCATACTTCCACCCAGCACTGGCAGCTGCCTTGTCATAGCCAGCAGGGGATAAGGACCTGTCCTGGGAAAGACAGAGGATTGAAGTTTGTTGTGACAGATGACAGTTATCAAAGTACTGCATTTCCCAGGTGACTACCAGTTCCTGTCTATGGCTGTACCTGACTATATTGTATTTGGTTGAGGCAGATATATTCCAGAGTCAATCTTACATGTATTATGCTTTGCTATATATTTGTCTGCATTTTAAGCATTTGCATCTGTGTTTCAATTTCCTTGCATAACACATGATCATGAAATCTAAATTGTGCTCCTTGTATCAGCATTTTTATCTTTGAGCCTGGTTCTATTCCAGACGATCTCTTTTTCTTCTCCTTTCCTTTTCCATGGCTCATCTAGGTAAACCCACAATTTATCTCTCATGGTTTCACTATTTCATTATTTCTTCATTTGTATGCCTTTTCTCTATTATTATTATCAATTCTCTGGTCTTTTTTTAAGATCGCATTTTTCCTATTAAAGTCAAATTGATATTTCTGAAATGCTAATAATAGCCCCCGAATGCAGAATGCCTTGACACTATGGAGAGGAAAATGGGGGTTTATGAGAGCTTGAGAGATAAAAATCGTAGAGGAATAAGTATTTTCCCCCCTATACAAGTTAAGAGGTAAGCTTGATTGAACTATATTTGATAATAATAGTAATAAAATTTAAAATGGAATGATGTGACTCTGGCAAGTAGCACTACCTAAATGTTGGGCTGCCATATTTTGCACCAGTTGGACTTTCTGAGTAGTCTTCAAGGTTATAGAACACATTGTAGTGATCCAACTGAGAGGTTATCAAAGCATAAATCACTGCACCCAGGCTATCTCCTTCTTGGAATGCCCATAGCTGGAGGACCAGCAGCTGGGAAAAAACATTCCTGGTTACAGTACTATAAATACCTGAGTCTCCAATAACAGAGGTATGGTTATGTGAGGGATCCGTTTTCCTAGAGCAAAGGGAGAAGAAGCTGTGTAGTAGAATTCAAGCTTTCTCACTTTGGGTGCTGAGTGTGGGGTGCAAATCAGCATAATTTGGGTGGGGTTACCTACCCTTAGTGACTACTAATAATGTGTTTACTGGTGGGGTTTCTCAGTACATCAGGCATGAAGCTTCCTTTTCAGGCTGAATAGTGGAAACACTTCGGATGGCTTGAATGACTTAGAGACTAGACAATAAGGAAGACATCTGCACTTTCTATAGTTCTCACATCCCATAACATTGATGGTGAAACTAAGGGATGACCTTGTTCTAAGGCTTCACTTAGTTCATTTTTCCAGACAAAACTGAGTTTACTAGAGATAAGGTGCTACTAGGCAAGGGGTTACTAATCTATGGCCCTGCAGATGTTGTTTCACTACAACTCACATCAGCCCCAGTTAGCATGGTCTATGGCAGGCATCCCCAAACTTCGGCCCTCCAGATGTTTTGGACTACAATTCCCATTATCCGTGACCACTGGTCCTGTTAGCTAGGGATCATGGGAGTTGTGGGCCAAAACATCTAGAGGGCCGCAGTTTGGGGATGCCTGGTCTATGGTCAGGGATGATGCGAGGGGTAATTCAGCTTGCTTGCTTGCTATCTCTCCCTCTCCTGGCCCTTTGCAATCACATGGGAGGTTTCCCCACACTTTGTGGGTATATAGAGGGCTCAGACTTGATGTCTGTACTTCTTACCTTTGTAAACTCCTTGAGGGGGTATCAGAGAATTTTTAAAAGCTTTAGGAATCTCACTGAAAGTCAATTGGTTCAGCAGTTACAATTTATGCATGGGAGACTGCCTGCATTCTGAAACCCATAGTTATCTTTCCTAAATGGAATCACGGTTTTCATTTCAAAGGCAGGAGTTATGTATGAAAATGTTTTTGCTTTTGCTTTTTTTTAAAAGGATTTTTTTTAATAAAAGAAAAGCTAGGTCAAATATTATTTTCATCTCCAGTGGATTTGTCTAGTAATTTATGATGCTCATTAGTCTCTAGTCTCCCTCTAATGGGGTTAATCTGTGCGTAGTCATTTTGGTTTTAAGTCATCTTGGTCAAGGTCCCTCCACTGAAGTAGCTGATTGGTTACAGGAAGCATTTTAAACAAAAGGCCAGATGTTTATATAGCATTCTAGGATACCAACATGTCTTCTCTGTGTGTTTCTCTTGTTCTGTTTTCACACATAAAGACAGGCAGCAAGGGACAGGATTATATGGTTGAATGGGAATTTAAAGTAAAGCTAGATGTTGTGTAGAAGGAAAAAGTGGGAGGGTGCCTGGGAAATCAGGGTTACATTTTAAAAGGCCCTTCAAACTATATGTAGATCAAAAAGCAAAGCTACTTGCTCAGATGTAAACCTAAACCAGTGTCTTCCTGTAATTGGAATGCTTCTCCCTAATCTTATTTCATCTTTCCAGCATGTAATATTTATATACACTTGTAACGGTTAAACTGCTTTTAATGGACACATTTTCATTTATAAAAGTAAGAGAGATGTTCTCTGCTTCAAGCAGCAGGTGTGTTTTTAATCTTTAATAGGTCACCTTCCCAAGTGCAAGCAGGCAAGCTGTTATTGATCAAAGAGGTTTTGTTGGGTAGCTCTCAGATTATTGAGTGACAAACTTTATTGAATTTGACTTAACAGAAGTCAGAAGACAGCTGAAGCATAAGAGCTTGCACTACCATCAGAGTCATTTGACGACAGCCAGGGAGCAAGGCTCAGCGATGGATACTGAGCTCTTTGCTGGCCCTTGGAGATTAACTGAGCAGCCTCCCTACCAATTCCCAAGCCTGTCAGCAGAACCAATTAGATTTTCAACCAGTAGACAAGAAGGGTGGCACTTGGGGACCTTTTTGCTTTAGGTCGAAGGCTTTTCAGACTGCGATGAGATGACATTGATGATGACACGTTGAGCATTGGTTGGTTTTAAGACAAGTTAAATTAGCAGTCTTGAAATGATTCCAACTGTCTCCTGACTTCTCACTGTTGCCATATTCAGGGATCCTGTCAGGAGCAGGTTGATGACTTAATAGTCTTTCTTGAGTGGATTTGAGCACTTTGGCTGTGTGTTTATGTGTAGTTGTCATGCTTAAAATATTCATATGAAGGTTTGAAATATTTATTTGAAGGAGCCTTCTGCAGAGTTCAGCAGCAAGGCTCTCCACCAGCCTGCCTACTCCCCCTTCTCTTTTTGCTGCTTTAAGCAGATTCTTCTTAAACTGCCTTTGACGGTAGCAGATGACATTTTTTGCACTGAGAGTATTACATGCTTTGGAAGTTTCTAGGTGGGTCTCACATTTTATTTCCAGACCCTAGAGCTGTAATTTCCAAGTTTCTTTTATGTAAACATTGTAATACTAGTGGGCTGGTTTTAGATTTTGGGAGAATGTGTATTGCAGTAGCTCAGGGGACTGCTTGGAGCTCAAAGGAGGTATGTGTGCCTTGTGCTGTTTTATAATCCTTGCAGGTGGGGACAGATACCCTACAAAGTGGTAAGAAACAAGCAGGGAGAGACCTAAAGATGATGCCCTGATACAAGTTGCCTTAGGCTACCAAACCTGCTATACATGGTACCACTGAGAATATTTTCTTTTGAATTTTAATTGAGTATGTCTACAATGTTATGCCTATATCCACAGGCACGTGCGTGCGCATGCACACACACACACACACACACACACACACACACACACACACAGAGCTAACCTGTATTTTATAATGAAATGCATTTCTTCTTCCCCTTTAAATCTTTGCTCTTTAGTAAGATGCTTTTATCACATATCATTTTTCCGCCATGAAAGGTACACTAAAATGGAAAGCTTTCGTAACCTTTGGATAGGATTCAAAGTACCCCATTGACACATGTGAACACCTTTGTACCAGGACTTCCTTATGCACCCCCTCCCCTCAACAAATGATGGCGCTCAATGCTGCACTCAACAAGCCATTCCCAAAGTTTCTCCAAAATGTGGGAGTGGAAGCCTGAAGTTGGAAGGAAAGGTAGCTTCACAGTCTTTTTAGGTATGTCTTGAACAGACATGCAAAGGGACAAGCAAGAATATGTGGGGTGAGCCTTCAATGACACTGTAGCCCAGGCATCCCCAAATTTGACCCTCCAAATCATGGGAGTTGTAGGCCAAAACATCTGGAGGGCCGCAGTTTGGGGATGCCTGCTGTAGCCCATGTATGATCAGGGCTCTTTCGCTCACAGGTAAGGTTTCTAACATATAAACGGAAGCCCTGGCTAATTGTACTAAAATGGTTTGTTCATTTATTGGAGAGTGTGTCTGGTGCAAGGACCATCATTGTTGGGATAGGGCTCTAGCCTTTATATCTGTTTTGTGATGAAAATCTTGGAAGAAAACTTTCCTTGGGGACCTTTTATTAATGCCGTCTTAAACTATACTTTCAATCTTATTTTTAATAATCAGAAAAGTTGATGTAAGAAAGTTCATGCAAGGACAGTTTTCTTTCTCCTTCTCCTCCCCTCAAAAGTCTTCTCCAGAGGATTGAGGGTCATCCTGAATGATATGGGTGGGGGAATGAGATGGTGCAGGAAAGAGGAAGGACCAGGAAACATAAGATTCAATCCTGTTTTTGGTCAATTCATCTCTCCTGGAGCATGTATTGATCTCTATTGTATGTATTGTATTAGGCCTTTTCTTGAAATAACCAGCCACGTCTTTGGCTACAGACATCTAGTTTCTATGTCTCCAGATTGCAAACAGCAGTATTCCCCTGTTAGATACCACATTTACTAAATCCATATTTTCTAAAATACCACCAACACACCTATATGACCTGTATTTAAGGCAAAGGGGGGAAAAGTCAAGCCTCTCCAGAATGGTTTCAGTTCTTCTTTCCTTTGGCTCTTCCCACTGGAAACTGGGATGGCTGCCACAGCTAATAGTGTGATAAAACACAGTAAGCTATAAAAGATATATTTATTTCAGAGGTATATCATACTATGTCCCATAATATAGCTAGGAGAATGGAGGGAGGACAAAAAAGCCTTTCTCTTCTACTGTCAGCACTGCCCTTATGCCCTGCCCATTGACCAGGGAAGAGGTAAAAAGGTAAAGGGCCCCCTGACCATCAGGTCCAGTCGTGTCCGACTCTGGGGTTGCGGCGTTCATCTCGCTCTATAGGCCGAGGGAGCCGCCGTTTGTCCACAGACAGCTTCCGGGTCATGTGGTCAGCATGACAAAGCTGCTTCTGGCGAACCAGAGCAGCGCACGGAAACACCATTTACCTTCCCGCCGGAGCGGTCCCTATTTATCTACTTGCACTTTGATGTGCTTTCGAACTGCTAGGTTGGCAGGAGCTGGGACCGAACAACGGGAGATCACCCCATTGCAGGGATTCGAACCACCGACCTTCTGATCAGCAAGCCCTAGACTCTGTGGTTTAACCCACAGCGCCACCTGGGGGAAGCTTTTCAGGAGGAGATGGTGCAGCAGGGATGACTTTTTTGGGTGGAGCGGGAAAGATGGCTTTGGCAAATAAGTGGTGGTGGGTCTTCCTTTTCTGAGTGCTTGGCGTTTGATCTGAGCAAGGAGAGGTTTGGCAGCTGCAAGACTCACCTCATGTTTTGTGGAGTGTCTTCTAAACCCCTCTGGTTCGTTTCCAAACCAGGGTCAGATGAACTTGCGCAACATCCCTGGCAAAAAGGCACTTAAAGGCTTACTTGCAAAAGATGTCCTAGAAGACTCAAGGCACACAAACTCTGTCTTTCTGGCAATTTTTTGTTTCTTTTAAATATGATGAATCCTCTGGCTACCTCGCCTGGAAGGCAAGTGGAGTAAATTTGGTGGTACTTGTAAATTAGCTTTCTGAACGATATTTGAATCATTTCAACAGTGCCCTTTAGATCTCTGATAATTGTTTTTTTATGACATCTAGGAAGGAAAGCAGTTGTAAAGATTATTACTACTGCTCATTTGTGAGGTTTCTATATATTTATAGTCACAAACTATTACCGGTATATGTTTATAGCTTATAAAGAACATTGGATAAATGACAAATGCTTGTATAATGAGGCAGGAAAGGGGAGGCAATAAAAACACCATGGAGGTAAGGGTGGGAAGTCAACCACTAAGGATATATTAAATTGGAAATTAATTTGTAATTTTAAAATTGTTTTAAAATCTGAGATTTGTTAATCTGCTAAAAAGTGTTTTTTTTAAAAAAACTTAATAAAAATAATTGGCAAAAAAGGGCAAATGCTTAAATGGCTGTACTACTAAACATGTGGGAATTTGGAAGGTGTGATTGGAATGAATAGATTTTTTTTAAAAAAAGAATTCTTGTGTATTCAGTGGAATCATGAATAACATAGAATGCCACAATCGAACAACATCAACAATTCAGAGATATTACATAAAGAAAGGAACAAACCTTACTGTCAACATCTAACAAGCATCTTCAGCCAAAGGCAATTAACCTTGAAGTGGGACTTGTAGGTCAGGAAACTGAAACAGGAGAAATAACAATGTCAAGAATGCCAAATAATCACCCCCATTAGAAGTGGAAGGGAATGTTAGATTCCAAACAGCAAGTGGCTGGGAAAATGCCAAGGTAACAATGATAACATTCATACTTGGGTCAAATGTCATTGTGAACCTTTGGTTACTTCTACAACAGAAAGGAGAAAAACACAACAAACAAACATTAGTCTCTCTGTTTTGTGAGCGCATCTGGAATTCTCTAGACACTGCTTGTTTAACAGAATTTTAGTGTTCAGCTTTTATGGGTAAAACAAAATCTGGATTGAAAAACAATTATTGTAGCATACATATTGTTCAGTGCTCACAGTGAATGTGTGCAGACACATCTAGGAAAAATATTATTGTGGGTGAAGAGGACAGTATACTATAGAGACACTAGATAACTGATTTAACTGACCCCAGAAAAATAATAATTAGGGCCAATTTGTGTGTTACCAAAGCAATGTGGTTACAGGTTCTTTATCTCACACTGCTCTTTTCATCTTCTTTCTTCTACTAGATATTTTGGAAAGTGGCCTGTCTGTCTGCTTCTCCATCTGTTTTGTATGCATGTGAAGAGACCATGGCCAAATTTGGCATAATGGATCTTGAGATGGAAGAGTTGATTTTCATCTATGTTTGGATACCATAAAATGCCATTTTAAATCAAGGTAGTGGAACAAAGTGGAACACTGCACTGGTTTGGAGACTTATGCCAATAACACCAAATTTAGCAAGATGGTTCCTGAAATTGAGGAGCAGTTTTTGGTCTATTCCAAACTGCCTCTGAAGATACCATCACCCAGTTTGGTGTGATGTTTCTTAGAGTCTTAGAATTGTAGAGTTCGAAGGGATCCTGAGAGTCATCTTTCAACTCACTGCAGTGAAGGAATCTCAACTAAAGCATCCATGACAGATGACCATCCAACGTCTACTTAAAAACCTCCACCACCTTCCAAGGGATTCTGCTCCATCGTTGAACAGCTCTTACCAATCTTGATATTAAATGGGAGGGTTGGTCTATATTTGGATACAATCATACATCAATTTGAATCAAGATAGTAGATGAGCCTTTCAAAATCTGGTGCACACCTCTGTTAGCATCCTGCAAAATTTGATTGCAATCAGTGTAGTTTTGAAAAGTTTAATGCACCATCTTGATTCAAAGTGGTGTCCAATGATATCAAACCTCCTCCTCAATCTCAGAAACCATTACACTAGACTGGAGGATGATATCTTCAAAGGTGTTCAAATCAGTGTAGTTTGAAGCGGTTCAGTCCATTATTTTGATTCAAAATGGCATCAAGCTGCATCCAAACATAGAAGAAAAACAGCTCCTGTTGTGCCACATTTGGTGACAACATTTTCAGAGATGACCAAATGCATAGAGAACACAGATACTGTAAGCTACTTTCCAAATCACATAGTAAATGAGTTACGACATGCTAGGATAGTAAATAATTGCATCATCATCATCACACAACAGTGCCAGAATATGAAATCCACCCATTTTTCATATGCTAATTCTGAGCAGTGGCTAAGGCACTAAATACAGTGCAGTAGTCTTTTACATGCTTTAGCACCTAGTTGCAGTAGCTGTTGGGGTGTCAGATCTGTGGCCTGTGGCAGAAAAGAAGCAATTAGGAAGTTCTGTATTTGATTACACCATCTTCACCGCAGATACACTGTGAGTGACCTAACTTAACATTTACATAGCAGATGTTTCAGCTTTGCTCTTTAATCAACACCTAGTGAAAAATAAATCTTGGTGTAAAAAACAAGGAGAGGGGAAAAAGAGTAGAGATCATTATGTGCCACCCTGAAGCATTAACTTGATATTTAGAGGAAATGAAGGGAATATTGATCTTTCAGAAGTGAAAATTAGTTTGATTTAACTTCTTTACTTAATTCCATCACAATTTCCTATAGAGTTAAGTGTACATTATTTGTATCTAGTTCTCTGTGCACTTTGATATTTAGTGCTGGAGAAACTCCTGGTTTTCCTTTCCTTTTTCTTACAACCGTTCATATCTTATGGGAGAATGATTATTTTGAGGCAGCCTTGTGTACCTTCACAGGATTAATCTCATTTCTTAAATATTCTAAAACAAGAATTGTTTACATATTTTTGTTCCCGCTGGCCAATGTTGTGATTTCTAATAGTTCCAGGAAGGAAGAGAAAAGGCTACAGATTCTGTTCCTTCATCCTCAAATAGGCAACTGGAGTTGTCAAAATAAAAAACGCCAACCATGTTGGAATATAGATGCACAAGCCTCACCTACCAACTCTACATAGGTGGTTTCAACTGAGAAAGTTCAGCCAGTTCAAAAGGCAGCAACAAGACTCCTGACAATATCCAGGTTTTGGGGAGCATGTGACTCCAACACACACACACGGATTGCACTGGGACAGTATCACCCTACCACATCTGGGGCAGCAAGCTAGGTTTGGGGACAGGGCCGTCTTAAGTGCCCCTGGCGCCATGGTGCAGCGGATCCCTCCGGTGCCCCCCTGCCCCGTCCCCCAGCGCGGCGGGCAGGCGGGCGCAGCGCGGCTGCCACAGGCGCTGCTGCGCGGCGGGCGGGCAGGCACAGCACGGCTGCCATGGGCGCAGCTGCGCGGCGGACCGGCCAGCCAGCGGGTGGGCGCAGTCGCGGCGCCCCCTTGGCGCGCGCGCGCCATGGTGCCCTGCGCCACCCAGCCTGGCCATAGGGCCGGCCCTGTTTGGGGATGCAGGACAGGTTATGTGATGCACATAGCTCTCTTTTCTAGTACAGTGGTACCTTGCAAGACGAAATTAATTCGTTCCATGAGTAGTTTCGTGTTGCGATAATTTCGTCTTGCGAAGTGCGGTTTCCCATAGGAATGCATTGAAATTTAATTAATGAGTTCCTATGGGCAAAAAAAGTTCCGTCCCTCGCTTCCCCTTCCCACAGCTCGCCCTCCAGCCTTGCGTCCCGCGCGCTCGCTTCCCCTTCCCCCAACTCACCCTCCAGCCTCGCATCCGGCGCCAACTCACCCGCCGAGCCCAGGAGCAGCCACAGCAGCCACACGGCCGCTCCGGAAAGTTTTAAGTCTCTGCCAAGCACCTCCGCCTCTCGGCCCAAACCCGGCCCAGGTGGCTGTGCGGGCGAGGAGGGGGAAGCAGGAGGAGGGCCAGGGAGAGGCTCCCTCCCTCCTTCCCCAGCAGCCGGACCCTCGTGCCCAACCAGACAGACAGCCTGCCTGCAGTCTATGCTACTTCATCTTGCGAAGCCCAGCCATAGAACAATTCGTCCTGCGAGTCTCCCAAAAAATTGCAAGACGCTTTTGTCTTGCGAGTATTTCGTTGGACGAGGCATTCGTCTTGCGAGGTACCGCTGTACTTTGTCACCACTCCCCA
Organism: Zootoca vivipara; assembly: GCF_965207765.1. Classification (NCBI taxonomy): domain Eukaryota; kingdom Metazoa; phylum Chordata; class Lepidosauria; order Squamata; family Lacertidae; genus Zootoca; species Zootoca vivipara. The sequence continues at coordinate 99,498,384 of NC_142586.1, forward strand.
CCTCCAACAACTGCCGCCTGAGGTGGCCACCTCATTCTGCCTAATGGTGAGGCCTGATAACAGAATGGACTATGGATTTGCTATGGCCAGAAGTAGTGTGAGTGTGAGAGAGACACTGTGGGTATTTGCTGGGTCACAGCAAACCACTAGATACATTCAGTCTAAATAATTTGTCCTACTTGGATGCAAAGTTTAATGTCAATGTACTACCTGACAATCCTGTGTCCACGACAGCTCTCAATTCAAAATGATTCAAATAAAAATCTTGATATTTTACTAGTTTATTGGTTAGGCAGATTGTTTTGCTGTTTATTTATTATGACAATTTTTAACTTGCATTGTGGTGTACTTATCTTTATATCTCTTGGAAGTTACCTCAAGTCTTGGACAGGCCGGGGGGGGGGGGGATGTTTTAAAGAGATAACTGGTAAAAAGGTAAAGGGACCCCTGACCATCAGGTCCAGTCGTGACCGACTCTGGGGTTGCAGCGCTCATCTCGCTCTATTGGCCGAGGGAGCCAGCATACAGCTTCCAGGTCATGTGGCCAGCATGACAAAGCCACTTCTGGTGAACCAGAGCAGCACACGGAAACGCCGTTTACCTTCCCGCTGTAGCGGTACCTATTTATCTACTTGCACTTTGACGTGCTTTCGAACCGCTAGGTTGGCAGGATCTGAGACCGAGCAATGGGAGCTCACCCCATCGAGGGGATTCGAACCGCCGACCTTCTGATCGGCAAGCCCTAGGCTGTGGTTTAACCCACAGTGCCACCCGCATCCTAAATAATAAATTCAAAGCTTTTTCAACTTTAAGATAGCATATTAAAAGAGAGGACAGTGTAAGGCAAACTAAAACAACCAAGGAATACCATACCTTGTATCAGGGATAGGGAACCTGCGGTCTTCCTTAAGGTGCTGGATTCCAGTTCCCATTAGTCCAAAACAGTGTGGTCAATGATCTGGACAATGAGAGTTGTGTTCTAACAACATATGCTGAGTCAAAGATTCCCCATCCCTTCCATGCTTGATCAGCATGCAGTTTGCCGGTTTTGTAAAAATATTTAGGATTCCAGAGGGAATAGAAGTTCATGTGTTCCTTGCTTTCTGGTGCCATACTGCACAATCCTAACCATGTCTTATTTAGAAATAAGCCCAATTGAACTCAATGGAGCTTGCTCCCAGGTAATGGGGGTGAGGTTTGCTTCCTTATAAGCTTTGATTGTGTTTCAGCCTTGACAGTAGGACTAGAAGTTAGTTCCAGAACATAACAGACTGCTCGTCCTTCCACTTTATTCCTCTTGTATTTTGGGGACATGCTAAACAATGTTCTTACTATGTATTCAGAACGTAGCTTTTCCCTTCAGTGGTGGAGGGGAGCTTCTGCATCTTGAATTGAATAAGGCCTTGAACATTAATTATATTCTGTTTCTCAATTGTGATTTACTTAAGTCCCGCGTCCTCACTTCAAATTCAGCTGACAGTATTAAAGAAAGAGACAAGGAAGTTTATTCATAGAAAATGCTTCATTACAGATCAAATACTTTACAGAAGTGTTGGTGTTTCTGAACTCTTTGTGATGCCTTAGTAATAACATCTTATATTAGTCTGAGTAGATAAGATGTCAGTGTCATTCCAGTGATCAGGTAGAACTCCTGTATTGAACAGATATTACTGATAGTAATACAATATGATAAGAAGGGAAAACTGCAAATCACGATAAGGTCATCTTCTGGCAGTGGAAAAAAAATGCAGTTTCTTTGCAGAGGGGCAGTAACCTTTTCAACAGCATTGCATGTTTCCTGTTGCCATTGACAAATTATTTTTTAGGGGCAGTTTGAGGGATACAGTCCTTGGGCATTGCTTTTGCTTAGCTTTTTTGCGGGGGGGGGGGGAGCCTTTATGTTGTACTCTCTTAGCTGATGTTGGCTGGACAGGGCAAGCTTTTGCTTGCTTCTAAGCCGACCCAACCCCCGGTGGCAGCATCATTATACCCATCCTGACCCACACAACCTGAGATACAGACCAAGTTTCCATCACTAAAAGCCAAATGAGCAGTGTTCCTGCATCAACATCTTACATCAAAGTCGATTGAATGCATTATTCAGTGTTTCCAAATGCATCCTGCCTTTAAAATACCCTGCCCCCACCACCACACACACAACAGAGCACAACCATCTGTTTTGAGGGTGTATGCAATGGAACCATTACAGGCAATTTTAGTGTGTAGTTTGATGCTGCATGCAAGTATCTGTTTGGATGGATGAATAGAAGGATGGGGAAAATAAAGTTCTGCCTGTTTTAATATCTCCCCACTGTCCAAAACTTCATTCACTTTCCTCAGGGTCTGCTGCCTCTCCTTTTAGCTGCCACCATTCCAAACCTTAGCTGAAAGGAGAGAAAAAAACTTCTCTCACTATCCTTTCCAATTCAGGAACTTCCTCCTAGTTTCCCAAACATCATGAGGCATGTTGGAAACAGTCCCTGTGAAATACAACTATTTCCAGAAAGGTAATCCTGTTGGTTAACTCAAAAAAGAGACTTTTACCACTTATAGACTACCAGATTTATTGTGTTTTTTTGTGGACTAGGGTGCATGAAGTCTTGTCCTCACTTGGCTGAAAGACATACATACAGGTATTTACAGAGAAAAATAGTAAACAGTAGAGCCAAAAGACCATGGAAATGCAAGATATACAGCCTGACATTTCCATGTCACAGACCGAACCTCTTGCATTTCAAACATTCGACTCCCCTATTTACAGTTTCTCTAAACCAATGTATATTTATACCTGTCAACTGAAGATAACACTTCATACATCTGCTGAAGTGGACTTCAGTTTATAAAAGATTATGCCACACCCAATCTGTTAGCCTTTAAGATGCTATAAGCCTCTTTTTAAAAATTCAGTAGGAGCGTCTACCAATGTCGCACTTTCCCCATATGATGCCTCATACATCCATGCTTATTCTGGACTTTTTTCCCTGGAGAAGATATTAGTTGGTTTATGTGGGTGGGTGGAAAAGGAAATTTCCGATGGGCTGCATGTGGTTTAGAGTCTCAGATGTGCTGAACACATTGAATGACATCTTCTGCAACTTATCCTAATATCCATTCATTCAGCCATTATTTGCATGGCTAAAAAAGCATCCACGAAACATTGGTTATCTAGACATATTAAACATATAAAAGACTCAATAGCCATGATTAAGTAAAATTAGGTGGTTTTAAATTTGACTTTAAAAGTCTCGGCTAAATATCCTGAAATAATCTCAGTAGTTTTGGGAATATCACCCCTCAACAGATATTGGATTACAAATTCTTTGCAAGTAGATACTTTAAACTTCGAAGAAGTCACCAGTAGGTCTCTCCAAAGAGAACTTGTCCTAATATGAAAGCAGAATGATGCTCTTCCTTGTATAGGCCATACTTAACATACAGTATAAGTAGATGCAGTTGCCCAGATCGACTAGCATGTCCCTTTCCTCTTTTTTATCTGCCATCGTATTTGGTATTGCTGTTACATGGTTTTGACCTGCAAGAGCTTTTTATATAGGCTTTTTATATAGCTGGACTTTGTGTTCAGAATCTTTCTAGTGGCACTCAATGGGGCTTGCTTCTACCGTAAGTGAAGTTGCATAGCCATAGTGTGCTTCAGCTTGAGCTCTTTGACTGAAGAATGGAATAAAAGTGTAACAGTTCATAAGAGAAGTAGGGATGCATCATGTTCAGCTTCAAACCTTGCTCATGCTCAGAGGATGACCTGGATGAAGCACCTCTGTTCCCCCTACTGTGTCTTTCCAGATTAAAACACATGGCTTTGCCTGACTCCTTGGATTCTGAGGACGCTTTCCTGCTGCAGTTCCCTCCTTTTAAGTCTATGATGGCAACTGAATTTTAGATCTAAAGTGGCTTCCCCATGAAGGCAGCTCTACAGCAACTGCATGCTTATAAATTGTTAGAAAGCCTTTGCACCCCACTTACACCAATAGCTCCCTCCTCTTGCTATAGCTGAAAAACCAATGTTCTATCCAAGGTTTTGATTGGCTCTGCCTAGTTCTTGCTTGATTCTGTCCTGCTTTATGCATCTAGGTCTTGCTGACCTACCTTTGTTTTACTTGTTTGAACCTGACCTTTATGTATGTTTCCTCTGCTATATCTACCACTACACCACTCAGGTTAGAAGCACTCAGGTAAGAAGCACTTCCATGGGAGCTAAGAACCCAGTTGGAGATGAAGTCCACCACAACACTAAGCAATTGTACTTTTACTATAAATATTTGTTTTCTATATTTATAGATAACCCTATAACAAAGTCCTAAGGGTGACTTACAATCTCCTACATATTTTGGAAAATGGTTTGTCTGTTTGCTTGCTCTCCCTAGATTTGGCTGCCTCTCGAGATATTGTTGCCAAACTTGTTGTGAGGGTTTCTGAGGGTGTGTGTGATCTCCATTGATGTTTGGGTGCCAACCACACATTGGAATCAAGATGGTGGACCAAAGCATTGATTTGGTGTGACTTCGCTTGTCTTATGATGATGATGATGAAGAAGAAGAAGAAGAAGAAGAGTTTGGATTTGATATCCCGCTTTATCACTACCCGAAGGAGTCTCAAAACGGCTAACATTCTCCTTTCCCTTCCTCCCCCACAACAAACACTCTGTGAGGTGAGTGAGGGTGAGAGACTTCAAAGAAGTGTGACTAGCTCAAGATCACCCAGCAGCTGCGTGTGGAGGAGTGGAGACGTGAAGCCAGTTCACCAGATTACGAGTCTACTGCTCTTAATCACTACACCATACGTTTGGCCACTTCTTGGTATATTATCACCAAAACTCAGCATGAGTGTTCCCACAGTCAGGGTGACAGACTATTGATGTTTGGTATTACATCTTCCATTTCTAAGTGTCTTCCAGTAGATGACCAGAACTTTTTAAAGTTTCCTCTCCTGACAATAGAGATATGAGCAGAAGTGCCTATGCATCTTTATATACTGATTCTGATTCTGCCACTGAAAGTATACATAAGTTAGTAACATGCCACAGTATTATTTAGCATATATTTTTATTGTGGGTAGGTGGGTTTTTTTGTTAGTTGGAAGAATACCAGTAAAAAAAACACCAGAATTCTCATTGTTACAATGTATGAATAGCTATGGCTGAGATTTTAACAATAGCTCTGCCTCTTCCATCACAGAGCAGAGCCAATAATTATTTTCGGAGCATACTATGTACAATTAAGCTGGAATTTTCAAGAAATACACTAAGGGGAAAAAATGTGACATGACATGAAGTGCAACATAAAGTTGTTCAATGAAACATAATTGCACCAATTACATTTAAAATATTTATTTACTTGCCAAGAAAGAAACAAGATTTAAAAAGGCTGATTATCCAAAGTGACACCACAAAACACTTTTACTTGATCTTACTGAAAAAGAAATTACAACAAGTTAACACTATGAGCAGATGAAAAGAAGCTTCAAATTTTGAATTAAAATACTAGCTAAATGAAACATGAAATTTTCATAGGCTTTGCTGTTCATCTGTATAGCAGTAATATTTAAACACCACCCATAAGGTTTGTCAGCAAAGCCAGACTGCCTTTTCCAGACTTGCCAGGATGCTAAAAATTATTGAAAATTCTGAAGGAATAGTTCCTTGTTTCTTTAAATCAGGACAGATTTACATTTGGGTTTTTTTCTTGTTTGTTTCCTGGCATGAAATGTATCCAGCATCATAGACTAGCAAAAATAATGTCAGAATGATCAGTTTCTTCTATAGCCATAGTCACTGGGGCGAAGGAGTCAGAACCTACCGTGCAACCGTCTAAGGAGCCAGAACATGTTCCTGGCTCTGAGCTTGATGCTAGTGATCAAGAGACCATGGAATCTGAGGTTTTAACACACCAAGGCCCATACCACTGGTGGAGGAAGAGGAGTGTGGGGGAGCGCACCGCCCCCCAGCAGCACGATCCCAGTGAGGTGCCATCACGGCTGCCCACCCGCACTGGGCGTCATGCACCTGCAGGTGGTGTGCCACGCCCCCGGGACACACGCCACGCCCCCGGGATGCGCACCACGCCCACGCCTGCTCTCCACCCCCTGGTGCCAGAGCATGAAGCTCCGCCACTGGCCCTTACAACTGGAGCTAGTGCCCACTAAAGTGCCTTTTCCCAGGCCCAAGGAGCTAAGTGCCCTCCACATTTCTGTGCCAATACATCAGGGTAGGAAGGAGGCTATGAAAAAATGGAAGAGCACCATGTTCAAGCCAGAGGGTTATCCTTATTTCTTTATCTCTGTCCTGGGAACCCTTATAGTTAACCATTCAGTTGCTGTTACAGGTAGGTAGCCGTGTTGGTCTGAGTCGAAAGAAAATAAAAAAAAATCCTTCAGTAGCACCTTAAAGACCAACTAAGTTTTTAGTTTGGAATGAGCTTTCGTGTGCATGCACACTTCATTCAGTTGCTGTTCATCATGTTGTTGTTTAGTCATTTAGTCGTGTCCGACTCTTCGTGACCCCATGGACCAGAGCACGCCAGGCACTCCTGTCTTCCACTGCCTCCCGCAGTTTGGTCAGACCCATGTTCGTAGCTTCAAGAACACTGTCCAGCCATCTCGTCCTCTGTCGTCCCCTTCTCCTTGTGCCCTCCATCTTTCCCAACATCAGGGTCTTTTCCAGGGAGTCTTCTCTTCTCATGAGGTAGCCAAAGTATTGGAGCCTCAGCTTCACGATCTGTCCTTCCAGTGAGCACTCGGGGCTGATTTCCTTCAGAATGGATAAGTTTGATCTTCTTGCAGTCCATGGGACTCTCAAGAGTCTCCTCCAGCACCATAATTCAAAAGCATCAATTCTTCCGCGATCAGCCTTCTTTATGGTCCAGCTCTCACTTCCATACATCATATTCTTCCAATAAAAATATCATTATTTACAAAATTTCTACTTAGATCATTTTGCTGTTTTGGTTAGCATGTTAATATTATATCAACTACACCCATCTAATAACAGCCTGTCCTCTAGTAGAATAGGGCCATGTTTGCATTCATTTAACTAAATTCCTCCAAAGCATTCATGTTCGAGAAAGACATGTGCCCTGAAAAATCATGCTAGCAAAGAGAAGGGTAAAATGACTCATGTGGACTTCCTATTTCATATTTGTATGCATTAGAGCCCACATTGCAGGACATACAAGTTAGATAAGGAAGTATTGGTGAAGAAACACTGATGTAGTGTGTGCTGAATTCAAATTTAATGGGAATATTTAAACCCACTTGAATGTAAAGTAGTTGATGAAAATATCTAGGGACAAATGAATACACCACCCTTAATTTTCTAAAGTATAATTCTGAGTCTGGAACACATACAGCCACATTTTGAAGAAAATATTTACACTATGAACAATTCACCATGTTAAAAAATGTAGATAGTCTGTGCTATTGTTACAGTTATATTCCTATTTGTTTTATCAATGGGCTGTGGATTTATTTTGGTAATTCCTATTAATGTTAGAATAAATCCCCTGCTCACTGTTGGGAGACTAAACCCTTTCATCTTCAGTATGTAAATTTTCATGCTTATAATTTTGAAAAATATCCAGACTTCCTCCCTTGATGATAGAGTGAAATGCTGTCTGGTATTGTAGCCACACCTATCTGTGCTTTTGCTCTTTATTAATTATACAGTCCTGAAATGAAATGGTCACAGACAATTCACAGGAAAGTGCTGAAATTTTTACTCTCACTTATAAATTAAATGATGTAATTAAATCCCACTTTTTCCATGGTTTTAGAATTCAGTTATCTGTGGTCTGAAATGATAGGAAATGTGTGGCGCATAAAACTCAGAAGAACCCTTATTTTTTTCATAAATAAAAGTTTTTTATGGTAAGAAAGCATAGTAATTATATATGGTTCTTTATAAAACATAATTATTTAGAGTATAGTCCAGTTCTACAGAATACTAAAGATATGTGCTTTGACATAATTATATCCTATAAACGCCTTTCTTCTGCAATATAGCGTGATTTCATCTACACCATAATTTTCCCTCTTATGTAAATAGTTTCTTTTTGCTACATTCTCCTTTCATGCACAGTGTGAAGCTTGAGTAATACCATTAACTTCTTTGAAAGCACCCTTCATTTATAGTGTAAATTCTGCGTAGTGTCAACTCAGGATGCAACAATGGTATATAAGTGGTGAGTTTCAGCTCCGATCTTGCAGTCTTGCAACTTCAAAAACTTTTAAATACATTTTGAATTGCAGATTGAAAATTTGCAGCAGGCACAGGCAAAGAGCAATGCCTCCATCCATACACACACACAATGCTGCTTCATGTTCTCAGCTGAGACCAAGTGGAAGGAGCACGTTTTATAGGAGAGTCCATGGCCTCTGTTATTACAACAAGGTGGTCTGGAGGACAATTTAGATTAGGGGCTATTCTTGAGCCTATTCATACTCCAACTCTGGATAGCAAGGCCTTAGCTTGCACTTCTGTTTACTAAAAGCAGAAAACCAACATGGCCCAAACACACCTGGTCTTTATAAGTACAGTGGTACCTTGGTTCCAGAAGTCCGTTCCAAAATCAAAGCGTTCCAAAACCCAGGCGCGCTTTCCCATAGAAAGTAATGCAAAATGGATTAATCTGTTCCAGACTTTTAAAAACAACCCCTAAAACGGCAATTTAACATGAATTTTACTATCTAACAAGACCATTGATCCATGAAATGAAAGCAATAATCAATGTACTGTACAATAAAATAAATAAGACAGTATTGTAGATGATGAAAATTAAAATTATGGTGTGTTTTTTCTTACCTGCCCTGAGCATAGTCATTGTTTGGATGGGGGGCTTTTATCCATTTCTGCAGTCACACAATCAATCAATCAATCAATCAATCAGTAGCTGAACTGGGTTCCACATAGTCACAAAAACAAATTAACCAAAAAGGCTTCAAAAACAAAAACGCAAAATAAATAGCAAAAATAAAAGCGCCAAACTTTATCTGTTCTGGAAGTCTGTTTGACTTCTGAAATGTTCAAAAACCAAGGAGCAGCTTCTGATTGGTGCAGGTGCCCCGGAAACAATAGCTGACAACCTCATTGGACGTTCGGCTTCTGAAAAATGTTCAAAAACTGGAACACTTACTTCGGGTTTTGGGCATTTGAGAACCAATGCATTTGAGAACCAAATACCTTTATTTACTGCCCTGTGACAATAGGAAGTTAGTACAGAAGCAGACGTTTCTGTATATTCCTCAGGGATATCCCTCCTTTATGGTAATATTGGCTCTGCATTGTTAAGTGTGTATGTTTGAGCTTAGATCCCTGTGGAATGTAGAACCTGATCCTATTTCTTCAGAAGCACATTTTGTTCAGCAGACTTAACTACTCAGCACAGCACAGCAATGCAGCCTTAGAAACCTTTTTTCAAGGAGTGGTTAAACGTTTTAGAAGTTCTTTTGCAACCTTCTTGGAACACAATCCTATTTCCTCCCTATCTATTCTCATCCCCTCACCCTCTCCCTGGCACCACATCCCTATAGCAGTTTTCCTGTTGGTTTCATTGAAGGACCGGTGACTTCCAGATCTTCTTGAAAAGCACTTTTTGCGTAGCTAAGCTTTTAATGGCTTACGAGAAAGCACTTAATAGAATGGGAATTTATATTTATGTTTCTTAGTAATGCACATGATCTTGCTTACAGATAGTTAGCTGATTGTTCTCATAAAACATAGGTGAATTGCTTGTTGACATGAAATTGCTTCTTGCTGGAGGCAACAGCACCACTGGAGCGTGTTCACTTTTTTTTGGTAATGTCATTTGTTAACAATGAATTTCATGGGCATTACAATTGTAGCCATTTATGACTTTCACAATGAGACCAGGAGCAAGACATTTTGTTCTAGGAAAATGTCAAAAGCTATAAATAAACTAAATAAAATTAGCATAATGAACACCTAGCAATGGCAGCCTTTGAAACAAATACATGAATGTTGAATTAATATTCAGAATATTTGTGGGAAAGAGAAAAATGGAGACATAAAGATAAGTCAATAAAACCTACGTCTAGATTCGTTTTGACATCCAGCGGTGTCAGTGAAATGGACTTCCACTCGTTCAACAGGACGTCTCCTTCCTATTCTTCCCTCTGCGGTCATCCATGTGCCCTCCAGGCCTGGGATGCACATTCCTCAAGGCCTGTTGGAGATTATGCATAATGGCAGAGAAATGCTCACAATTCCATTTTCTTGGACAGTTTATTTCCACATTCTCCATGAATGTGAACAATGACCAGTTGTTATGCACACTAACCACTTAACTTACATTACTCCTAACATATATTTTTTTAAGGCGTAAGCCCAGAATTGCCACTTGATTAATACTAATTAGATAGTTAGGACCAATCCCAGCTTTATTGGGAGTGTACCTGGACACTGATTCAACATTTTGTTTGGCAGAGGTTGTGTTGTACAGGGGCAGTGATCCTTTTCATGAGCTGATTTAGTACAGCAGATGTTTTCATGCCTTGTGTGTGGGCATCTCAGAGATGACTATGTAGATCCTTGGTTACATCCAGAGGGCTCTTATGGTGTTAATCTGTGCTGAGCCAAGTCTTCACAAAATGCAGAAGAAAATATACATTGCCTTGGTGGGCATATATTCAATCTAGATACATGATCTAAAAAGCATTCTAAGGAGCTAGGTGTACCGTGTCCAATTTTACTGGCAAGCCAGTGTGGTATAGTGGTTAAGAGCGGTAGACTCGTAATCTGGGGAACCGGGTTTGCGTCTCCGCTCCTCCAGATGCAGCTGCTGGGTGACCTTGGGCTAGTCACACTGGTCTGAAGTCTCTCAGCTCCACCCACCTCACAGAGTGTTTGTTGTGGGGGAGGAAGGGAAAGGAGATTGTGAGCCGCTTTGAGACTCCTTCGGGTAGTGATAAAGCGGGATATCAAATCCAAACTCTTCTTTATAAAACTAAGGTAAAGAGAAATGAATCACTTATCAATTGGCTCCTGGCTAATCAACAATATGGGGCAGAGAATTGACAATAAAAAAATCATTACTAAGTCACTGTGCCCAACAATCTGCAGGTCATGTGCATCTGCTCTGATGTGCATTTGCATAAGAGTGGTTTCAGCAAAATATCAGGATATTATTTTGTGGGGCTGTTTCAGTCTCTGCAAAAGCAATATAGAAACCAAAGCAGGTGCTAATCAGGGATCTCAGGATCTGCTCATACGTTTTCTTTTCATAAGAGCATCGTGTTTGTCACACTAGATCAGAGCAGCAGTCTGTCAAGCTGAGTATCCTGCCTGCAGCACTGCCCAACACCTGATGCTATGGAGAAAAGCAGAAACCTTTGTTATACGCAGACAATTGTGCAATGCTTACGTATGGGGAATACCTTCCTTACCCCTACAGCACATTGCTTATGCCCTGAGGCATAGGATTTGATTTCCTCTGGTAGCATGAAGGACTACAAATGCTATTAGAGGATGGACTCTAATTTAAAGCTTAAAATCTGCAGATGAACTTCTTTTGATCTTTTGAATTGTACATATCCAGATTTAGATGCAGAGTAATCCATTTTGTTCAAGCTGCAGTTATTGATCATTAAGTTCTCTAGATCTTTAAAAGAAACATGCATAATATTTTATGAACGGGGTGCATTTATATCTAGTATAAAGTAAACAGTACTCAACAAGTCAAATGTCCCATTGTCTGTTTTCTTTGTCTGTAAGAGTTATCTTCTATGTATATTTTGGTACGTTTTATTCTTACTATAAAAATGTGTGCTTGAAGTCAGGGAGTTTCAAAAAGACTTCCACCGTTTCAGATTTTTTGTTGAGCATAAGTTTTAAAAATGAATTAATCTAATACTCAAAACCCACCCTGTGGAATGCCCTCCCACTAGAGGTCAAAGAGAACAATTACCAGACCTTTAGAAGGCATCTCAAGGCAGCCCTGTTTAGGGAAGCTTTTAATGTTTGATGGATTTCTGTATTTTAGAATTTCTGTTTTTTTGGAAGCCGCCCAGAGTGGCTGGGGGAACCCGGCCAGATGGGCGGGGTATAAATAATAAATTATTATTATTATTATTATTATTATTATTATTATTATTATTATTATTATAAAACCCATAACTTGTACTGTACTTGTGCAAAATGAGCGTGAAATGAATGGGATGGTACATTGCTGTTTTTAGCATTGAGGCATGACTTAACACTATTGCTCTGGAATAGTCTTTCTGCAAAAAGTGATTGGGATATGTTACCACAGTCATTGATGCATCTTGCGATAGAGGGTGGGTAGGGGAAGTTTTCATATATTTTAAATTGAACGTGATTGTACTAAGCATTATTTTTATTTGTATGTGTGGCTTGCATTCGATAACCGTAGTAAAGCAAATTGATTTCTCTAGCTCCTGTTGTGAGGGGACTTATAATGAAATGTAGGTGACTCAGCTAATTCACAAAATACCACAGGGTTCACACCATGTTTTGCTTCAATTCAACAATCATCCCCCCCCACCCCGCTAAGAATTGCCGTTTTGGCAATGATATTTTAGAATGTTCCATCAGCCCAGCAATTCCTATTTAAGCAATTCTTAAAAGCTGTTATATTTCTTCTTTTGGGACTGAATTCGTTCCCTTGCTATTTTTTCTTTCATTCCGATGCTTCTGTACCCCTCCCACCTGCCCTAGTTCCTAGTCACATCATCTTGACAACAGGAATACAGAGGAAAAGTATATGCTTAGTCAATTAAGAGAAATCAGAGTATATAATATGATTCATCCCCTCCTGTACATGCAGCCCTGTGTACATACTGATCAACAGACATGGGAGGGGCTTCTAGTAACCCTTTCATAAAATAGATCCTCAAAAATCCACAGTGCACAAGAGACTGTCCACCATTCTTTTCCATTCCTGCTTGCACTGGCTCAGGCTCTCCAGCACTAAACGGGACACTCACTCTCCCATTAGATCTGAACAAAGAGGGGTGAAAGGAGCTCCTCTCTGTGAGTGTATAGCGGTGAGTGATATCCAGTGATGGGGTGGGGGCGCATACTCACATGATTTCAAGCTTTAAAAGCTTGATGACCCCTACGTGGTACGCTTTTCACAAAGATGTAGCCAAACAGCCTGCAGATCTCCAGTTACCCAGTCTTGTTACAGTACAGTTTTTGGAATGTGGATGTTTGTGCAGCTACTCTTCTGCGACGTGACTTTTCACCAGTGTTTACCATCATTACTGGTGCATTTAGAATAATAGAATCATAGAATCATAGGGTTGGAAGAGACCACAAGGGCCATCCAGTCCAACCCCCTGCCAAGCAGGAAACACCATCAAAGCATTCTTGACATATGCCTGTCAAGCCTCTGCTTAAAGACCTCCAAAGAAGGAGACTCCAACACACTCCTTGGTAGCAAATTCCACTGCCGAACAGCTCTTACTGTCAGGAAGTTCTTCCTAATGTTTAGGTGGAATATTCTTTCTTGTAGTTTGAATCCATTGCTCCGTGTCCGCTTCTCTGGAGCAGCAGAAAACATTATTTCTCCCTCCTCTATATTTGTTTACTCACAGACTCCCAGTACATACTCCCAATGTATTCCCAGTACGTTTCTGAGCACAATTCAAAGTTTTGGTGCTGACCATTAAAGCCCTTTAAAGCTGACCTTTAAAGACCTTTAAAGCCCTAAATGGCCTTGGTCCAGTATACCTGAAGGAGCGTCTCCACCCCCCATCGTTCTGCCCAGACAGTGAGGTCCAGTGCCGAGGGCCTTCTGGCGGTTCCCTCGTTGCGAGAAGCCAAGTTGCAGGGAACCAGGCAGAGGGCCTTCTCGGTAGTGGCGCCCGCCCTGTGGAATGCCCTCCCATCAGATGTCAAAGAGAAAAACAGCTACCAGATTTTTAGAAGACATCTGAAGGCAGCCCTGTTTAGGGAGGCTTTTAATCTTTAATCGATTATTTTATTCTTCTGTTGGAAGCTGCCCAGAGTGGCTGGAGAAACCCAACCAGATGGGTGGGATATAAATAAATTATTGTTATTGTTATTGTTATCATCTTAGGCATGAAATTGAAATGATGTAGTAATTTCTAGCACCTCCTACTCGGCCAATTTGGTCCCTCCAGTTGTTGCTCCAACTCCCAGTCTGGTCAAGGGTCAAGGGTGATAGAGTTATAGCCCAACAGCATGTTAGAATAAGCGTGTGAGAGTCATTCGTTTCCAGAGACAGAGAAGATTCATGAATATTCTCGAAGCATCAAAGTGCAGGATTGTTTAGTCTACAGATGCAAATGTAGTCTATAAAAGGTATGGAGCTCTATGTAGAGCTTCTCTATGGACATGCACAATACCTACAGGGGAGAAACTGCGAGCTGTGTGTGTGCAGTCAGGTCTGAGCTTTTACAGGCAACATGCAGAGCTGAAGTGTGCCTTACTATCTGTGCGGTAGTAAAGTTGTAAATATTCTTTTGCTGACACGATTGTTTATTACCTTTCAAGTAAACAATGCTTGACTGAGTTTCATTGCTTCCATGAGTGATTTATTGCCATCGTCTGTGCTCAACTTGATCCTTCGACGCAAGCTGCGTGTTTGCTACTCTGCTAAACAAGGGAACCGGCACACGCACAAGGAAGTGTGCTGGACCACTCTCGTGATTTACGACTGGAGATCATAAAATTTACAACACAAGATCTTTGCTTTGCCATTCTGCTTCATGTGTTGAGTGTCTTTTCCGCTGTAGGTTCATAGGCATGCATCTCCTTGTACGAAGAATGACCCTCATGTATAATGTGGTCCTGAAGCAGAAGTATATTGTATCAAACAACCTTCATATCTATGCAATTTTTCATTCCAGAGGAGCTGTCCAGGGTGCCTAAGGTTAGACATTAGGTAAAGAAATATCACACTAATCCTTTTCTATTTGTTTGGTTCCTCCACCACCATACCCATGTTGCAGTACTGTGTATTATGGAAATAGTTGCACTTAATGGAGGAGACTCTTGAGAGTCCCATGGACTGCAAGAAGACCAAACCTATCCATTCTGAAGGAAATCATCCCTGAGTGCTCACTGGAAGGACAGATCCTGAAGCTGAGGCTCCATTGTCCACCTCATGAGAAGAGAAGACTCCCTGGAAAAGACCCTGATGTTGGGAAAGATTGAGGGCACAAGGAGAAGGGGACGACAGAGGACGAGATGGTTGGACAGTGTTCTCGAAGCTACGAGCATGAGTTTGACCAAACTGCGGGAGGCAGTGCAAGACAGGAGTGCCTGGCGTGCTATGGTCCATGGGGTCATGAAGAGTCAGACACAACTAAACAACAAAATTAAATTGAATCTTCTTTTAAATTACGGCATTTGTATGCCACCCCATAATATAGGTTTTCTGGGCAACCTAAAATAGATAGCTAGATAGATTTTTTAAAAAATAGTCAACCATTAAAATACAAAACACACCCTTTTGGGTTAAGTATTGGTACACATTGTTTGGATGATTTTGCATGTGCATGAGTTTTGTTTTGTTTTTCTATGCTAATACCCCATTCTTTCTATTAAAAAAAAAAAGCTCAGACAGTTTACATGGCGCTCCCAGTGATCTCTTGTTTATGCTGTGAAATGCTTACCTTCAACACCGGATGCTCCAACAATTGTACTTTGCTAGTCTGTATAAGGGGAAAGAAATCCTGAACGCCCTGGAACTCAGACATTTTGGCTCCCAAACGCCGCAAACCCGGAAGTGATTGTTCCGGTTTGCGAATATTCTTTTGGAATCCAAAAGTCAGACGGGGCTTCCACAGCTTCTGATTGGTTGCAGGAGCTTCCTGCAACTAATCAGAAACCACAATTTGGTTTTCATACGTTTTGGAAGTCGAACGGACTTCCGGAATGGATTCCGTTTGACTTCCAACATACGACTGTACTCTGCTAATTTGGGAGGTAGAGCAAAGTTTGGGGTAGGGTTTTTGTTTGATTTCTTTTTTGTTGCTTGCAGTTAAGGGACTTTGGATAACACAGCTTGTAAAGATTACTGTATCTACTTTGCTGACCTGTTCCTCATTTTAAACAAACGTGGCGTGGTACTAAACTAGGTACACCACTGTTCAAAATCAGTAGTGGTCAGTACTTGGACTGGTAACTGTAGGGATACCAAGCCAGGATTCATTCTGCCTACCACCGCCGAGCTCTGGCCAAAAGAAGAGATTGCAAGCAGACCAGTATCCCCAGCCCAGGAAGCCTCACTTTAGCAGTAAGAGAGTGCAAGGTCATTTGATAACTCAATGAGTCCTATAAAAGCCTTTAGGGAGGCTGGCTCTTGCTAACTGCAAACCACTTTTGCCTTGCATTGCCCTGCTCTCAGTTTCACAGGAGCTGGAGCTGACAGCATATCAGTTTCTGAATTTGTCAAAATATTCTCTTAGTGCTGGCCCAAGTGGAAACTGTAGCAGATAGTTTATATCTGCAGTCACTTTTTGGGGGAAAAACACACCCTCTATAGAATATGTTTGTGGCATGCTTCACCTTCCATAAAGTGGGTGGAGCAGAGAACAAAAGATTAGTCATAATCATTTGCAAGAGATTTCCTGGAACAGTTATGCTGCAGACATTGACTACCACTCACTCAAAAATAATACAATACCTACCCCGGATGATGGCTGTTTGGTTTTTAAAGGAACAGCATGACAGCACTTGGTGCTTCACTCTAGCCCACTAGCAAATAGGTCAGACCAGACTCAGGTGACTGTTCTGTCCGCCTGCAAAGGTGTTGGGTATATTACTTCTCTCTTCCTTAGTGTGTAATCAAATTTTAAAGGTGGTCTGGTTGTGTATCAGTATTTTATAATCTTCTGTAGGTCTAACATAACTAAATAACAAGGTGTCAGATATCATAGGATTTTGCTTAACACCACAACGATCTTGTTTGATTTCAAGCATCTCTTCTACATTTTGTCATGAGTAACGAAGGTGTGTCACAGCCTTTCTTCTGCAAAAACTGAAAACCGCTGCTGCTAGCGGGGTGGCCTAAAACAAACTGGCTCCTGGCACACACACACACACACACACACACACACAAAACCAGAAAAGGGAAATAAAAAATTCTATCCAGAATTTTTTGGTTAAGAAAAATGTATAGAAAACTTTAGTTTTGCCTGGCAATTGCTCCCTGTGGCTGGCAAGCAGCAAAACAAAACAGAGTGGCAAATGGGTGGATCCAAGGACTAGGTTGTTGGGTTGTTGTTGTTGTTGTTGTTGTTGTTGTTGTTGTTGTTGTTGTTGTTGTTGTTTTATATGCTACCCATCTGACTGGGTTGTCCCAGCCATTCTAGGCGGTTCCCAGCAAAATATTAAAAGCACAATAAAACCTCAAACATTAAAAACCTCCATGTACAGGGCAGTCTTCAGATGTCTCCTAAAAGTCATATAGTTGTTTATTTGCATCACCGGGGGGGGGGGGGGACATGTCTCCTAGTGTTTGCTTAAAGGTTTGGGGTGTTCTTTTTTATATAATATATTTATTGAATTTTTTTCAACAAACAGCATAAAAACAGAACATGAAAAAACACAATACATACATACACAACATAACAGAATATCCACATTACAACAAAAAACAAAAATATTTCCAATCAATCTTATATCACATGTCTCTGGCGACGACCTCCATTCCCTCCCAACTACATTTCTTTATATCACTTCCTTAATACTTTCCAAATCTTGATTCCAATCTTTTTAATAATTATTTAAACCTAATAACACTCTTAATACCTTATCTATACAGTAAATCTTTTATACTTATCTTAAAATAGAAATCTATTCTAATTAAATCATAAAAATTCAATACCATAATAGCACTTATCTAAATCTTAGTCCACAATACACTTAACTGACATTCTTCTAGAACCTCCTTTTGCTTCCAGATCTGTAGCTAAATACTGCTAATCTTACAATTCTTCTCTAAATAAACTTTGAATTTCTTCCAATGTTCTTCCACCGATTCTTCTCCCTGGTCCCAGAGTCTCCCAGTCAGCTCAGACAGTTCCATAAATTCTATCAGCTTCATCTGCCAGTCGTCCACCGTTTTTTGGTATTCTTGTTGTGTGTATTTTAAAGTCAGGTTACCTCTTCTGGGGCAGTTCTACTCCCAGTTCCATCCATAAGAAAGGTTGGTGAGTGCTGATAAGGGGCTTCTCATATTTTGCCTTGACTCTCTGAAACCCATTGCCCATGGTAATAATAATAATAATAATAATAATAATAATAATAATAATAATAATAATAATATATTATTTATACCCCGCCCATCTGGCTGGGTTTCCCCAGCCACTCTGGGCAGCTTCCAACAGAAAAATGAAATAAAATAATCTATTAAACATTAAAAGCCTCCCTAAACAGGGCTGCCTTCAGATGTCTTCTAAAAATCTGGTAGCTGTTTTTCTCTTTGACACCTGATGGGAGGGCATTCCACAGGGCAGGCGCCACCACCGAGAAGGCCCTCTGCCTGGTTCCCTGCAACTTGGCTTCTCGCAACGAGGGAACCGCCAGAAAGCCCTCGGTGCTGGACCTCAGTATCCGGGCAGAACGATGGGGGTGGATACGCTCCTTCAGGTATACTGGACAGAGGCCATTTAGGGCTTTAAAGGTCAGCACCAACACTTTGAACTGTGCTCGGAAACGTACTGGGAGCCAAAATAGATCTTTCAAGACTGGTGTTATGTGGTCTCGGCAGCCGCTCCCATTCACCAGTCTAGCTGCCGCATTTTGGATTAGTTGTACTTTCCGGGTCACCTTCAAAGGTAGCCCCACATAGAACGCATTGCAGTAGTCCAAGCGGGAGATAACTAGAGCATGCACCACTCTGGCGAGACAGTCTGCAGGCAGGTAGGGTCTCAGCCTGTGTACCAGATGGAGCTGATAGACAGCTGCCCTGGACACAGAATTGACCTGCGCCTTCATGGACAGCTGTGAGTCCAAAATGACTCCCGAGCTTCGCACCTGGTCCTTCAGGGGCACAGTTACCCCAATCAGGACCAGGGAGTCCTCCACACCTGCCCGCCTCCTGTCCCCCACAAACAGTACTTCTGTCTTGTCAGGATTCAACCTCAATCTGTTAGCTGCCATCCATCCTCCAACCGCCTCCAGGCACTCACACAGGACCTTCACCGCCTTCACTGGTTCTGATTTGAAAGAGATTTCAACCCAGTCAGAGTTAGGCATATTGAAGTTCAGAATTAATCTCTCTCAGCTCCCCCACATTGGGTTACCATACTTTTATATGAAGAGGGAATAGGCAACAATTTAGGAAGAGGTGCCTCCGTGAAGCTCCTCCCTCAGTTATTCCAGCTGAGATGACCCCCTTCCAACTGCATGAAGTGAGCTTAGAATCATAGAATTGTAGAGTTGGAAGGGACCCTGAGGGTCATCTAGTCCAACCTCTGCAGGACCATCTTGCCCTGAGGAACAGTGTGAATGGAAGCAAGAGCCTTACAGAAGAGAATGTCATGAAAAGATTAGACAAGTTAATACATTTTAGCCACCAATTAATGTATGACAAAATGAAAAGCAGCTATTACTGTTATATGTTTTTGAACCCCAATAGTCTATAGGTTTTGGGCATGCTCATGTATTTTCACTTTTGAAATATGTGATTTTAAAAATTGTCTCATGCTTCAGAAAAGTGGTAGACAAATCTCTTCACTTTCCCTTTGAAATCAATGGAACTAAAAAAGTGGTTGGAGGATCATGTTCTTTGTACCGTGGCAAAGAATGGTTTTCATACTGCCTACTAATTTATAAACCATCTTTAGTGTGGTTGTTGAGCGCTTTTTTTTTAAAAAAAAATGGTGTTTATCAATAAATAAATAAATAAATAAATAAATAAAGCAAGTTTGATATTCCACAGCCTTAAGCTAGCAGACCACAACGTAAGGAAACTCAACAACTCAGTCATCAAAATAGATGCTGTACAATTTGACACAAAAAATGGCTAGAATTTTGTAATAGACTGTGATCAATAGAGTGCAAACAAGTTTGCCCGCCCACCCCCTTTAATGAAAGCAAAAAAAGGTTGCAATGCTGCTTTTAAATAATGCAGCTTGGGAAATATACTATGAAGCATATGCTAGCCTATTCTAGTGAAATCTAGCATTGTGCACGTATTATCAGTAACATTCACAGTTGGTTCATAGCATTCTTGTCTGTCAATAAACATTGCTTTGACTGTGCAGGATGATAATTGCTGTGGCTGCACTTTCTTTGGCACCTTCCAACCGCCGCTAAATGGTAGTAAAGCACTACTTCTTTTTCGTCTGAATGTCAGCTATTCCAAAAAATACTGGTGGACTTTAGCATCCTTTTGTATTTATGTCGAGGAACATTCATGGCGCGAGGCAGGGTTGCGTCACTATTGTATGTATGCTTTTGCTTTCTGAAAAGTGTTTTCTCACTACTACCCGTTTCTCTTTCAAGGAGAGCTGTCGTTTTGAAACAAGGACACTTTGTTCTGCTTTTCAGGAATGGCACAGACATAGATGGATTTGAGAGATCCGGTAACTAGGTTTCAAAGCAAAGCCAAATTTAGCAAATCGTCATCGTCAGCTCTCAGGATAGTTCTATAATTCCACCCCACCCCACCCCCCAGCGTATGTAAAACTGACTTTTAAAGTGTTTAGTGGATAATGGATCATGTAAGGTCAGTACTAGCCATAGCTATTATGGCTATTATTTTCTCTTTTCATGGGAGGGTGCTCAGCAAAATGAGATTGTCACACTTCCGCCCCCTCCCATTTCTTCTTTTTTTGGCAAAAAAGAGAGGGAGGGAGGCAAGACGGCGGCAGACAGTTAAAAGCCTCTTCATGTAAGGATGTTATTTCATAAAGACACCAGCGCTGGATTATCCCCTTCACTTTAAACTTCTGCCAGCTTGTACAAAGAGATAAAACAAAATAGCCCCGGTCCCAGGGGTGGAGGAGTGCTGGCCGTATCTGCCTGTGTCCACAGCTTTCATTTTGATTAGTCACATGTGAGGAAAATTCACTTAGGCTGAGAGGTAAATTTAATACCAGTTATGCCCATGCTGTTCATATCACAACCATTTTCACATGATGCCACTTAATTCCCTAAGAAGCAGAAAGGTAAATCGGTGGCTGGCCGGCTAAGGTGTCATAATGCATTAGGACCAGGGCTCGCTGCAGGGGATAATGGTTCTGATTGCTGTTGACTCATGTCTCCACCAACTGCCTCATGTAAAATAAGTGACATTTAAAAGGCATCAAAATGTGAGAAGAGGTAAGCGTTGGGGGGGGGGGGGTGGAGAGAGAGAGAGAGAGAGAGAGAGAGAGAGAGAGAGAGAGAGAGAGAGAGAGGCAGAGGCAAGCACTGTAGTAAACTTGCCACCTGAACGCTGAGTCCCTTTTCCACCCTAAGTGGTATAAAATGATAACTCAACATGCCATGGGTGACCTGCGCTAAGCTTTTAACTTCCTGTCTTGTGTTTTTAGAGGAAATCCGTAAAATTGCTTCTGGGAACTGCTCCAACATGTTATCATTTATTTCCATTATTATTATTATTATTATTATTTTATTTCATTTCATTTATTTTTTTGCTTTTCTACTTTTGCCCTTGGATATCAGACTATTCATCTTTTGAAAGGCTTAAGACAGAATTGAGTTAGGCAGTGGTACGGTATGCAGCAAGAGGCAGGCTGGTCTCTGAAGGCCCATTTAAGTCTATTTTTATAAAGAGAATCAAATTCCAGTTTACAGTAAGCATATGCTTCAGTTGACATCTGTTTCGAAGACTTGGATGCTTTGTTTGCATAACAGGCACCAATAAATGGCCTTGTTTTAAGTCTGCTCACTCGGTTGTATTTGGGTTGTTCAGCTGGGGATTTGAGTTGCAGCTGATCCCCTACCGCTCATAGCAGATAGCAAAAGGAAAGGAGGGGGCAAAAATCTGAGAAGCCCAGTCCTGTTTATTAATGCAGATTTTAACATTCTCAATGAACTACTTAGCCCGTGTTAGATTACAACCAAATCCTTATTTGATCAGGCAGGGGGACAGGGCATGCTTCAAAGTAACAGAACCAAAGATTAGAAAAGTTATTTTATTTTTTCTTTAATTCCACTGGTGTCCTATTTAGCTGTGCATAATAGAAACTGGGCAAATCTTTTAACACATATGTACAGAAAAATAATCTCTAATGGAAATATATGAATAAGTGGTATAATATTATGTTTATAAGTAGGGCAGGAAAACCCTGTGTTGTTCTGCTCCCTTTTCCATGTAATATGTGTATATTCCATGTGTGTACACACACACACACACACACACACACACACACAAGGAAGGGGAGGGATTATCATTTGCTGTTTTGTTTTACTTATTTACTTTTTTATCCTGTCTTTTATTCGGTCAACCGTCCTGAGATCTTACGATGAAGGGTGGTATAAAATCATATATAAATAAATAAATAAGCAAGCAAAAAAACAACAATGTGGTTCTCCAATTCTGCTAGAAACGTTTGTGGATATTAACTGTTCACTGTGATTGCTTGGGAGAAATAATAATTTACTGTTACATACATTTATGTGATATATTATCATTTGTGGTTTTGTGTTTCTGAGCCTTCTGTGATTTGGCAGTTTTTCACATGGGTGACTTACTTATCTTGTAATAATGCAATCATGTTATTCCATGGTTTGGCCTACCTGATTTTTAGCAGTAGCAGTGGTGTTGGTGGTACCATAGGCATGGCACTGCCTCCAAAATGTTTCATCCTCTGTAAGGCAGAATTAAACTTGTTCTATGCCCTGAAAACATTACAGTGTGCATCCCACCTCCCGCCAGTGCTACAACACCCCTTCAAATTCTGTGGCTATGAGTTTATGTAATGAGGACATCCTAAGCTGACAGAAAATGAACATGGTGCTGCCGTTGTAATGTATAGCTGTAGTCTGATACCAGTATATTTTAAGCAAAATTAAGGATGTGGTATGGTCCATGGGGTCACGAAGAGTCGGACACGACTAAACAACTAAACAACAACAACAAGGATGTGGGATTGTGCATCTAAATTTTCCTCAGAGTAGGCCCACTGAAATTAAGGGACCTACGTTAGCCATTACTATTAATGACTACTGAGAGAACACACATTGAGATAATTGACTTAATTCAGTCATGTCCATTAATTCAATGTGTGTGCTCTGAGTACAGTTGTACCTTGGTTTTCGAACAGAATGCGTTCCGAAAGTCCATTTGACTTCCGAAACGTTCAGAAACCAAGGCGCGGCCTCCGATCAGCTGCAAGAGTGACCTGCAGCCAGTCAGAAGCTGCGCCAGACGTTTGGCTTCCAAGGCAACGTTTGCAAACTGGAACACCTACTTCTGGGATTGTGACGTTCGAGTTCCCAGTTGTTTGTGAACTAAGCTGTTCGAAAACCAAGGTACAATTATATGGCATAAAGGTAAAGGGACCCCTGACCATTAGGTCCAGTCATGACCGACTCTGGGGTTGCGGTGCTCATCTCGCGTTATTGGCCGAGGGAGCCGGCGCACAGCTTCCAAATCATGTGGCCAGCATGACAACACCACTTCTGGCAAAGCAGAGCAGCACCGTTTACCTTCCCGCCGGAGCGGTACCTATTTATCTACTTGCACTTTGACGCGCTTTCGAACTATTAGGTTGACAGGAACTGGGACCGAGCAACGGGTGCTCACCCCATCGCGGGGATTCAAACCGCCGACCTTCCGATCGGGAAGCCCTAGGCTCTGTGGTTTAACCCACAGCGCCACCTGCGTCCCCAATTGTATGGCATAGTTGGATAAAATTCATAGTTGGGTGGAGCACTCTTGTGCAGAGTTGTGCTCTATAATCCCTGCAGACAAACCAATTTGGAATATACTTCCTGTGTGATGCTACTAATTTTCTGATGTTCACCTGGACTAGTGGGAATTGGCATGTGGCTTGACACAGCTCTTCTATTTTACAAGTTTTGGGTGCCACGAATTGGTGTGCTTAATGCCTGACAATCGCTCCACCTGGAAGCCTCCTTTGAATCCTGAACCTCTTTTCTTTCCTCCCCTTCACCTCCTTCCTCCAAACTATTATATAGGGCTCTGTGATAGTTTGCTGAGTGCATGGTGTGTGTTTTTTCTCTCAAGTGGATTTACTTATCAGGTTTTTCTAGTGGTAGCAACAACAGTAGTGGGAAATGTATCTCTCCCATTTACTCTTATCCAATACTCCTACTTTCTTTTCCCCCCTTTAATTTTTATATATGGTAAAAATTTCATTGAAGAGAGGTTTTAGATGACAGGGCTGTAATTTTAAACCCAATAGAAGAGGTGTAAGCAATTTGAGCTTAGCTGAAGCATAATCTTAGGTTGTCAAGAAGAAACCCATTCTCCCTATGCTAATCAATCAGTATATCAAGCGACCAATCATCTCTTCAGCTTAGCATATATCCTAAGGTTTGATATATCTATTAACTGCCCATCATGTAGCTGGTCTCTAGTTGATGAGATTCCCCTATCTTGGCATTTTGGAGGCAGACAACTGAGCTATCACAGTCTCGGAGAAATACCAAAGGCGAGATTTCATTCCTATTCCAGACAGCAGACAATCCACATAGTCTCAGAAAAGAATACATAGTAAATTACCTTTTTCAATATCATGGGGTTTGTGTGTGTGTGTGCGTGTGTGTGTGCGTGCGTGCGTGCAAATTGTATATATTTTGCTTGATTTTTTCCCCCATCCTCTCTCTGAAACAACAGAATTTTCATTATTTATTATGATTGAATTTTCAGCACAAAACAGCAGTGTGGAACATTGTTGTTGGGTGCTAATTACAAGACATGGAACCCAAAGTGTCAGAATTAATAGGAATAGTCTTTCCTCTATTATTAGAGGGGGATCAATTCCACGACTGCAGAAAAGTTTATGACAGTCCAATGGAGAGGTCGGTTTAATCATGAAGAAAGGAGCTTACTTTTCAGAAGAATGGACACCCGTCTTTTAATTTTAAAACCAGAAACTCATTTAGAGAAGCGTAACCAAACTGTCAAATGATCTTGTCTGCTAAATATCTGAGGTACACAAGGGTATCATAATATTCCAAGAACTTATGGGGATGAGATCTGTATAAAATAAGGAGTCATACACTCTGATATCGTTAGAGTTCAGAGTGTGTTTCTAAGATGGCAAAGAGTTCAAAAGCCTGATTCTGCAATATACATTATATATAATCACTATGGAAAAGAACTTAGAAGGTTAAATGATCACATTTAGCCTTTAACCATTTGAGGGGACATATTCCAAGTTAGTGCAACTGCAGTTCAGTCAGTAGATCAGGAGGCTTAGTTTAACTAAAGATTAGAGCATAATTCAGCTCCCACCTTTTAGGAATTATTCTTAACTTAAAAAACAACACATACAGCAAGATGTTTTACAATTCTAGGCTTGTAAAGCTATAATGTGGAAAATAATGGGGTTTTTTTTTTTTGCAACTGAGACTCAGTGTGATTCTTTCTTTTGGATCCTAAAGAAAAAACTAAAGCAGCCTCAGTGGATGCTGAGTCTGTAATTGTATATCCAATTTCCTGGGTGTAAACCCTGCTGAATTCAATGGGACTTACTTCTGAGTAGACATGTACAGTGGACCCTCTGGATCCGAATTAAATTCATTCCAGGGGTCCGTCCGCAACCTGAAAAGTCTGTAGGCAGAGGCGCCGCTTCTGCGCACACACGCACGCGGCACGCAGAGTGCTTCTGCACATGAGCACAGGGCGAAACCCGAAAGGGGCGAAACGCATTCGTAACTCAAAAGTTATGTATCTAGAGTGGTATGTAACTAGAGGGTCCACTGTATAGGATTGCAACCTGTAACTATGCAATCCTATGTATGTATGTTTGCTATCTTCATTGAATCTTCTTTCATTGAATCTTCCTTCCAGGCCTGGGAAATTTGCAGATAGAGACTGCTTAACTCTCTCCCGGGCCGGGGGGGGGGGGGGAGACACTGCTTCAGATATACAGGCCAAGGCCATTTAGGGCTCTAAAGGTAAGCACCAACATTTTGGATTGTGCTCAGAAATGTACTGGGAGCAATGTAGGTTTTTCAGGACTGGTACTATATTGGTCTCAGCAGCTGCTCTCAGTCACCAGTTTCCAAAGTTAGCCCCATGTAGAACGCATTGCAGTAGTCCAAGTGGGAGATAACCAGCGCATATACCACTATGGCATGACAGTACACAGGCAGGTAGGGTCTCAGCCGGCGTACCAGATGGAGCTGGTAGACAGGCGCCCTGGACACAGAATTAACCTGTGACTCCATGGACAGCTGGGAGGCCAAAATGACTCCCAGGCTGCACACCTGGTCCTTCAGGGGCACAGTTACCCCATTCAGGACTAGGGAGTCCTCCACACTTGCCTGCTCTCTGCCCCCCAGAAACAATACGTCTGTCTTGTCAGGATTCAACCTCAATCTGTTAGCCGCCATCCATCCTCCAACCGCCTCCAGGCACTCACACAGGACATTCACCACCTTCACTGGTTCCAATTTAAAAGAGAGGTAGACCTTCCGCTGTGAAAACAGAAGCAAAAAATTCATTCAGCTTCTCTGAAATCTCCATAACCTCCTTTAGTACACCTTTGACTCCCTTGTTAGCCAATGGTTCAACACACTTAACATCTCGCACCTGGACACCACTTAAGTTTAAGTCTAGGGCTGCTTAGTGTTCTAGGGCACAATTGTTTAAGGCATCAATAAATTTTACCTCTTTGTCATGACTGGAACACACACACACACACACACACTTATATTCAGATGTGTAAATGGCCAACTAAGGCGACCTTAGGAAGATACCCAGTTTGCTACTTTAGAGGGGTCCTATAGAAGGGTGGTTTTTATTTATATATTCCAACACCAATTTGTATATGGAGCAGAGATTTAGGGATGAAAAGAGGCTTATGTGAAGCTCAGCAAACTAGAGATGCTCATCTCCAAATACTCAAGACTTAGAGCCCCTCGCCCAGCCACTGAGGCAACTAACATGAGTAATGTTGGCTAGCTCCATGGCTACTATGCCGAGCAAGAGAACTGTGTTCCCTTTTCCACATAGGACATACTTGCCAAGGATTGAGATCTCATCTATTGCTCTATATGGACTTTAGCCACAGTCTAGAAAGAGAGCATAGGAGAGGCTGTGTGATTATTACTGAGCTAACGATACTAACAGACTTTATGGGACAGGAGAATATGTGTCATATGGCATGAGAAGAGAGCATCTAGGGTGCTCCCATCAAGAGGCTTCACTCTGTCCTTCACAGGCACATATTTCCACATATGGTGGGAGTGCCCCAAAATCCAATTATTCTGGACGACAACCATATGATAAATACGTAAAATAACCAAGCAAACCCTAGAAATAACCCCAGAACTGGCCTTACTAAACATCTTCCAAGACAATAATGCTCACCTACACCACAAAGAACTCATAACACACCTACTCACAGCAACCAGAAACATCATAACCAGACACTGAAGAGACCTGTCAGGAGTAAGCATGGACCAATGGTACCAAATAGTATGGGAAACAGCCCTACTAGAAAAAATAACCAATAAGCTGAAACTGACACGGGGACAAATGGAAGAAGATGGCTTCACCCCGGTATGGCTCCCCTTTATCACATACACAGCCCACAAGACAATGACAAAAATCCACCAACACCATACAAATCAATATGGCTAACCTGATCCAACACACACACACACACACACACACACACACACACACACACACACTCACACATGAAACAAAGACCACCACAGCCAATCACAAATGAGCAATCATACCCTAGGCCAACTCCAACATCCCTCACCACCAAAGGAACATAAGCGAACAGCAGAGAACCAGTACAAGCGACGCTGACAAAAAAACCCCACATACATTAAATAAAATAGAAACATCGTCACCTGACCCTATTTCCCCCCCCCCCATCTACCTCTTTTCCCCTTTTCTTCCCAATGTCTCAACAATGAAACTGATCTGTAAAAATGTTACAAGAGACACTGCACATACTTTTGTAAATCGAGAAAATCTTTAATAAATAATAATAATAATGATAAATGATAATTTACCAACCTGTGCCTGATGGCTGTACCTGGTATGCAGCCAAGTTGCTGGATCCAAGTCCCAAACATAGAGCAGGCTGCTGAAACCCCCATTGCAACAGATCAATGCACTTTTTTATGGATGTGTAAGCTACTTTGTGAAGAGCTCTCTAAAAGTGGATTATAAATTTATTTAAATAAAGCCTATTTCTGTGCATGTATCCCTGTTGCTAGCTAGATCGTAGTTAGTCAGAAACAATATTTTACTTACACTTGGGGAGATGCAATTAGAACACAACCCTATCACAATAGGAAGTATTATTTACCCCTTATTGCCTCCAAAAATGAAGGTGTAAAGGGAAAAGCCAGTGAATTTGAAAAGTTAGATGTCTGTATTGACCAGGATTTAAACAATCGGAACTTAATATCACCAGATATTAAGATTGTTGGTAAGGAAAGTAGTTTATAACCTGAACGCTTTAAGACATTCTTCTTACTCTACATAATTCTCTGCACAGAATGTGAACAAGCATACCTAGAATTCATGACTTCATGTTTAAATGGAAACAGCTATCACTTTAGCTATCATAGAAAACATTCCCACTTCACTTCTCAAAATGAGTGCTCATTTAAATCAGATATTATGGGGGGGGGAACCAATGGCTAATCCTAAATTCAGGTATACTACCACTCTAGCTAGGCAGATTGCTAGTTGATCATGCTAAGATGCTTCCTTATCCATTATTGGATCTGAAAAAGGAGGATTAAGAATTATCTGACTTCTCCGTTAATGTGCAAATCATCTAAAAGCTCAGCTTAGAAAGGTCTTAGAATATTGGACAGCACAAAAATAATAACATCTCAGAATTTTAATAGCTTAAATGTACAGCATAACAACTCCAAGTGAAATTTAAGTTGATGGACAATAGAAGAAGTAAAATACACACATGAATGTTTCATTGACAGGCTCTAGCTGTATGTATTTCAGAATTGAGTATCATGGTGTGATTTTTCTTCAGTTTTACTGCTGAAAGTTGCTGTGTGGGGTGTTTCTTTTTCCTTTCAAACGTAGCAGTTAAAACTGTCAGTTTAAAACAAATGGCAAATATATTTGGGGATATGAGTCACGTAATTACAATTGCTAACGTACCAAAAGAACTGGAGCAAAGTATGTAACCCTTCATATTTTTTGTTATTGTTTCATAGTATAACGCTTTTCTGTCTGCCTCTGTATGTGTTGCACCAACAATATCAATAGGCTTAAAGACTCCCCCACCCCATTTTGAAGAGAGGAAAAGAGAATATGATGTAGCAGGCAAGCTCTTAATGTTCCATGTTTGCATTTTTCTTAGAGAGAGAGAGAGACCTGTATTGGAGATTGTTGCTGCAGTGTCTTTTATCATTCCCATCGCTCAGATACACCCGCTTCCCTTTTCATAAATCTGTGGAAAGTATTTAAAAAGAAAAGAGA
Source organism: Zootoca vivipara (assembly GCF_965207765.1). NCBI lineage: Eukaryota > Metazoa > Chordata > Lepidosauria > Squamata > Lacertidae > Zootoca > Zootoca vivipara. The sequence goes on from NC_142586.1 coordinate 99,527,969, forward strand.
AATTGCTAGTTATATATATATAAAAAAAACCACCCCAAAAAACCAAAACGCTATTATAATGCATTTTTCAAATATGTCAGACACATCTTTGTTAAAATTAAACCAAGGATTGGTTTTGAGCGAATAGCCCTATATCCTTACAGATGCTGTGGATGGATGCATCTAAGCTGCTTATTATATTGATGGGTTTTGCTGCTCTGCAGCAAATGAAAACAGGCAGCTGCTTCCTCCATCAAAGCAAAAGGCAGCCTGAGTTTTTATTAAACGAGTGTTCATTTCTTCTATTGCCAAAATTCTTCCACAAAACAAAAGAGCAGTTTTAGCACATTATTGCTTAACTAGACATGAACAACTGACAGCAAGTGATAAGCCTGTCTGCTTTTCACAACTGGTAATCATTTTTTGGAATAGATGTTTTTAATATAGTTGAATGTAAAATTTTTGCAATTTACATCTACAATAGTACGTAAATTCATAGATCCAGCTTGTTGCTGGAGAGTGAAGGCTGTAATCACAAAAGGCTTGTTCCCATGTTGTTTAATTTTTAATGATTATTTGAAAACTGGGTAAGGAAAACGAAATCAAAATTCATTCAGTTGACACAAAAAAGGTGGTAAAGACAATAATACAGGCAGCCTTGTACAATTTGACAGCGCTGCCATATAGCCTGGATTTCGGAGCATCTATAGTTTTTCACTTGCTACTGTATTTCCATCACAGTTCCACAGGCCTTCTTAAGTTTGTGCTGTAAAAGAAATTTGCAGATTGCAAACCATCATGTTTTCCTCCTGGCCGTGAATAATAATGAGGCTGAGATAGAGAGTACCGAGACCATTTTGGCCAAGCTGAAGGTCTCTGCCAGCTGTTTATACATATTTTTTCGGTGATCAGAATCTCATAAATTCACCTTTCGATTGAAAGAGGGTTGTATAAAACACAAACAGAGAAGGAAACGTAGAGAGATGTGCTTCAATTTCTCTAGTTTGCTTTGTGTTACGGCACTTACGGCTATTCCCGTGGTACACGAAGGTGGCAATCTCTCTTTGACGCTGTTATTTATATTTCTTTTGCTTTCTGGTCTAAAACCCAGAAGAGGAGGGAAATGGGCAGAGTGATCATGTATACACTGTATATGTATTAAGATTCACAGTGATAAGGGAAAGTACTGCCGAATGTAAAATGAAAGTCTACTAAGGACCATCTTCTGCATCTCTACTGAACGTCTACTGAAGGCCAATGGGGTGATCTCAAGATATTACTTAACCTCAGCTTCCATCATCCCTAATCGCTAGCCATGCTGGCTGGGGCTGAGTTGTAGTCTAACAGAATCTGGGGAGCACCACAATCGCTAGCCCTGACTTAGACTGACACCAGGGCTCCTCTCCATGTCTCAGATTGCAGGAGAGGGCCTTGGGAGTCATAGCACCACAGCAGTGGAACACTTTCTCAAGGGAGAAGCTCCATCACTGCTAGCCTTTTGCTGTGCTGCAAAGGTATCACATAACACCCAAACAGTTTGTGCGGTGGCCTGAATGGCTGATCTAGAGGAGGCAGTCTAGCCCTCTTTTTCTCAGTGGTTTGTCAAAGGACTTGGCACAAAGGGAGGAAGTAAATTTGCATAGGCTGAGTGGCCTTATTTGTACTGTAAAGGGAAGACACTAAAAATACGGACCTCTTGAGTTGTGTTTCGCTGCTAACCGTGCTTCATGGGATGTGCTTCTTCAGTACAGTGTTTCGTTTATGGCGTCATAGTCAACAACTGCTTTGTTGTTGTTTTACCCCATACCACGCAAACGATTCTGGAAATATTACAACTCAGTTCTCAAGCCAACACCCAACTTGGAAATATAACATTTAGACCTGGTCTAAGCTGCTCTTGAAAGACAGAGGGTCCTCATGAGTGGTGTCCTGCAGAACCCCTGTGGCTCCATTTGGAAATAGAAATTAGGAAAGTCCATATGCACATGCGGAAGTAGGGTATTTGTATAAGGATCTTTCATATCATGAACCTTGTATTTGTGTTGTGTTGCATTGTGTTGTTTGTGGGGGCCAGACGCCAATAATAAGGTGAAAGGTTGTTTTCTGCTGCTCCAGAGAAGCGGACACAGAGCAATGGATTCAAGCTACAAGAAATAAGATTCCACCTAAACATTAGGAAGAACTTCCTGACAGTAAGAGCTGTTCGGCAGTGGAATTTGCTGCCAAGGAGTGTGGTGGAGTCTCCTTCTTTGGAGGTCTTTAAGCGGAGGCTTGACAGTCATCTGTCAAGAATGCTTTGATGGTGTTTTCTGCTTGGCAGGGGGTGGACTGGATGGCCCTTGTGGTCTCTTCCAACTCTATGATTCTAATAATAATAATAATAATACAGTATATTTAACTATTTATACCCCGCCCATCTGGCTGGGTTTCCCCAGCCACTCTGGGCGGCTTCCAACAAAACATTAAAATACAATAATCTATTAAACATTCAATGCTTCCCTAAACAGGGCTGCCTTCAGATGTCTCCTAAAAGTCTGCTAGTTGTTTTTCTCTTTGAGATCTGGTGGGAGGGCATTCCACAGGGGGTGCCACTACCAAGAAGGTCCTCTGCCTGGTTCCCTGTAATTTGGCTTCTCACAGCGAGGGAACTGCCAGAAGGCCCTCGGTGCTGGATCTCAGTGTCCGGGCTGAATGATGGGGGTGGAGACGCTCCTTCAGGTATACTGGACCGAGGCCGTTTAGGTCTTTAAAGGTCAGCACCAACACTTTGAATTATGCTCAGAAACGTACTATAATCCTAGCAAGTGTTAAAATCTAATTAAGCCAGGCTAGCTTCCTGATGAGGTAACCACCTGGGTGACTGGCCATTAAGAGAACAAAGGAAAGGGCCTCTGTGCCAGATAACAAATGAATGGGACCGCCTCCTTCAACTTTTAGATAGTTAGAAGGACAAAGACTAAGTTTGAGAGCTGAGTTTGCTGTTATGTGAGCTAAAAGCTGGGGGGAAAGCAGCAAGCACAGGGTCAGAGAGCAACATTTGATTTCTGCTAGAATCCAAGGCTGTGGCTCTGGGAGAAGCAAGACTCTTTTTGCAGTATTAATGCTGTGAACCCCTCAATCATAAGATCAGATTGTATATATGTGTAAATAAACCATATGTCATAAAAGCACCACAGTCTCCACTGTGCCTCATTCTGTGCCTGGGTAAGCACCACTCGGAGATTGGGGTGGCGTGCAACAGTGTTTTACTATCTTGTCGTCTTTAAATTTCTTTGGGAATAATTATATGTTTGAAAGGCAGTATATAAATTTATTAGGTGTTTGTTTGCTTGTTTGCTTGCTTGCTTAACATGATGCTTTTGTAGCTGGAAATAAGTTACATACTATAATAAAACTCTAAATATCATTTGAGTGTGATACCACCTAGCTAGCAAAACATTTTTATTTCTTTTGAGTGGATACTTATAGTATAATCTCATCTTGCACACGTCTAGGGAACGCTGAGGCATTTATTTGTGTGTGTGTGTGTGTGTGTGTGGAGCTCAATGCAAAAATAGCCATTTGAGCAAAAACGTATTGTTTGTTGAAAGAAAAGCAAAACACTAGAGTTCTGATGAACCACATAGCCATTTGAGCAAAAAAGTATTGTTTGTTGAAAGAAAAGCAAAACACTAGAGTTCTGATGAACCACAGCTGATGCTTTGTTGATTGTGGATGTGGGGATTTGAAGACCTGTCTCCCAAATTCTTTTCTAATGCTCTGGTCACTATATCAAACTGGCCCTCTCTTTGGAACCTGATACAGGATGGGAGTTCTGCTGAATATTTAACTCATTCTGCTATCCACTAAGCATGATACCTCACTAACTCAGGCTTATGGTTTGTGGATCCTTTTGTGCTTTCTTTGTTTTGTGAAATACCTGGTGGCACTGTATGCTGCTTGAAATGCAACCCTTTTCATAGTTGCCGTGTGGCAGCTAACAATACAGTAGTACTTTCCTGCTGGTATTTCTATAAAATAGATAGATAGATAGATAGATGATAGATAGATAGATAGATGATAGAATATTTCTTTTAAAAATCTTATATGCCCTAAATTGACCAATTCTTAAAACCTATACGTTTTGGTTCCTTTCACTATGTTCTATAAGCATGTATGATGATGTAATGTGGTTCTGGGTGACTTTTTTTCATTTTACCCCTGCCTATTTGCTTTCCTCTGTGAATGGTATTCCTACTAGGAATAAGCTACCTACCGGTACTTGAAAAAGAGAAGAAGTTGAGAAAAAGCACCAATAGAAAATGAGTGACCTAAAAGGTGCACCCAAAATGAATTATTATTCCAACATGATTGCTTCTGACCCCCTTCCATTTCACAACTCTTCCTGAGGGCCAACTGGTTTAATCTATTCAGAATTGTAAGATTTCGAACATGTCACAATTCTCCGCACACTTACTTGTGAGTGAGCTCCATTTAACTCAATGAGGTTTATGAAGATATTGCTGTTACTTCACCTTCTGCTGGAGAAGGCCTTTGAGAGCTTTCCTGGCAGATCCACATTTAAAATACATGACCATTTATATGTTTAATTCCTCGGAGGATACAATCACGCATTATATGGTTTCTTTATCATGTTGCTTTAGTGCCAGATTTTCATCCAGCATCTAATTTTCTCTTATGTAGTTTTGACCTTAAAGGTGACAATTACTGTACTCACACAAAGGTTTTATAGTGCTCCTATTTATAACATTCACGGGTGCAAATAATAGTGCAATCATTTAATGAGAGAATGAAACTAGAATATCAAACATAAGGAGGGGAAGGGGAAATATACAGTTTAAGTTGTGTAAAGCAGAAAGCTTGTCTAGTGTGTAGAAAGGTATAAATAGGAAGTGTATGAATACAAAAGAAGGCTTTAATGTAAATGCCTAGTTAACTTGATACATGTAAAACTGGAAGCCAGTTTATAATCAGTGAAGAATTTACAGACTTTCAAGTGGAATAACCTTGAAATATGGATTGGCTTTAATTCAGAGAAAGTTTCGCTTAAACCCCATTGAAATGATTTAGGCTTAATTTAAGAGCAAACTAGATATTATCTCAGTAAATATCTGGTTTCAACATTATGTTTGGCATATCGTTGGCCATTGTTAAGAACAGTAGGCTAGACTAGATGGACCTTTCGTCTGTACCAGCAGGGCCGTTCTTTTGTTCTTACGCTTGCCAAAATAAAAGGGACACACAAGGAAAAATCAGCGGGTTAAAGCAGGCATAGGCAAACTCTGGCCCTCCAGATGTTTGGGACTACTATTCCCATCATCCCTGGCCGCTGGTCCTGTTACGGTAGCTAGGGATGATGGGAATTGTAGTCCCCAATATCTGGAGGGCCGGAGTTTGCCTATGCCTGGGTTAGAGGGAGAAGTGCTGTATTACGCAGGGACCTAAACTGTGCAGGAAGCCTCCATGAATACAGGAGGCATCCTGCATCATGTTTGCCCTCCAACTTTTGTACAGTTGTAAACGTAGCAAAAGCGACATGCCAGAGGAATGTGACTTATCAGCATGTTGTCGCCGTCCCTAAAACGAATAAATGGAATTGAATAATAGGGCTTAGCTTAATTGATTTCAATGGAACTTAAGCACATTTTACACTCATTTGGATTGGGTCCAAAATGAAAACCCTTTGATTTCATTTGCAAAGAATTTAATTTCTCCCGTTGGTTTCAATGGGCTGGACAGTTCCCAGGCTTTGTGGTGAATGAGAAATACATACATCCAGGCAGCATCTTGATCTATAGCTTATATTCCATCTTTGCATATTGTAAAATATAGGTCAGTACGAGGGAGTAGAAGTCAAAGTGCAAACTCCTCCACATGGCTTGTTAAGCTTATCCCTATTTTGAAAGCCATCAAAGAGGATTACCTACCTGTTCAAGCAAGAGAAGCTTTTCCTTTTACTAAAATTAACAAAGGTATTCTTGCTGCTACCGTAGCTTAATGCTTTAGTGGGTAGCACTGTGTTCTTCCATATTTGAGACCTCTGTTTGTGAGAGAGCGCTGCCTACTATTATTTTTGTTGCTGCTGCTGCTGCTGTCTGTGCCTGGAACTATTACTGGCATGTTACTTTGTAATACTAAAGGATTGCAGAAAGGTGCATTATGTGTAGCTAGTGGCTGATTGAGTTGTTGTGTGGATTCAGAGGAACCTGTTTACAATCTTTCCCATTGATGATATGACAGCTGCTACTACCAGGGATCTGAGTGCTAACTTTGTACTGCATTAGTGGCAGTCCCCCAATAAAAGGTAGAGTGACTCACCTGTCATTCAAAGACAAAGTTTAATTTTTCCAAATTGCAAGGTGAGAGAGAAATTGTAGAAGGTTGAGACGTGTCTTGCAACGGCTAATATTTTGTGACATAACTGAGAACAGTTTGAGGTTGTTGTTTTTTAAAAAAGGTTGATTTTAATAAAGAAATTTAGTTTGAGGAAGATTGCAGGTGGTTCTAAATGAGCTACATCTACTAGACATGAAAATTTGCTTTGGTGGATATTTTTTTTTTAAAAAAAAAACCTGGTTTGAAATACAATCCACAACCCACAAATACAATCCACACAACAAATGTTCTCTTGTGGACCTTTTCTCTGCCACTGCAGCCATCCACACCAGAACAAATTCTAGGCAGACATAGGAGATGGATACCACACAGTCCCAAAGCTGTGCAACTACCTTGGGGGGCTGGAAGGTTTTTCAATTTATTCTACCAGTGTGGCAGAACTTCTTAGCTTTGAGTGGGAAAGGGCAGAGTAGACTTTGCACTTTGAGCCTTTAATGGTTATGGGGTACAAAATAATCCTTTCACTCATTTCAATCTTGCAGTATATGTTCATAGAATCATAGAGTTGGAAGAGACCACAAGGGCCATCCAGTCCAACCCCCTGCCAAGCAGGAAACACCATCAAAGCATTCTTGACATATGGCTGTCAAGCCTCTGCTTAAAGACCTCCAAAGAAGGAGACTCCACCACACTTCTTGGCAGCAAATTCCACTGTCGAACAGCTCTTACTGTCTCTTACTGTTATGAGAGGGAAACGATCTACCAGGTTTCAAATAGGCATAAGTTAATTTTTCATACACCTACACCTCCGTACAAGCTGAAAGTTCTCAATTATGGTGCAGTGGTGGGAAGCACAGGAACTGGTAACCTCAACTGAGCTTGCATCCAAAGAAAGGCAGAGCTCAGGAAAAGCAATTCTTAACACAGTGGGTGAAAAGTAATATGGATGTATAAATAAATAAATAAATCCACTTTACACCATACTCTCTTTTGCCTGTGTGCTCACTTACAGTGGGCTTGGGAAGGTATCATGTAGGTATATGCCTACAAACAAACAAACAAACAAACAAACAAACAAACAAACACAGAGACAACTTGTTGTCCTGACTAGTTTGGGGAAAACAGGGCAGTGGGATAGTGCTTCCATCATAGAGAGTTAAGAATGCCCCCGTCATCTTTGTTGGGGTTTGGCAGAAATCATCCTTACTCTTAAAGAAAACTTTTCCTGTGGGGGCAGGGGGGGGGGAGAGACTTATGGAAGCTAGTTTCACTTCTCTGGGATTTCTACAAAGCATTACTATAATGTGACTCTGATCTAACATAGTGCAGTAGTGTGTATGGATTATCCCTTTCTGCTGGCTGGAGGCCATAGAGGATATAATTTAAATCCTAATGATACCATGAAGATTGCCCTTTAGCTAACAAATGCTCCAAGTTCGCACCATCCTCTGGATGCACAAGAATGAGCATCTCCTTGTGCTTGTTCATGCAAACGGAAAGATCCAGAGGGCTCCCGAGTTCAAGCATTGGCTAATAATGAGGAAAAGCTCTTGTAATAGGAAGAACCTTTGCCTTTATTTCCAAAGGTCAAGGTACTCTGACTACTATTTAAAATTATTTTGGTGTCAAGAATGCATTAGGCAATGTGCAGAATACAGTGGTAGCAAAGGCCTGTAAAGTAGACTGTTGTTGTTGTTGTTATTGTTGTTGTTGTTGTCATATTGCAGATGCAGAGAGCTGAGAACTGTGTCCTGCATATGATTATCTAGTGTATGAGTCCCTGGCTGAGATGAGATTTCAGCTATGCACCAACCATGTTCACAACTGTCATGCTATACTAACTCACACATACTTTCATTCTCATAATACCAAAACATAACATATTGATTGATCAGGTGAAAATATGTATGTTTGTTATATTTGTACCTCTCCCTTTCTCCATGGAACCCTGAATTGTCATTTAAACCTGATGACAGGTAAGTTAGGTTAGTCCAAAATGGTCAAAGGCCTGGAAACGATGCCTTATGAGGAATGGCTTAGGGAGCTGGGTATGTTTAGCCTGGAGAAGAGAAGGTTAAGGGGTGATATGATAGCCATGTTCAAATATATGAAAGGATGTCATATGGAGGAGGGAGAAAGATTGTTTTCTGCTGCTCCAGAGAGCGGACACGAAGCAATGGATTCAAACTACAAGAAAGAAGATTCCACCTAAACATTAGGAAGAACTTCCTGACAGTAAGAGCTGTTCGGCAGTGGAATTTGCTACCAAGGAGTGTGGTGGAGTCTCCTTCTTTGGAGGTCTTTAAGCAGAGGCTTGACAGGCATATGTCAAGAATGCTTTGATGGTGTTTCCTGCTTGGCAGGGGGTTGGACTGGATGGCCCTTGTGGTCTCTTCCAACTCTATGATTCTAGTCTGAGAGAAAGTGACTTGGCTCCGTGGTACACTCCAGAACTTAGTGTGTGGAAACAAGCTGGAAAGTGGCTCGAACACAAGTGGAAGAAAACTCTTGCGGAATGCAGTCAAATGTCCGGGGGGGGGGGGGGAGGCTCATCACGACTGCCAGTGAAGGCAGCAAGGAAGGCATGCTTTGCTGCCTCTATTGCATCCTCATGGTGCCATCCAACAGAACTTTTCTGGGTAGTGCAGGGCCTCTTACAGTCTGGCCTGATGGATGCAGCAGAACCGATGGTAGCTTGCTGTGATTTTTTGCAAAGCATTTTCAGGATAAAATCACTTGCACCCAACAGGATTTTGACTCCCCTGTTACAGCAAACAAATATCAAGGGGTGTCCAGAGCAATGTCTAGTCCTGTTGTGTTGGATGAGTTTCACTTTAGTAAGGCTTGAGGTGTTTGGATCGGTCAAGGTGACGGCTTGCGCTCTCTACCCTGGCCCCTCTTGACTGATAAAAGCTAGTGGGGAGGGGACAGCTGGCAGAGCCAGGAGGTGATTATTGCCTCCTTACAAGAGGGTGTGGTCCCTGGCAGCTTGAAGGAGGCAGTGATAAAAACCACTCTTCGATAAACCCTCCCTGGATTCAGACAATCTAAGTACCAACCAGTTGTCAATCTGCTCTTCCTGGGCAAGGTTCTTAAGCAGATGGTCACACACAAGATCCAGGCCCAGATTTGGCACAGAAACTGCTTTGGGTGCCCTGTATGATTGCCTCTGTTGTGAGAGAAATGTGGAGGCGAAAGGTGTCCCTGTTAATTTTCTTTGACCTCTCAACGGCTTTCAGTATCGACTATGGTATCCTTCTGGAGTGGCTGTCTGAGTTAGGGGTGGGTGGCAAAGGCAGAGTAACCTGTTCTGCCTAGGGGGCGCCGGAGGGCGTCAAAACTATGATGTGGTGAATTGAGCAGGACAGAAGGCGAGAGATGGGGGCTTCAAATTTTGCCCTCTCACAGAGTGCACTGAAATTTGAAAGACCAAAGTCTGCCCCTGTGGGTGGCACCACTTTGCAGTGGCTCTAGTCGTACTTGGGTGGTCATTTCCAGAGGGTGATTCTTTGGTGTAGGGTTCTATGCAGCCTTCTATGCTGTTTAAAGTTTACATGAAGCTGCTGAGTGGGGTTATCTGGAGTTTTGGAGTACCTTGTTAGCAATATGCTGATGACGCACAGCTCTATTTCTCCTTTACATCTGCAGGTTTGGCAATGGATATGCTGGACCATTGTCTTGCCTCAGTAATGGACCGGATGAGAGCCAGCCAACTGAAGCTCAATCCAGATAAGGCTGAGGCACTGTTGGGTGGTTCTCTAGATTGGATGGGTGGGAGCTTACCTGCTCTTGATAAGGTTACCCTCCCTCTAAAGGAGTGGTTACGTATCGTGGGGGTACTCCTCAGTCCTTTGCTGTCACCTGAGGCTCAGGTGGCCTCAGTGGCGCAGGGTGCCTTCCATAAGCTTTGACTTGTGGTCCAGCTGCACACTGTACTGTTCCCAGTCTCCACTTAGGGCTGCTCTGACAAACAGAATTCGGCATCAATAAAGGGCATTCTTGTATGAAACAAGAATGGAACACAACACACTCATTCTGGAGAAATATGAGCACACATAGCTATTTTCTTGAACAGAACTCAAACAGCATATATTTCACTTTTTCCTGTTACTTCCTGGCCCATGTTTAAAAGTGCAACAAAGGATCAGTTTGGACAGATCTAAGTATAGGTTTTTAAAAAATTAAGAGAGCCCTTTCTTTTAAAAGTGACCATTTTTCTCTCTCTCTCTCTTTTTAGGTATCTGGCCTTCTGAAGAGGTACTAGCTTACTACTGCCTGAAGTACCATGAAGTGTTCAGGTACAAAAGCAACCCATAAAAGAACCTTTCCAATCCATTAGTTTTATTATATTTGCATAGGAAAGATTGCTATGATTTAAGTCGTCAGATTCTGTTTTTAAAAGTTCAAGGTGAAAGCATGTTGCTCTTAACAAAGAATTTGGAGCTGCCGTTGGGTACTAATATTGCACAGCAAGCTTTCTGCTATATGTCAAAGACTTTTGATTTCCACTCAAGGCGTTTTATTTCACTTTGATTTTTGGGAAACAAAAGTGAGGCGTCAATCGATCAGCACTGATTGTGAAGGTCAGGGGAAAAACAAAAGGCATCTGTTACTGAGTTTACTCTTACTTCTCTTCTGAAAGTCAGTAAAGTATTGTCTGGGAAAGTATATCATAGTTTTAAAGCAGAGCTTTGGCACCAGAATATTTCTTGCACTCTCTGCATGCTTTTTACTATTGTTTTTCTGTATATTTTTCATATTTCGGTACCAGAGGCTTACAAGGCTCCCCATCTAGACATGCTGGTTACAGTACAGAACATGTAATAGATCGAGCTTCTTGGCCTTGCTGGGCTTAAGAAATGTGTACATGGTAGAATCCCAGAAAATGAGGGGCATTTAAGATGTGGCATAGGGTTAAGCAGAAGCAGGGCAATTTTTGCAGCCATCTCCCTGCCCTATTATTCAGTTGTTTTGAACGGGAGCTACAGAAGACCACAAATATGCTCTTGCTTGGGAGAAATGTATCTGTATTTCTAAGTCAACATGGTCAATAGTATGCTTAGGGATTTAGGGATGCAAATATATAGAACATTTGGGTGCTTGTCATAGGCCAGCTATGGGGATCTGGTGACCATCCATATGTTATTAGGTGGCAGCACTCATCAGCTCCAGCATGGCCATTTGAGTACCACAGGGTCTCCCCCCTTACCGTGAAGACAGATTAGCCTCCTCCTCCTCCTCCACCTCCTCCTCCTCCTCTAAAAAAAGGTGTGGGGGATGTCTCCATCATTCTCCAATAATGGCACTATATCTGATCATTCATTGAGATGGGGGTGCCAGCTGGCAACTGACCAAAGGAGCTCTATTACTGCCACAACTGGCGATGCTAAAATGAAGATTATTTTAAGAAAGAAGAAGAAAAACTGCTGCACCTCTGCCTCTGGAAAACCTCCCAACCTTTCCAAAATTTTCATGCGCAGCGGCCATTTTGGAACTGGGAAGAGCAGCATCAAAAGTCGCTTCTGAGCATGCTCCGCCCAGTTCCAAAATGGCCGCCGCGCCAGAAATCACTTCTGCGCATGTCCAGAGACTCCAGACATGCGCAGAAGGAGCCTCCCCCAGCCGGTAAGTAAACCGGGGGGGGGGGACAAAAAAATCCGTTTTTCCAGCTGGAACGGCTGGAAAAAGGGGGTTTCCCGGGGAATACGGGAGACTTGGCAGCTATGTCCATGTGACAGCCCTTTAGACATTTGAAGATGGCTATCGTATCTCCTCTCACTCTCCTCTTTCCCAGTAGTCATAAACTATAAATAAAACACATTAAAAAGTACCAGATTTCTACAGAAATCACAAGAAGATATATAAATAAAAATACAAAAAGCATATCAGTAACAGCAACAACCCCACCAAAAAAAACCCTAAAACAACACACCAACCCAAGAGTCTGTTCAGCAGCCTCAACGTTTGCAGCTAGAGCCAGTCAGTGACCCACCCTCCCTAGGCCAGGTGGGAAAAGGCCTGGAGAGCAGGGAGCAGGTCTTTCAGGACTCACAGCCAAGATGATCACAGCTAGTATTACTGCAGGAAGTTCACACGGTCAAGTCCCAATATGCTCACTATTCCCATCAAGGTACTATATTTCATACATCATAGCTGCCAAGTTTTCCCTTTTCTCATGAGGAAGCCTATTCAGCATAAGGGAAAATCCCTTTAAAAAAGGGATAACTTGGCAGCTATGTCATACATTAGTAGACCATCTCCAAGCTGCACCTAGGAATCCCATTCAGTCTGCCAACCCCCCTTCGCTACAACTCCAGTGGATTTGTCATACGGGGCCTGACACGATTATGAAAACCTTGTCCTCTGACAAAGACCCAGACCTCCCCGAGCCTGGAGACTCTATCCCATTTCAGCACTGATCTGGAAGACCTTGGTATCCAGGGAGAGACCTCACCAGGCCTTCCTTCAGAAGTTGCCCAGGAAGGGCCCTTGGAATGGACCCTCTGATTCACCTGCAGCAGAAGACTTGCCCCCCCCCCCCACAAAAGGGGAGGCCAAGCTTCCTCCCAGTCTCGGAGAGCATAGTTGTCAGAAATTCCAGGCTCAGCAAAAGAGTGCATGTCTGAAAGCCCAAGGGAACAACTTGAGATTAAGGGACTCCTTGGGAAGAAAGGGCCCCTGAGGGCAGAAGTAAGTGTGCGCAGCTGGTCCTGGATGGAGTCTGAGGGACCAGACTATATAAGCCCTCAGTTGAGGTCTGCTAGCTGATGGACAACCACCACATGTCTTTCCCCTCCCAGGCCACCCTTTCTCAACCGATGGTCCAGACATGGTGTTGGACTCCAATTCCCACCATGCCTAGCCATCCTGGCCAGGGTCAGGTGTGATGGGAGCTGTAGTCCAGAAACATCTAGTAGGGTGTCGGAGACTCTTGCAACCTGTGTTACCTTCTTTGCCCTACCTCTTGACTGCCTTCCCATATTGCTCACCTCAGGATCTCTACTCAATTACTCTGTCCTCTGGACTGTTTGATTCTGGCTTGCTTTGTTGTGCTTGATTACAACTCCTCCTCAACTCTGTTTTCTGGACTGTTGTAATTCAGTTCTCAGCCAGAGGTTGAACTTTTGTGGAACTGTAACTCTCCCGTGGTTTGACTCTACCTCCCAATGGCACAGTCTTTCATTGTCTCTCAAGACAGATGGATGCCAGCAACAACAACAACAACAATAACAACAACAACAACAACAGTATAAATGTAAATTTTCCAAAGGCAAACTTCTACAATGTCCTTGTCATGAGTTTGCTGCAAAACAAAACAAAACCCAAATGAGCATTATACCAAATATCTTGGGTTTCTTGTCCCCCGCATCCCACCAGCCCCCAGTAGCTCCCTATGTGCAGCTACAAGTGCTTGTGTTGAAGCAAAGGTGGTATTCAACTACAATGGTACCTCTGGTTGCTTACGGGATCCGTTCCGGAGGTCTGTTCACAAATCAAAAGCCCGCAACCTGAAGCGCTGTATCTGCGCAGGTGTGTGGCGCGATCTGGCGCATGTGCACATGCACAAAGCGTGATTTAGCGCTACTGCACATGCGTGAGTGGCGAAACCCGGAATTTCTGGTACTTCCAGGTCGCCGCGGGACACAACCTGAAAAAATGTAACATGAAGCAAACTTAACATGAGGTATGACTGTAGTCCTATTTAAATTATTAGACCTACCTTACTCGTGTTCATTAATTTCAGTGGGTCTACTCTGAGTAAAATTTAATTGAATCCCATATCTTTCAGACATCTCCTTTATGTTTGAAATGAATAAACAAACCTTATCAAAACTTACAAAACATCGCTCCCATACTGATGTGTATCTCTGTTGTTGTTGTTTGAATTTATATACAGTGGTGCCTCGACTTACGAATTTAATCCGTTCCGAAGGCACCTTCGTAGGTCGAAAAATTCGTAAGTCGAAAAGCGCCATTGGAAACGCGATTTCCCATAGGAATGCATTGGAAACGGAAAAATGCGTAAGTCGAAGCAGCCCTATCTAAAAATTCGTAAGTCGGAAAAAACCCTATGTAAAACCACCGCGGTTTCCTTTCGGATGTCAAGACACTCGTAAGCGCGCAGTCATTTGCCCCATTCGTAAGTCGGAAAATTCGGTTGTCGAGTAGTTCGTAAGTCGAGGTACCACTGTACCACCCTATACCCGGAGGTCTCAGGGCAGTTCACAGAACAAAATCAAAATATAAAACCACAAAATATATAATCAAAATAAAAACAACAACCCAATAACCCTCCTCCCAAAAAAAACCCACAGTTTATAAGGGCATAGGATGTCAATCAAATCTACTGAAGGCCTGGTTAAAAAGGAATGATTTTGCCTGGCACCTAAAGGTGTATAATGAAGGCGCCAGGTGAACTTCCCTGGGGAGAGCATTCCACAGACAAGGAGCCACTGCAGGGAAGGCCTGCTCTCGTGTTGCCACCCTCTGGACCTCTCAAGTAGGAGGCACACATAGAAGGCTCTCAGGAGATGATCTCAGGGTCCAGGTAGGTTCATATGGAAAGAGGCAGTCCTTGAGGTCCTGAGCCATTGAAGGCTTTATAGGTCAAAACCAGCACTTTGAATTGGGCCCAGAAACTAATTGGTTGCAAGTGCAGTCGGACCAGGATCAGTGTAATATGCTCAAACCGTCTACAATGAAAAGTTAGCCTATGTTATTACTGGTTGCTCCTTAGTTATCTCTTTCATGAGGAGGCTCACAAAAGCTTAGCCCTAAACACTTTTAGGAGTGATCTAACAACTTTATTTATTTAGCAATTTTATGAAAATACTTTTATTATTTTTGTTTGTGTGGTTTCCATTCTAGTATATTTTATGCTATACAATATAACTCGTAACCTGCCTTGAATTATTTTTATCCACCAAGTGTTTTAAATATCCCAGCAAATGTCTATCATGAAATGGTATTTTCTTGCTTACATGCACTCTAGGTTGTAGCTGCCAATGAACTTTGAAATAAATTAATAAAAATGTGCACATCAGATACTTAGCATTCTCATTTGTCATCTTTAAGGAAACAACTGATGTTGCACAAACTTTTTGATTTTTACTCTATGGGCACCGGTCAAAGCTTACATACTTTTGAACAATCCCACAGATATCAACGGGACTTTCTTAAAAGCAAATTTACTTAGCACAAAGCAGTTGTGCTAAGAGGTTTTTTTAAAAAAACAAAACAAAAAACAACTAGGCTCTTTTGTAGGCCTGTTGTAATTAAAGTGCTAATTATGAGCTAAGTTTTCCACCTGCGCATAGCAAAGAAAGAAAAACACACACACAGCTGAGGTGTGTACTTTATTTTAAATGTTAGAGTTTCTGTTACAAAATTTCAACTATTTCATTCTATAGTTCTCCAGAGGGTGGGAGCAAGAGTGAGCGCGAGAGAAATTATATTAATTCTTCCATTTACTTGTCTAACTGTTTTTTGAACGAATGAATGTGAATTAACAGTGTTATCCTTTCCTAACAATTATCTTTCGTTACTCTAGCTAGTTTAGTTCTAAAAGACAGTGCCATTGACAAGGAATGGTTGCGGGGGGGGGGGGGGGAGGGAGAGAACCTTCTCAGATTTTTTTTTTCTCCAGCTCAGCGGTGGTAATGTTGCAGTGAGCACTAATGAGGGAACCCCCACTGCTTTGCCTGCTTTGTGACTTTTCTATTTCATAATTATTTTTAAAACGCAAAACGACATGAGGTAGCCCGGTCATGCCTCTGCTACTTCCTGGTATACCTCGGCGCCGCACTACAGATAGCAATTTGTTCTTGTAACATATATGTCTCTCTCTGGCCATTTTCGTCTAATTTGTATGGGTTCTACCATTCCTTTTCTCTCTTTCAGGGGCCTTGCTGTGTGTGAGCTAGGGGGTGGCATGACATGCTTGGCTGGGCTTATGGTAGGTCTTTTCTCAATTCCAATCCTATTCAGAGGGAGGAACAAAGGGGGGGGGGAAATGTTCCAGTGCCTCCAACTGCTGGGTCAGAGAACTGTCAACAGAATCAGCTGCGGTCAAGCTGCAGAGTCTTGAGAGACCTTCTAGATTGACTTGCTTTCGTATCATATTGATTTTATGGTTGCCTCGATGAGCAGAAACATTTTACCTCAGTGTAGTCAATATCTCTTGTTGTGACATTCCGGGCCACGTACGGCCTGTCTTTCATTGCCATAGCTGAAGCTCCCCCCCCCTCCTCAGATTATAGTCGTCCCCCCCATTTGCTAAGATACAGGAATAGCCTGGCGAATCACAGTTGGAGCACCATGATATAGCTGCTAATGTTTTGCCTGCATTATTACACCAACAAACATGATCCAGAGCTCTCGGTAATTAGATTCTTTTGAATTAGATTGGCCATTCAGGAGCGTCATTCACCATTCTCTGGGTTCTGAGTCATGTATTCAGGAGATATTATGTAGCAGTGCAGTGCATTAGACAAGTTTTTATGTCTCTACAAATAAAAGCATATTGTTACACTGATTGGCATTTGACAAACCTGCCGTTCTTACACAATGTGTCGAGGTTACAGCCCAATGTGCGAGCATGTCAAAGCTCACAAAAAAATTACCCTTACAAAGCCATCTGCCTGCAATGCAAAGTTATATGAAGGGCATCAGGCAGTCAGACAGAAGCAAGCTGAAAGGCAGAGTGACAGCCTCGTATGATGGCTCTACTAGATAAACAGAAGCCCGCAAATGAAAGCCTCTCAGAATACCATCATCCGCTGTCACAATGCAATTACGGAACAGAATGATAGCAAGATAGAGGCTCCCGCAAATGGAATGATAAAAGTATTGACTGATTTGATTGAATGATTAAAATAATGCAGACATAAAATGAAAAAAGATTGAAGACTGTTACAGAGAAATAGGTGAGGAAGCATGATACTGAAGGCTTGTCACTCCTGTCTTCACTTCCACACAGACAAGCATATTTGCTCATTGTTTGCTGTGCTCTTCTCGTTCTCTCTCTCTCTCTCTCTCCCCCACCCCCACCTTCCAGGTTGCTATTTCTGCAGATGTCAAAGAAGTTCTGTTAACTGATGGAAATGAAAAGGCCATCAAAAGTATCCTTATTCAGATAGAAAACTGGTCTGAGCAACAATTGATATAAAAGGACAACAAGGGGTCCATATAATAATATATGCATATGTACACATACCCACTGTAAGTAATTAAAAATATATAATGTTATTAAATAGATTTACAGTGTTCCCTAGGGGGGGGGGAATGCACACTCCCTTTTACATTAAAAAAAGAAGTGTGCTTGTTCTGAAAGAAAGAATCAAGAAACACGATAAATACTGATCCCATGTTATGTAAGTATTCAAGTCAGTTCTGTTTAAAGTTATACAACAGCAGACCTTACATTTCCAGTTTTATGGATTTTCCAGTTGCTGGTCTACTTTACATTGGTTTTGCTTCAAGATATTGACATTTTATATTGAATAGATACTGTATTTTTCCGTATTTATTTAATTTCCCTAAAAATTAATGTCAAAAATTAGGGTGCGTCTTATACTCTGGGCCATCTCCCCCCATTTCCTTAAATCTGAGCCCCCCAAAATAGGGGGCGTCTTATACATGGGGGCGTCTTATAGACAGAAAAATACGGTATATATGTTTATATATTTACCCAGAGTGATATCCAAAATTAGTCATACTCATAGTAGACTCAATTATTTCAGTGGGTCTTCTCTGAGTATCACTTAATTGGATATAATCCCAACGTCTACATTTTGTTTATGTTTAGACCATGTACACATAATATCACTCATAGTAACCTTTCCCTAACTTCATGCAAGATGCATCTCCACTCAGTTCATTACCAACTGCCCAGTATTTCTCTTAAAACAAGGTTTTCAAATACCACTTTTCATTCTTGTATTGGAATATGTTTTATTAAATCTAATTAGTACATATGCAGGTAAACAAATTTGCACTTTAACATGACTGCAAATTATTCCCTCTCAGTTAACTAAGTGTCTACAATAGCATACAAGCTAAGTCCCATAGTGAATATTAATGACTGTTAGAAATTGAGAGGGGAACGCAGAAGGTATCTGTTTGCTTTGGTTCTTGATGATAATGACATTTGCATGTTAAGGGTCTTCATTTAGTGGCGGAATACTGGCATGTCAAAGTTATGGAGAAATCTCTTTGATAGTATTCACAAGATAAGGTCCTTTTTTCTCAATTTTATTTAATTCTGTTGTGAGGTTGTTGTTTTTTTAAGGGAAACAATGTGTGCTTACAGTATGCATAAAATGGTAATGCAAGGATATCGACAATCAGACTTCAAGAACACAGTGCCCTCTTTGGGGGGCCTCAATACAGCTATATCTGTGTCAAATTCTTGGAGAATTCAAAGATGACGGCAGTCCTAGGCACTTATCCCATCTTTTAAGAATGTGACACGCAGATGCTTTAAAATGGGGGTAGGGGTGAAAGGGGAAGAGGATATTTTCCCTCTTATAATATTAAACCAGGAAAATGTTGATTTTTTTTTCTACCTAGCATCTACAGTTTGGCAGGGTGCCATATAGTTATGCATTATACTGTTGCCTTCTCTAGTACCTCTGTAAAAGATGTACGTGAGGAAAACATTTTTAAGAATCAATAGAGTTGAATCAGGATATATTATAACCAACTGAACTTATTTAACTTGGCTGATATTTTGCTTCCACTTTTAGATTTTTAGAATCACAAATTAAGCACCAGACAGCTTTAACAGTATCTCGCAGGTCTATTATAAAGTTTTCTTGCAGTGTCAAAATCCTTTGTCTCATCCAATGATCTATTATGCAAATAGAACTTTTAAAAAAATCAATTTGTGGGAGTTTTGGATTTTGCAAAGCAAATCTGCCGTGACAATCTGGTTGTTTTCTGTTTCTCTATATGGTCAAAATATACTGCTTTGAAACAATCAATTATCAAATATACTTTAGATTAATCACTGCCCATATCAACCCCCTGAATTGCAGCTTAGGACAGAACATAAACAAATATTACTGACTTCACACTTACATGGAAATAACAGAAAATCAGTTGAATTTATTAAATGCTTTAGTATTAACTTGCAAAGCTGTTAAAATGCACAATAACTTCCAATGCCATTGCCAGGATGCTTGAATACAGATTTGCACTCAACTAGAAACTTCCCTAAGCAAATACGTTCCAAAAATTGTCGATTCTGTGATGCGGGGTTACAAAGTCCCTTGTTTTGTGCTCTGCTGTCGAGCTATTACATTAAAATGCCCTTCTTGTTTAAAATTAGAGTTTACCTTTGTTCTTTAAATTTCATTAAAACTTATAAATTATATGCCACTTACTATATACCACACACACACATATATATATACACAATATACACATATAGTCAAAATGGTGTCAACCCAGGAAGAGAGAAAATCACAGTCAGAAGCCGGGAAATCACTAAGCAAGCCTGCTAATTATTCTTAATGGGCAAGATGAACACATTAAGAAACAAATGAATACATCAGCGAAATGTAATTGAAAATCGACCTGGCAATAGTGCTTTGCATCTGAGCATTCACTTTTATATTATCAGCATTGTTATACTTATTATTGTTGCTATTATTAGCATTCTTCATAGAGGATACCTAGGGCTCCTGCTTTTGTGTAGTTTTGAATTTGTTGGTGGTGGTGGGATTTGATTTACCTTTTTACTCCCCCCCCCCAAAAAAAACCCCACTGAGTGTATTGTGTCCCATCAGTCTTTGATGGGTTTATTGTCAATTCATTTGTGAGAGTAATAATTTCATTTACTACAGGGATGTCAAAGCATGTGCTCTCTTAATACAAAATCAATATATATATCAGGTATAAGGAACACAAAAGCCGCCTTTCACATTAACTATTCCAGTTTTTAAGCAATCTCTTTCCCTATTGTATAACATTTAGGGGTACTTTTAACAATAAAACTCCTGTGTGTTGTTGTGCGCCATGCAAACATGAATGTATTCTTTTTAAAACTCTGCCACTGCTCATATAGCACCATGTTATGGCATAAGAAGCTGCAATGTATAGCTGCACCTCCTAATCTGCACTGAAATTAAATTCCACTTCTTAGTAATTGCACTGCAGAGTAACACTACTGTTTTAGTAATGTAGTATTAATGTATTATTTGGTCTTAAAATTGTATTTCCTACTTTTTATAGTTTTATGGCTCTATTAGTAGTCAAATCAATTGCCAAAGGAAAAAAAGGAAATGTGTTAAATATGAGTTTGGTAACGAACCTGAACATCAAATTTGCATTTTCTAAACTTTAATGAAATAATGATCTGAAATTCATACCTTGGCCCAGTCTACAAATTTCTTAGCCAGAGCTCATTCTGAAAGTTATGTGGTATATTTGCACTAATGTAAAGATGGCTGAGAACTTACACATTCACTGATGGAGACTTTCAAAGAGGAAAAATGGTTTGGGGAGCTGCTTAAAAATGATCTGTATTTTAGCTCTTTGTTTATCATGTACTTATGAATTGAAATATGGTATCTGGAAATGTGAGACAAGCTCAGAGTGTATTACAATATCCACAATGCAAACTCCCCACACCAAAAAAACAGTAATATTATAATGTAGCTATATTGTGTATGGCTCTCTAAATAATCTTAGAAAATCTAGGTTTTAAAAAGAAGCTTGAGAACGGATTCTGCAGAATAAAGATTTATGCACTATGTAAAATATGTTGTTTATGATCCTGCATCCAGCTATAAACATATCCTATGTAGAAGTTATTTTGATTTCAGTAACAAATGTTTATGCATGTGTGTAGGATGTAGTTGGATGCAGGTCTGAACCCTTCATGATAACAAAATTATTGAAGGCAATTTTTTTTAAAGTATACAATGTTTTATTAGCGTATGTGCTTAATTAACCAAATAATACATAATTATTTATGAGATTAGTCATGCCCTTTCTTTTCTCTATGATTCGGATCACGGTGTTACACAGAACACCATGGAAACATGTCAAAATAATAATAATCCAAAACCCAGAGGGCTTTTTTAAAATGTATTTTTCATAGCAACAACATTATCTATACTGTTTTGTTACACACACAGAGAGAGAGACACAAATGTCTGTTACGTTCATAAACTTCATTATTATGGCTTTCTGAGCCTCAGTTACTCTCAACGGTGATGCATTAGAGAAATGTGTTTTTCTTTGCAAACACCGCTAATGTGATTTGCAAGCTGCTGCTGCGGCAACTATATCCATGCCACTGCTACAAACACCACTATGCTGGGATTCCCCACAAGTCTATATGTGTCATAATAGCATTGCGTAAACCTTGTATTTCGCACATAAATCGGTGAGAATGGGAATGGGGACAACTCACCTAGGACAACTCACCTAACAATATTGTAACCTCTATGTCAGCACAAGTCTACCTGCTAAATATAAAGCAGCCTGTTGACCTCACATTATATCACTGGTCAACGACATAGCAGGATTGAATTGCTACTCCTGCTTCATACAAAATGCTGCTGTAGCTACTTCAGGGCAAGCCATTTCGCATGTCCATGGTTTTTAAGGCTGGTGTTGAAGGCAATTCAAAGCATGTATGTCTGGAAAGATGCTCTCCTGGTTTTGAGGCTAGGCAGTAATTCTAAACAGAAGTGGGTTTTCTTGAAAGTCATGGGACTGTTTTCCAAGCAAATGGGATGAAGATGGAGGTACTGGATTTCTTCAGGAGGAAGAGTGGAATAACAATTTAATAAACAACAATAATAGGCAGCTTTCAGTAATTTCTCAGTTCACTGGTTCCAATGAGGTAGTGTTGATAGTTTGCCAGGAATGATGGTGAGAAAGGGGAGGCTAACAGACTAATGTATACCCCAAGGTGATTTGGCTTTGGGGTGATTTCTTCTGTAATCCAAAGTACATGTGTTTAAAAGCAAGTTCAGGGGTTGTCAACCTGGTCCCTACCGCCCACTAGTGGGAGTTTCGGGATTCTAGGTGGGTGGTAGGGGGTTCTATGTAAGGTTACCAGATTGTTTTCAAAGAATCCGGGGACACTTTTTTAAAAAAAGAGAAAAAATGTTATTTTTAAAAGTTATTTTAAAAAAGAAGTAATGTATTCTCTTCTGTGGTCTCCTCTGTCACAGGGCCTTCCTCTGGGCCCCGGCCTGCTCTCTTAGAG
Source organism: Zootoca vivipara (assembly GCF_965207765.1). NCBI lineage: Eukaryota > Metazoa > Chordata > Lepidosauria > Squamata > Lacertidae > Zootoca > Zootoca vivipara. Next base: position 99,550,509 of record NC_142586.1, read on the forward strand.
CGCTAGCCGCCGTGGAGAAGGCTCGGGTCGGGCCTGGGCTCAGCCACGTGTGCTTGCCCTCCCAGTGCTTTCCTACCTGTCCTCCTCAGCGGCGGTAGTGGCAGCAGCGGCGTGGCAAGGTCAGGGATCCCCTCTTTTTTCCTTCTCCCTCTTTCTCTCTCTTCCTTCTCCTTCTCCTCTCCTCCTTCTTCCTGCATCAGCTTCGGGGTTTTCCTAGCCCTGGAGCGCTGCTGGGGAGTCAGCCAAGTGGCCGGGCGCTCTTGGTCCTGGCTCAGTTTAGGTCACGGGGGGGCAGCGGTTCCCCCTTGGCAGTGGTGGCAGCAGTGGCAGTCTCAGCAGCCCGTAGCCAGCCTGGTAGCACAGTTGGCTCTGGCTGGCTTCAGGAGCTGCTCGCTGCCGTGGTGCCCGCCCTTTTTGCCTCCCCGGAAGTCCCCATATGATGTGTCTTGTGCCATTGAACCAATCACACAACATTCATTCCCTACTAATAAATCTACAACACTTAAAATATAAATCCGGGGACATTAAATGAAATCCAGGGACATTCCGAGGACGGCTTTTGTCCGGGGACAGATTTGTAAATCCGGGGACTGTACCTGGGAAACGGGGACGTCTGGTGACCATAGTTCCACTGCACAAGTTGAATCCTCCTCCCATTGAGCACTGGTGGGCGGTGAGGAAATTTTACCATCAAGAAAGATGCATTAGTGGGCGGTAGGTATAAAAAGGTTGACTACCCCTGGGCAAGTATAGCTGACATAAAATGACTTCCATGTATATCTGTTTAAAAGTTAGGGTTCCTTCAGCAACATCTCACATTTGATAGCTAATTATGATACATTTTATCCATTTTACTTTCCATCAGGGACAAAAGTATCCTTGGTGGGATGTCTAAACATTTCTGCAAGCTTGCGATGGGGGTGGGAGGTGCTGCATGCACATCTCAAGTTGTACTCAAAGGTGGATGTCTGCCAGCGCTGTTCATCTCAATGGGGTGCACATTCTGATGCGTATTCCTAACTACAACTAGTCGTTGTGTGTTAGCTCGTCACTATCAATGAAGATCTGGAATGTGATGCCTTCCAGATGTTGTTGAACCACAACTCCCATCAACCTGGACCATTGGCCATGCTGGCTGGGACTGAAGGTCACCACATTGACTTACCCCCATCTGAGCATGATGCAAATGAGCTGCACTGATCCACACTGATTAACCGAGATTAAGTGGCAGCTCTTGCGCATGTGTGCTCATAATATATAATAATGTCTAGAGTTGCAGAAATATTTGCTGTGAAAAATGAGTAGCTTTTGATCCATCAGTTTTACTTTACGGATGATTCTTAACCAGTGCTCTAGATGTCAGTGATATAATCAGAAGAAACCAAAAGAAGTTCAGAGCCCAAGCAGTCTCAAGCTGGTAAGACACTTCTTATGTTTCTTTTACATTGTCTCTGTATGAACTTTTACCCATGCTAAATGAAAGTAGGATGAGGTGCTGGCTCGTTTTCAGATTTGTGCTTGGCTCTCACTTGGAATCAATTTTGTCAGAGAAAAATTATATACCAGTCCAGCATGTATTGACTGAACACTTAGCTTTATGTTAATCCAAACTGCTTTTTCAAAATTCTGAAACATATATTGCTTTGCATGCAGAAGAAAAAGTAACTTGTGCTATACATCATCTACCTTTAGCTACATGCAAAAATGTCGTTTTTAGTACTGGCCACAGTGGTGTAGTGGTAAATTTTGATTGCAGGAGGCCATCATGACAACCCCCATGAACATATCCCAAAGGAGAGTCGACCCATTATTGTTGTTGTTGTTGTTCTTTAGTCGTGTCCGACTCTTCGTGACCCCATGGACCATAGCACACCAGGCACTCCTGTCTTGCACTGCCTCCCGCAGTTTGGTCAAACTCATGTTGGTAGCTTCGAGAACACTGTCCAACCATCTCGTCCTCTGTCGTCCCCTTCTCCTAGTGCCCTCAATCTTTCCCAACACCAGGGTCTTCTCCAGGGAGTCTTCTCTTCTCATGAGGTGGCCAAAGTATTGGAGCCTCAGCTTCACGATCTGTCCTTCCAGTGAGCACTCAGTGACCCATTATTACACATAGGTAAACCCAGAAAGCAGTACACAGCGTAGAATCTTATTTATTAGACACAGCATGACTGCGATCCTGTGCATTGTCTTCTGGGACGAAGGTCATTTGAACTGAGTGGTGCTTCTGACGGCATATAGAGTCAGCTTGTAAGACACATAGAGCTTTAACAAAAGATCTTCAACCAGCTGAAATGCAATCCTTAGCTTTTCGTTAGAAAATGCAAGCAAGCTGCCAAAAAGGGATGCCATTTTAATTGCTAAGTAGAGACCCCTTCAAAGTAGAGACCCCTTCAAGGAAAAGAGAAGAAGGGAGGACCATAGGTCACTGGCAGAACATCTGCTCTGCATGCAGAAGGTCTCACTTTCAATCCTTGACACCTCTGGCTGAGAGGGACTCACGTCTGAAACTACTGAGCTAATAGAACTGACAGAACGATCTGACTCAACTTCCTATGTTTCTGTGGAGTATTCAGTACTACTTGGTTATTTCCCTCATTCTCTGACTATGCTAATCTGCTAATCTGTCACGAAAACTTGAAAACCTCAATAATACCTCATTTGCTTTGCCACAGCAAAGAAGGTCCATCAGTTATCCTTGTGCTCCAGAAAATTACATCATCACTTGTGCTGTGAAAGATGTCCTACACTGGATTCCGCCTCTGCTACTACAATAAAATAAATAAATACTACTCTAACTACTACAACAACTAATAATAATAATAAATACTTCACCGATGGCCATAATCAAACCACTATACTCAGCAGTATTCCTGCTGAAGGATGTGTGAAGAAGAGCGTGAAGAAGCGATCACTAAAATATGTACTTAGCAGACATTACTAAGTGATTCACCGCAAACTAGACATATTTATTTTTCCTCAGGGACTGTTACAGCTAGAGACAAAATACTGGGTGGATTGCCCTTACACTGTAATTAATCTATGTTTAAGAAAGCAGTTAATGTCTGAAGCTACCATATACTAAGTCAGACCATTGTCAGTCCAGGTCAGTATTAGCTATTCTTGCCAAGGTTAGCTCTTGCTACTTGAAGATCATTTTGAATGTAGGTGCTCGTGATTGAATCTGGGTCCTTAGGAATGCAGTGTAATGTACTGTTACTGAACCGTTTGTATCAAAAGATTCAGATGAAAGCCTGTTTGAGGCCGGGAAATGTTTTCTTCCTCTGCTCTAATTGTCTCTCTGCCTTGTTTGGAGGCTGGAACACAACTCAGTGGTAGACCACCTGCTTTGTATGACAAATATGTAGTTTCCAATCTACCTTCTCTGTCCTAGAGCAAGGCTGTTGAAGTCCAGCTGCAGCCTGCTTTGATGTTTGAGGTTAAGGGTCTAAATCAGGCATCCCCAAACTTTGGCCTTCCAGATGTTTTGGCCTACAACTCCCATGAACCCTAGCTAACAGGACCAGTGGTCAGGGATGATGGGAATTGTAGTCCAAAACATCTGGAGGGCCAAGGTTTGGGGATGCCTGGTCTAAATGGAATAGCCAAAAACAATGTTGTATAGGTCAGTTTTAGGCCCATTTTAGTGGGGATTTACTTAATATTTCAGGACGCGGGTGGCGCTGTGGTCTAAACCACAGAGCCTAGGGCTTGCCGATCAGAAGGTCAGCGGTTCGAATCCCCACGATTGGGTGAGCTCCTGTTGTTCGGTCCCTGCTCCTGCCAACCTAGCAGTTCAAAAGCACGCAAAAGTGCAAGTAGATAAATAGGTACCGCTCCGACAGGAAGGTAAACGGTGTTTCCATGTGCTGCTCTGGTTTGCCAGAAGCGGCTTAGTCATGCTGGCCACATGACCCGGAAGCTGTACGCCGGCTACCTCGGCCAATAAAGCAAAATGAGCGCCGCAACCCCAGAGTCGTCCACGACTGGACCTAACGGTCAGGGGGCCCTTTACCTTTACTTAATATTTCAGTTCCAACCTGGAGGCAAAACCATTGGGCAGCTTAAAGCAATTGTTCCTTTTTTATCATATGTACCGAACTTAATAAAATCCCATATCATTTCAGGTGCCAAGCATCCAAAATAAGTGCTTTTCTTAAGACCTTAAACGCCTCTGATTTCAGCTCATTGTGAACAGACCCCTGTTTTGTTTCATGCACACCCATATGTAGGTTTTCAAATTGCCATGTAGTGTGTGCAAGACTTCATCTCTTGTCAAGATTTACAACCTGGTCTTTTAGATATCAATCAAAAGCACATTTTCAACAATGTCCTCATTTACATTTATCTAATGTTTAAGGTCATTTGTGATCATTTGAGTGTATTTCAGCATATGGAATCAGTGAATAATAGATTTCAGCTCCATGCTGTGAAGAAAGATTGTGTTTTTACAAGACATAATGTTGTTTACTGGGTGTTAATAATCACTAATTAATAAACATATCTAGATTTCTAAAATGTTGCATTTTCTGTGATGGAAATGTCAAGTGTTTAACTTGCTGATAGCATTTTCTTCCTTCTCTGCATAAAATAATTTAATTACAGAAAGATGTACAATGTGGTACTGCAATATAGAGCACATTGGTCTTTCCCATTTTGGTACCTATAGATTCCCATTCAACTATTTCATATCAATAAAAACTATTTATAGCATACTCTGTGCTATACTACCATAAAACAGTTTGAATTGTGCAAATATAAATTTTGACTAACATCCTTTTACCCATTTTACTATTTTATTTCTTTATCATTGTCTAATATCTCTCTCCACCAGAAACATATAAACTTGCAGGCAAATTCTACTGAAATTAACAGGAGCCTTTCCCCAACCAAATGAGTTTAAGCATATTTTCAATTAGTGAGTGGTCTTACTCAAAGTTGTTTAAACAGATAATGGCTCCCTTGAAACGTAGGCCTTGGCTATATTTAAAGATCATTGCGTGTGGAGGTCCCCCAAACCACCCCTCAAATAACTCACACCATAGACAGAATTTTTGTTTAATGGTTTTTGGCATGAATTTGGCCACAACTTTTATTGAAATACAAATATAAAATAAGTGAGTGGTTGCGTAGGCATTGGTTCTCCAACCGTCACCTAAGGACAGAAATAAACTCGCCTTGTCAACAAGGGGAAACCCTACAGGGAGAGACAGGGAGTCGGGTGCAATAGGCTCTCCCCTCTCCCCTCAGGCTCCCAGGGGCTCATGCGTGTTGCTAGCCCCCGACCGGGGTTATGGACACTGCATAGAGCCCCTGTATTCCTGACCGGAATCTCCCCTAACTCAGGCATTGATTCTCCAGCTGTCCCCTAAGGACAGAACTAAACTAGCCTTGTCAACAGGGGAAACCCTACAGGGAGAGACAGGGAGCTGGGTGCATAAGCCCTCCCCTCTCCCCTCAGGCTCCCAGGGGCTCTCGCGCGGCCCTGGCCCCTGACCGGGGGTTACGGACACTACATCGAGCCCCTGTATTCCTGACCAGAATTTCCCCAACACGCAGGCATTAACTTGAGGGGCCAACACAGTCAACAAGACCCCTAATACAACCACAATAGCCAATGCCTAACCGCCAACCTTACAAGTTGTGACTATTTGCTATGCAGTAGGCAAAAACCAGATGGCACCAGCCAATCAGCCAAATGGAAAAATTCCTACTGGGCTCCTGCCATGATAGGCACAGCAAGGTCAACACAGAGGCCTGAAAACAGCGGAGGGAGGGTGGGGATCCGAAAACACAGCCAAAGAGAAAGAGAAACCTCTCTCTCTGGCTTTTATACCCAAGGGGCTGACCCATCAACATTGCAACATACAGATTTGCCCAACAACAGCCAGGGACCTATCCCACAGTGACAACTCATGCTCCCACCTTTGTAACACAGGAGTAGTTTGTTCAGCCCCCACCGCAAATTGTGCTCACCATGATGGTGAACCCACATTGCTGCACATATTTGTATCCCCAAGATAACATGTTCTCTGCTACAGAATTGAGCTCTATGACCAGATAGATCTGTTTGGTAGCTAGGATTTATCCTCTCTGGGTGGAACCCCTGCCAGGTGCCTGCATCCCCCACAATTAGAAAATTGTTGGTGGTTCTGCCGTTCTCACACTTCTGTGTAGGTTGTACATGGTATATTGGAGAAATAGTATCAACAATAACGTTTTGTTCCCCAAATACCAAGGTCCCTATTTAGGTTGCCCTACTATATTTTATGTTGAATGCCTGCCAAGCACATGTCTGTGTATAGGAGTGTAAGGCTCATATGTCTCATACAAAATACAAAAGAGAGGCTGGCCAATTATGCTTCTTTAAACATTTCATTAATCCTCACATTACATCACACGTTATGCCTTCCCCCTACATCCTCTAGTTACCTTAACTGTTGTGGGATTCTTTCCCCACCCACCTTTCTATGAGAGAGCCCAGAGTACTTCCCACCCTTTATTCAGGGTTAGGATCACCTGCAGTCGAATTTCAGTGGGGTGGCTTCTCTAGCCCTATTATCTGAGTGCTGAGATAATCACTTCCTGGGCCTCCTCTCAGCTTGTGCCCCAGAGGTTCCTTCTTCTTCTGCTGACCACGCTCTCTTTCTCACTTACATCTGGAAGATATTGGAGGGATTGCCCTTCAAGCAGGCACTTTACTGTCCTTGTCTTCTCTTGCCCTCTCTGCGATCTGTTTTTCCGCATTCTTTCTAGAACTGAACTTCCCCCTTTTCTCCTGTGAGTGGTTCTGATCTCCTGCTCTGCCCAGGAGGGAAGGCAGAAGCAGGACTTGCACCCACAGGGTCCCAAGCAGCCTAGCAACACATTCTCATGCCATTTCCAGGAGGCTTCCCTGGCGCCCACTGTGGGTTCTTCTCAAATCTCCCATAGGGGAAACCCAGCCTGCAGGTGCTGCTGCAACCTTCTCCTTCTCCTCTTGGCTCCTTCAGAGATTGATGGTCTGACTAAGACAGCTGCTGAACAGGTTGCTATTGCTGCTGTGTCTACTGGCAAGATGCCTGCCTTCCTCTACACACTCCCTCCATGGAGCCTTCTTTTTTACTTATCTATTTCATAAAAGTTATACAATGCTTGTTTGTGTTTTTAAAAAAATACAAAAAACTTCAAAGCCGGTTTACAAAAAATAAACCTGATAAATCAGGAAAAATTCGCAGCCAGACTTTAAAATACTAAAACAGACTAAAATTATCTCAACTTTCTAAGCATCTGGGTAGACTCCAAAGTCCAGGCTGGACAGACTCATCTAAACAGGAATGATTTTAGCAGATATCAAAAAGAATACAGTACACATGAAGGCAAAATCCAGATGAGGTCTGACTAGTGCAGAGTAAAGTTGAACTCTAATTTCCCATGTTTGGGAAACTGTGGTCCTATTAATGCTGCCTAAAATTGCTTTAGCATCATACTGGTAACTCGTATTCAGCTTGTGATTGACTACAAACACAATACTGTATACTTTTCATATGTAGCCTGGTTTCCTTCATCCTATACCTGTGCAAAATAATTGTGATTACCTAAACAAAAAAAACCTTTTCATTTGTCAATGATGCATTTTATTTTGTTAGCTTTGGCTCATTTTTATCAAGGTCTTTTTGAATTTTATTGCTGTATTATGAGATGCTAGCTACTCTAACATTTACGTCATCTGCAAATCCTGTCATTGATTAAAATTTCGGAAAGTATTCATGGGTTCCATGTGCCTGTCACAGGAATTATGTAGAATTCTAGTGTGCCTTTTCATTTCATTATCTACAGGTTACCTACTTTATATTCACAATTTCAAAATACCTGTGATGGAATTAGTCGAGGTACTTAACCTTAGTGGCCATACATGAAAGCGTAGAGAAGTTGTGTTTCCAATTTCACAGCCAGTTTTGTCTCACCTTCTCCCAAAGGCCTTTATGATGACCATTCCAAAGGCCAGGCTAAGTTTCACAACTCTGCTGGAGATTTGTCATCACTGTGGGCTTTCCAGTTGCAAGGTTGACTTGAATATTGCCCATGAGAATTGGCAGCCAAGGCACAATAATCAGAGCATCTGTGGTTGAACAGTTTTCCAGTAGCCCTGGGTGTAAATCAGGTGCTGATATCAAGGTCAGAGAAAGCAGCAGACTGCCTGGCTGTAAACAAAGCACAGAACTGTACCTGATAAAAATATTTAGCTAGACCACTTATTCTCAGAGTATATACAGGATATTGTCATACATTCATTTTAGCCTACGACTAGAAAATTTAAGGTTTCTTGGTAATGCGACTGAAGATCTACAGTAATGGCACTTCAGATTTCTAAGTACAGGGGGAATGGGTACCCTGTTAATGAGAAATAATGTGTAACTTTCCAAGGACATCTAAAGTGAAGACCAGTGATAGATTGGAAGGCCATAGCTCAATAGCAGGACATCTACTTTGCATACAGAAGGTCCCAGGATGAATTTCTGGCATCTCCAGGTGAGACTTGGAATGTACCCTGTCTGGAATCATGGAACACCTCCATCAGTCAATGCAGGGCCGTATTAAGCCTATCATGCGCCCTGGCGCCGTGTGCGAAGAGCGCTCCAGCGCTCCAGCTCCCCCACCCCACCCCGTTTCCCACCGCAGCTGTTTGGCGGGCGCAGCGCTGCTGCAGCAGGCGCAGCCATGCGGCGCCCCCCTGCCGGCCCTGCACCACCCAGCCTTCCCTTAGAGCCGGCCCTGAGTCAATGTAGATAATATTGAGGTAGTTCAGGCTTCCTCAACCTTGGCCCTCCAGATGTTTTGAGACTACAATTCCCATCATCCCTGACCACTGGTCCTGCTAGCTAGGGATCATGGGAGCTGTAGGCGAAAAAACATCTGGAGGGCCGAGGTTGAGGAAGCCTGAGCTAGATGGACCAACGGTCTGACTCAGTATAATGCAGCTTCCTAGTGCCAAACAGAAGGTGCTGCTCCTCAGTAGCAGAGCACACGCTTTGCAGGTTTGAACCCTGACTTCCCTGAAGAATAATTTCCAGTAGACAGTCCTGATTTAAATGGACCAATAGTCCAACTTGGTAAAAAAAAAAAAGCTTCCTTACAATCTTAGAATCTCCTCCACTTGGTGATAGGTAAGGTAAAGGTAAAGGGACCCCTGACCATTAGGTCCAGTCGTGACCAACTCTGGGGTTGCGGTGCTCATCTCGCATTATTGGCCGAGGGAGCTGGCGTACATCTTCCAGGTCATGTGGCCAGCATGACAAAGCCGCTTCTGGCGAACCAGAGAAGCACGCGGAAACACCGTTTACCTTCCCGCTGTAGCAGTACCTATTTATCTACTTGCACTTTGATGTGCTTTCGAACTGCTAGGTTGGCAGGAGCTGGGACTGAGCAATGGGAGCTCACCCCATCGCGCGAATTCGAACCGCCGACCTTCTGATCGGCAAGCCCTAGGCTCTGTGGTTTAACCCACAGCGCCACCCGCGTCCGTCAATACGTCCGTCCGTGATAGGTAGAGTGGTGCAAAGAAAATGCATATGGGGTGCCACCAAGTTGGAGGATATCTCAGGCACAGTGACCTTGTAAAGTTCCGTAATGGATTGCCTTGGACTGGCTTAGTCTGTCAGCACAGGGGACAGACATAGCAACTGGGATGATGCAGTTTCCTATATACCAGTTGCAAAGTTCATGCCACATACGGTCTGAGAAGGTGTGTCACACAGTTTGTTCATGTATGGTCAATATTGTCAATATTCAAGCCATCATGGGTCACTTTGCTACTGGAAAGCTATTCTGTCCCTCAAAAGAATGCCAGGGTTCTGCGAACAGCCTTTCCTGGTGCTTGGTGATATAAAGCTGTGCATCTTTGTATTATCCTCAGTTACCCTGGAGAGCTCTTGCCAGCCACCATAGACAGTCCTGAGCAAGATGGAACGATGTTCTGAGTTGGTGTAAACCTGTATTCCAATATCGTCTTTATTCTTCCAGGTTGTTAAGTGGCAATCTTTCCCACCACCTGCTGCTTCATCCCTTTAATCTGAAGTTGCCAGGGATTGAACCTGTGGACCTTTGGCATGTGAAACATGTGCTCTGCCCCCGCTCTGCAGTCCCTTTCCTTGCAAACGTAAAGCAAACAGGGAGAATGGTCTTAGCCTAGCCATCTACTTTATTTCATGGTCCCTTCCTGTCTTTAGCAATTGTGCAACCTAATGGCACTGTTTCTGCACATTTGAATGTGTCTTAAGTGCACTGTGTTAAACAGATAGGGCCTTTATTCTGCCTGAAGAAAGTCGTCTCCCCCAAGTTGCCATCATATCTACCCGATGCCGAAGAGCTTGTTTTTTCCTCAGTGAAAACTACCAATATATATGGAGAGAACATTGTTCTGCCAGAAGGTGGCAGAAGTAAAATAGGCACATGCTAGCCTTATCACCTGCTACAAGAGTTCAGGGTGTGGAAGGCTACAGATAACATCAAATCTTAATTCTCAAGGTACTTCTTCTCAAAGCATTAGATCCGCACTGCCATCTGTAAGATCTAGTCATTTTAATCTGGTATATAATTGAAGGGCGATTTCAAATGAACCCTCAAGTACAATACCACTTCATTATGCACATCTGAACTGTTCCTTGGTTTGAATCTGGTGCATCAACCAAGAAAACAGGCTAAGAATGTCAACAATCTTCCCTCTCCGACCCCCTCTGGGTTCCGATTCCACTTTCTCATATGCGGAGTATCCTTGTCCTTTTAAGCTGAGCAAGGATGTAAGTAAAGAACAGGTGATAGAAGGGAACAGAGAGAGATTTATTTAAAAACAATAAAAACCCTCAGTACCTCTTGAGCCACAGTACTTTATCAATATACTGGTAGTTTAAGATGTGTGTGCGAGCGTGCTGAATGTCTAGAAAACAGTGGATCAGAATAACAACTTCATTTCAAGTATTTGATTCAGATACTTTTGATTTAGTTTTTTGTGGTGTGACATATTATTTCAGTTCTTCTCAAAATAGAAATCCCAGTGAAAGGTTTAGATATTTCAGTGTGCTACCAAGCCAGATTCAAGGTGCTCTTGCTAACATAAGAACATGGGTTCTGACTATATGAAGAAATTAGTGTTGCCATATAGAATTGCCCCTTTGTTAAGATCTAGCAGGGAGCAGGAGCGGAAAGGGGAAGGAAGTTCTGTTGCAGAAGCAGAAGTCTGTTGTACCAGCAGAACAGCAGTGTTGGATACAAACCTCTATCTTTATTGTGTGAATCCCAATGCTTAATTTACAGGGTAAAATATTTGCAACTTGGGGGGAATTTCTGGGAATCTTAGAAACTGCCATGGGTATCACAAAATACCCAATCCACAGAAGAAAAACTGTCAAAACTGACCTGCAAAAAAACCAGCATGGGCAAAGCACTGTGCCTCCCCAAAAACAAATAAGAGAGATTAAAAGGGCAGGAGCCTCACCCCAAACAGGCAACCCTCCAACCAAGCAATAAAAACCACAAATGTAGATACACATAAACTTAAACTGGGCAGTGGGGGACATAAACTTGGATTGGATGCTGTTTACAGATTTGTTAAAAATTAAGTGGCATATAAATTGTCCAATTTTATTTTATTTTTCAACTGTGATGCCCAGGGACTATTCTCCTGGTGGTGGTGCTATTAGCTGAGGCACACTATATAGTAAACCTGGGCAAGGGTGGTGTATTTTATATGGTGGCACCATATGGTGGCCCAGCTATGATCAACTTTTGATGCCTGCTTTACAAAGACCTAGCTGTTCACTGAGGTTTTTGCTAGGTACTAATTCTCAGCTTGGGATAATTTCCAGCTCTGCTGACTATAGTGGATGAAATCTTAGATTCCTAGAATTGTAGAGTTGGAAGGGACCCCTAAGGCCATCTAGTCCAACCCCTTGCAATGCAGGAATCTCAGCTAAAGCATCCATGATAGATGGCCATCCAACCTCTGCTTAAAAACCTCTAAGGAAGGAGAGTCCACAACCTCTTAAGGGACAGCTCTTACCATTAAAAAGTTCTTCGAGATGTTTAGTGGGAATCTCCTTTTCTGTAACTTGAATCCGTTGATTCGGATCCTACCCTCCAGAGCAGGAGAAACCAAGCTTGCTCCATCTTTCATGTAACAGCCCTTGAGATATTTGAAGATGGTTCTCATATCTCCTCTTAGTCTCCTCTTTTCCAAGATAAACCTATCCAACTTCCTCAGCTGTTCCTCATAAGGCTTGGCTTCCAGACCTTTGATTATCTTGGTCACTGTCCTCTACTCATGTTCCAGTTTGTCAATATCCAGAACTGGACACAGTGCTCCTGGTGTGGTTTGACCAAGGCAGGATAGAGTGGTACTATGACTTCCCTTGATCTGGATACTATACTTCTGTTGATGCAGCCTAGAATAGCATTAGCTTTTTTTTTTTTTTTGCTGCTGCTTCATCACACAGTGGACTCGTGTTAAGCTTGTGGTCTACTAAGACCCCTAGATCCTTTTCACATGTGCTACTGGGAAACCAGGTGTCCCCCATTTGTGCAGCTGGTTCTTCCTACGTAAGTATAGAACCTTACATTTGTCCCTATTGAAATTCATGTTGGTAGTTTAGGCCCAGTTCTCTAAACTAAGGTCATCTTGAATCCCGATTCTATCTTCTGCGGCATTAGTTACCCCTCTCAGTTTGGTGTCACCTGCAAATTTGATGAGCATCCCCTCGATTCCTTCGTCCAAGCCATTTATAAAGACGTTGAACAACTAGAGGCCCATGACAGAGCCCTGTTGCACCCCATCTGTCACTTTTTTCCAGGATGACAAGGAACCATTAATGAGCAGTCTTGGGGTTCGGTCAGTCAACCAGCCACAACACCACCTAACAAGTACTGTACAGTGGTTTAATGTTTTCATGTGTTTTTATCCTGCTGCATTTTGTCTGAATTTTGTAAACCGCTTTGGTGTCACTAAAATGATGGGTGGTGTTCAAATTATTAAACAATATGCTGCAATTTGATTAGCCAAAAACATGTGTAAGCACTCTGAAGAAAGCTGATAATGTTGGAGAGTAACAGGGCACACCCACAGAGGTGCCCCTTGGATTCTGCCACCTGATTCAGCTGCCTCTGTCTGCCTCATGGATGGGTCGGCCCTGTTCTCAGTTCACGTGGCTGAACTGAACAGGTTTAGGATGCAGCCTAAGTTTCCTCCCCTTGAATGCCCCCCTTTTTACAGCCTACATTGGCTTATGATCTGCTGGGCTGGGCTCACCCAGTAAGGTTCCAGCTAATCTAAGCATGGGAAGTTACACCAACTGTTCTGGGAACCTCCCAGCTAAACAGGAGACCCTGTTATAGGTTTGCTTCCTCCTCATCTTCAATGTCAATATATTGACATTAGGCAGGCGCCATTAGCGTATTCTTTGAGATATCTGACTAAAATGTTTCTGTTTCAGAGGGCCTATTCAGACACACAATTGTGTTTCGCCGTTTTTAACAGTTTTAAAACGTTCAGACTTTATTTTCCCTTTTAATTTTCATTGTATTTTCATTACCAATATGTTTGCTGCCCTGGACTCCTTTGAGAGGAAGGGTGGGGTATAAATTTGATTAAACAAATAAATATATTTGTTTGTTTGCAGCAGCAAATAATCAGGAGTTTAACAATAACAATAATAAACACAAGTCCTATCACATTAAAAAAATGGTTATTAAAGTCCTTGTTTGTCTTCATTGGATTGAAGGACTAGTGGTGGTCTTTGGAGCTCAACTGCCAACTGCCATTGCTGTTTCAGGATTCTTAAAAAAGAAAAAAAATCATCAAATGAGAGCTAACAACCCCACCAACTTACCTTTACCTAATTTTCACTGTTGTAACCTAAGTTTCCACGGAAACAGGGTTGAAAAAGCCGCCAGTAGCCAGCAGGCAGCCGGCAGCTGAGAGTGAGAACTCTCCTTTGTCACTTTCCACTAGTGGATACATGCTGAGCACTGGAAGTGCCAGTTTGCAAAGCCACCTAGATTTCTAAAATTTGCACCCCATTTAGAGTTTAAATGGGTATGGGTGTGTGTGTGTGTGTGCGCACGTGTGTGTATGTGTTTGGGCTGGCGGTGGGGGAAGAGGTGATTAAATTAACCTACTGTTTTTCACCCTGCGATTGACACAATACATTCCAGAAAAAGGTAAATTGCAGAATTGACTTTTGCTTTATTAGATATCTTTCTATTATTATTATTATTATTATTATTATTATTATTATTATTATTTACATTCTACAACTTTACAGAATTACTTGTATATATGTATGTGCAATGTTTGTGTGTGTGCAATATGTATGGTTCTGCTGTTTTCAAGGGCTATACATGATACTCTTTTTTGTCTTCCATGTCTATTTCACACGTTGCCAAATGATAAGACCCATTCCACCACCAGGAGGATATTATAAGTAAATCATAGACATAAATCACCCTGTGTGACTTCGGGAGATTACTTTTAACCAGGAGCAGCTTGTTGCCAATGGAAAACGAACGTTCACAGAACAGCGATAAACATGTACAAACCGACAAACCCATCCCTGCCTTCTGTTTATGCATCTGTATGACTGCAAGTCGAAAATAAGTTATCTGCTTTGATAACGAGGCAAACAGTTGTATAAGAAGGAGGAAATTATGCTGCAATCACAAGCATACTTAATGCAGAGAAACTCCCACTTGAACGTATTTGGGCTTACTTCTGAATAGGCATTTTGGACCGCACTGTTAGAAAGACAGCACTTTCTTCAATATTATAAACAACAACAACAACAACTGATTATAAAGCTTCTTTATTTGGAAACCAAATCCTAAAAATGTTTTATTTGCTAATACAGAATTACAGATCTTAGAATTAAATAATATAATAGAGCAAAAGTTGACTGTCATTGCGTATTGTAAAGATTGTCAGTAGCAAAATAGTTGGCACAGAAGTGAAGCCTGGACATTCTTTCACCCTTTCCCTCCTCCCCACAAGCACAAGGATGTAGTTGCTTCATGTGTGAGAAACTCAACTGACTTGCCTGTCGGATGCAACAGAGAGCAGAGCACGCAATGCCTTTTCAGTTTGCAAAAGTGTGTTTCCATTCAATAAGCCACACTTGATTCCCCTATATTCCTTTTCAATTAATCTACAGGAGTAAAGGGCCGAAACCTATAAGCCTATTTTACGTTTTAGTTCTCAGTTTATAACGCAGAACCTCTGAAGCTGCCTTTGACTATATAAAGCTGTAACTCTCTTGCTTCGAGATGTAAACCATAAAGGAGATGCCAAGTATAGTCTGCAGTATCTTTTTAGCTCCACCTTTTATAATTATCTGTATGTACTTTTAACAGAACGACTATTCGCGTCCTTTGCTTTTCTTTTTCAAAGGGGGGGAAATGCAAAATATGAAAACATGTAAGTCTAATTTTAAAAATCTTCTTTCTCTCTCTAGCATTCTACGATGGGATAATGAGACAGATGTCTCTCAACTGGAAGGACATTTTGACATTGTTATGTGTGCTGACTGGTAAGTACATAAAAAATCATAAAACTCATGTTAGGTGGGGGAAAGCTTTGCTGGAGTAATTGTGCTGTGCTGCTTGCTGATGGCTAAGCAAAGTCAACAAATGAAGCACAAAGCCACCTTAACCTCAACAAATTAACATTCATCTCCATGTGACAGTTATAAGGTAGTCTTCTATCACACAGTAACTTCTACCACATTATTTCCCAAAGATTGATTTTGAGAAGCATTTCCATTTTCTGGAATTGCCTCTGTTTCATGCTTGACGTATCAGTAAATGGACGACTTAGGCAAATTGCAAATAATTATGGCTCAGTGAGGAACAGTCTGGAGAAAAGGGAGTTTATCAACACAAACAGCTCAATTAGCTTACTTCTTAGGAAAGATCTGACTATTGATATAAGAGAATATATAGTCTGTGCTCCCCAGTAAATCTTTGGGGGATATTTCCCCCTGTTTCTCAAATCTGCCAAACAAAAGTAATAACATGCATCATCCAAGTGACATTGAGATGTTTGAATTAATGGTACATTAATTGCAATAAAAAGAAATCTGAGAAAAACACACACATCTTTGATTGACCGACAAGTTACAGAATAATGTTTTACTGTATATATTCAAGCATCTTGGTAGATTTAGCTGAATATAAATTACATTTTTAAAATTTTGCTGACGCACCCAGTTATAAAAACTGCACAATGTTTTTAAAGATATATATATTTTACATAAATATAACTTCATGTATATAGCTTTGCTTAGCTGTATGTTATCATAGGAGGGCATGATTTAGATCTGTAGCAATCAGTGAGAGTTCAGCTATTGACTTCAGTAGGATGCAGAAAGTATGCAAAATAAAACATACGTACATAATCATTATGCAGACCTTTATAAAAAATAATTATTATTATTCCACAACATAAGTGACGTCTGAATCGAAATGATTAAACTAAAGTTTACCTTCCCATTGTGTTCTAATATGTGGAACTAACTCATAAGCTAGACACATGCTTTTAAATATTTGGCAATACTTCTCTGAATGAAATATTTATGTTTCTTTCTAATGCCTCCGAAGTATTTCTTTGTCCTTTCTTTTCTTCTTTTATGACTTCCCAGTGAATGAAATAAGGTTTCTCTTCCCATTGCATTGCATTTCAGAAAAGTTCTTTGTTCCCAAAAAGGACAGACATGGGTTTCTAACTAATCACTGGTAATGTGCCTCAGAGATGCATCATCTGATTAAAATAAGGAGCTAAACAACACCATATGATTTCAGCAAGTAATTTAGTAAATGCCTTCCTCACCAAATATTAGAATGGATACTCTAGGTTTCATTGCACAGATGAAGTTAATGCTGGACAGGATTAGATCAGATTAAGTATGAAAGTCAGATCAGAGTGCTGGCGGACATGAGCAGGAGGGCAGCAGTCTTCTCGGAGGCTTAGACAAGGCTCGCATATGGATGTTCTCCAGATTATGTGGGTGAAGCAAGGTCTTGCCAAGAGATTTAGAGTTAAATTTGTTCTTCACACAAATATCAAAACAACCTGGCCATGCCATCTCTTATATTCCTAATTCTCACACCGTGTTATCCTATTTGTACAATGGAGAATAGAAGAGCGAGCAAGATTTAACTCTTACTACTCTCCCCCAGTTTTTTTCCTCTCATCCGGTGGGTAAATTGCTGGCCATACGGGTAGATTTATTGTTGTCTCATTAGAAAACAAAGGATTGCGCTTAATAGATTAAATACACATTCACTCGCCAGACATGAAAAACACGTATCGCATTAGCTCTATTTACACTGAACCATATATAAATCTACACTGAACCATATATAAATTGAAAGCAAATTTATAAAACATTCTCACTAACAGCCGAATGAATGTGAGATGTGGAACCCAGATTTCTTAAAAACACTGGATATTTTGTTGGCCCGGGGTAAAAGTGTACCTCCATGTTTGTTTAATAAGCATAAAATAATACTTTTTCCTTTCCTTTTTTCTTCATCTTCATTTACAGTGTGATAAACTATCTGGGCTGCTGAGTTGTGTTAATATTTAGTCTGCCTCATTTCCGGGCTCACTTTCTTTCCAAATAAAGAATCACTTGAATGATATTTTCACTCTAAATATTCGTAATATTATAAGAAGTTCAGTAAGTGTGCTGGGATAAAAACAAAATAAATACAATGAGTTAGCAACATGGGTGTAATAATATTACCCAGATCATTGTCAGTCATTAAGATCTGTAATTAGAACAAAGCAGAAACCTGTGTTCAACCGTTAAGTAGAATGACAAATTCATGGTGCACTATTTCTAGTAAAGGTGGCATTCTATGATTCTCTGAATAACTAAACATTGGCACTCCTTGGTTCCATTTACAAGAAAACAAGCTCCATTCATAAACATGTTTCAAACTCATACTGAGTTTCAGCTAAAAATATACATGATTATGAAGAGTAGTGCTAAGTTTAAACTCTTAAATCATCCATATATTTTCATTCAATCATCTGAACACATTGTATTCAAGAATAGAGAATATATGACTAGTGTATTATTACATATCATTTAGGTTATAAAAGAAATCAGAGGCAAGCTCAATACAGTAGTGGTTAGCCGCTGGAAATATGTGTGTGTGTGTGTGTGTGTGTGTGTGTGTGTGTGTGTGTGTGGAATGACACAATTAAAAATAATTGTGAAGCAGTGGCTTGAACAGAAATTTAAGGGAAATATGAGGCAGCATTAAAGTCTATGTTAGGTTATGGTTTATTTCTATAGCGCTTTTTTGGGCCCCAAGGGCCTGAACAGCATACTAGTAGAAATTAACAGAATCAAAATAACAGAAACCAGAAAAATCCAAGTTACCTTGGATAAGCTAGATGAAATCACTAGGGTGCAAGTATTGTGAGCTTCCTTTACACTGGATGTGTCAGTGAAAACACAGAGTGAAAGGAATGCTAACTTTCAGGGCAAGTTCACATGTCTAGTTACAGAGACAGCAAACTCCAAGGAGGCATCTTGTTCCTCCAAGAGTTAAATAAGGGTTGGTAATGAGAAGCAAATGAGCCATGTTAACACAATTCATTTATCATATGGTAGCCACAGTCGTCAAAGGGCAAAGCTAACAGGTCACCCTTACGCCAGGGTGTTGCCGTGTTGCCAGAGTCCATTCCCTAGCAAGCATGGCCAATGACCAAGGATAATGGGAGGTGTAGTTCAGCAACACCTGGAGGGCCAAAGGTCGCCCGGTCCTGCCTTCAGTAGCAGGCAGCGGAAGTGGGGCTCTCCCAGCTTCCCAGCACAGTGGGTTACTATCACTTGCCGAGAGGGGTGGGGCTTGGGGGGACTTGGTGTGGGGCAGTGCATGGTGATGGGAGCCATTCTTCACCGGCCACTACTGCATGAATTACACCAGCCTCTCTGGTTTCTGTTGGCCATAGAGGCTCACCAGATGCTGTGTGTAGGCAAGCAGAGTTGTCACCGTGGCCCTTTTTGCATCAGAACTATACCATACAGTTCTGCCACTCCCAGGAACTAGCATTATTTAAATCCCATGCACCTGTCCCATAGGAGCTGGCACTCACCATCATCATCATTATTATTGCTTATTATTAAAAGATTTCATGCTTATCCACAGCTATCTATGGCACTGCATTACAAACACTGCTTCCATATAGCACCCAAGATGCTGGCATCTAAGACTGGGATTACAGCTGCCTCCGTTGTTGTACCACATGCGATAGAGGAGTTTAGGTTTCTTAGGATGGGATATAATAGTGCTGGGCGACAATAGCTTTGAAGGCTGTGCTTCAAAGTTATTAGAAAATTAAAGACAATGGCATCTTGCTCTAAAAGGGGGGGGGGATCACCTGGGTGGCAAGGATAAATTTGCAGTGGGGGGAATCAACGGCATTTTATTGAAGAAAGTATCTTTATCGCTTTGATTTTTGTGTGAATGGCAGGTATATTTATTTCAGGCATCAGTCCATCCATTTCCAGATAGGGGCAGCTACAGAATTTGCACACATCAATTCCATTTCTGAATTCCTTTCAAAA
The DNA here is from genome assembly GCF_965207765.1 of Zootoca vivipara. Lineage (NCBI taxonomy): Eukaryota > Metazoa > Chordata > Lepidosauria > Squamata > Lacertidae > Zootoca > Zootoca vivipara. The sequence continues at coordinate 99,570,110 of NC_142586.1, forward strand.
TTCTCACTGAAATTGGCACCAACTGCATATTGTCTATATATTGATAAGACTGCACTAAGAATGTAGGCGGCAGCTTGTTGCGTTTTGGAGTAATAACATTGTTTATTTAGATCTAGTTTCCCCCACTCATTTTTTCAGTTTTTATGATAAACTGATGGTCTGGAAGTAAGCGCTCTCCCCCAACCCACAATAAATGTGTTTCAGTGCATGACAGCTTTGCTGTTTACTGAAGCTGTGCAAAACTGTAAATGACAATGAAGAGTGAACAACTGGAAATCATGTCTGAACCACCAGCCATAAACTGTGATACTTGGCTGTCACATTACATGCAGAATAAAAAGATTTGACATGATAGCTTATAAAATATAAACATGTATCCATGCTCCAGAGATGCTTGCAGTATTTTGCAGACAATAGTACAAAATATGTGGGATTCAACAGAATGGCATGTGTTCTCGCTGCCTTTTCTGGAATGTCGTCCTCTGCAGTTTAAGGGGTCAACTGACACATATCCTCCAGGTGCCATTTCATATACACCTGCATGCAGCAACCTCAACACATCCCTTGCATCTTTTGCTCTTGGGGGCCGGGGAGAGGGGGGGTATGCCGACTTTCACAGATTCTGTAGAGCCACTGGCGTAGCTTTTTGACATTCCCAAAGCTTCCTATTCAGCTGGTGAAGCTCTTGCACCATCAAGAATAACAGCATTTAGTCCCGATGCCTTCTGAGAATGAATAACCTTGTTTGGAGGTTCTAGCAGGGGAGGGCAGCTATCGTATACCCTTGACCGAAGAACGGTACACTCCTTCTATCTGGGAAGGTCGTCCTCTTCCACCGAGCGCGCAGCTTCGGGAGGGACGCACATGGAGCGGTGAGGGAGGAAGGGGACACCCGCCTAGCCAGCCAGATCAGCCGAATCAACCCTGGCGATCAATGGGGTGACAGATGTCGCAGCCAGATCGCCCTCGCCTAGGGTTCCGGTTTCCGCCTGCAGGAATGGCGGACCTGTTTTCCATCTCTCTGACCTTCGTAAGGAATTTGGCGGTTGCTAGGGGAGTAAATGGCAACCCCCTACCCTCTCCGGGGGTTACGGAGAGGGGCCGCTGGCCCGCGATGCCCCCAGACCCACTCCGACTGTTTTTGGAGTGGGGGGAGCTTGGGCTGAGCACTTACGAGGGCCAGGACTCCCGGACGCTAATCTGCATGGCGGGGATTTCCATGGTTAAAGAAGATAATTAGGCTTAAATCTATGGACATACTTCAGAAGGAGGGGAAGAAGCGCTGTTTACTGCTGAGAAATTTATGCTGCTGAGGGAGAGGAGTCAAAGACTGTACTGCATCTGGAAGAAGGATTGATGGGGACGGAGCGATAAGGGAAGTGAGTTTTTATTTTTTTTTCTTCATATTGTTGCCTCGTACCTTCCCGGACGCGATGTCCTGGCTTGTTTGGAGTGAAAGAGAAGCAAAAGACTGTGTGAGTTGAACTTTATAACTGTTGTTACTGAGCATATTTTTTAAAGATGTGGAGTTGCCGATGAGAAAAGCCCCCCCCTAGTCGGACGGAAGGAGTTCTGGACGCGTTCGGAGGATTTATGAGCTGTGACGCACTTTAAATTGGAGCAGCGACCTGAAGCTAAGTTCAGCTATAGGGCAAGGAGATCCATTAATTTACCAAGAGTTTATGGTTTGATGTTTGGGTCTCCTGCCTGGAAAAGCTGTAAATTCTATAATGATCGTAAATCTTCATGGCTATGAGAGAAAACGAAAGTGATTTGAGCTTTTTAAGATGGCGCTGCTTCGAGCTGCTTCGACGCAACAGGGAGCTCCATTAAGAAGATTTATGGGGAGGCTGGACTGATTAACTCACACAGGAGAAAGAACATCTGTGAAACTTTGTTTGATATTTATCTCAGCAGCTGGGAAACAATCGGATGAAAGTGGAAAACATCTATGTGACTGTAAGGGGAAGATCTGGATTATTATGAACTTGGAGACTTTAGAAAAAAGACGGCAGTGGACAGTTGCGAGGAATTCCCAATTTCTTGAAGCATGGGAACCCAAATAAAAAATTCTTTAGATGATTTGGCATAACATTCGGTTTGATTGATATATATATGTGTATAATTTGAAATATTGAATGTGATATAATTGGTTTTAATTGGAAAATTAATAAAAATATTTAAAAAAAAAAAGAGAATGAATAACCTTGCTGGGAAGAAATATGCTGAGCCCAGGGCAAGTTATAGTATGTTCCCTTTTTTTGAAGCTAACATATGTCTTGTGAAAGCATAACGGGTGGACGTACCTCTGGTGGTTCTCCTGTAGCATGAGTGCACATGGAGTGATAGAGCATTCGTCACATTACAGTGGTAACGAACATAAAGGTTCTGAAACAGAAAAGACTTTACCATTCATCCATCTATAAGCCAGCACAGACATATTGGTCTGTCTTGTGCAATAGATGTGACAAATCATTTGTCATATCACAGGGTCAGGGATTTCATAAGATAGGGATCAGTCCAAAGGACCACTTAGCCTAGCATCTTGTTTCAAGCCGTGGCCCACCAGATCCCTCTGGGAATCTCAAAAGCAGGGCCGGCCCTAAGGCAAGGCTGGGTGGCGCAATGCGCCTAGGTGCCGGGCCGCCAGGGGGGCGCCGTGCTGCTGCACCTGTGGCAGCCGCGCTGCACGCTGTGCCCGCCAGACAGCTGCGCTGGGAAACGGGGGGGGCGGGCGCTGGAGGGATCTTCGCACCACGGCGCCAGGGCACCAGATATGCTTAAGACAGCCCTGCCCAAAAGTCAACAACTCTCTCCCACTTTTGTTCCTCATCACCTGGTACTAGCCATGATGGCTGTGTTCCACCTCCACTATCAAAGGCAATATGTCTCTGAATACCAGTTGCTGTCAATCAAAGGAAGGCAGTGTGGTGTTGCACCCAGGTCCTGCTTGCAGGCTTCCTCTGGATCTCTGGCTGGCCACTGGGGGGGACAGAATGCTGGACTAGATGGGCCTTTGGCCTGATCCAGCAGGGCTTTTCTTATATTCTGATGGTAGTTCAGAGGCATACTGCCTCTCCTCCAGTTTTTAAAAAACTGGGGGCATTTCAGAACAGGTGAGTAGGAGAAGAGTGAAGCAGTTGCTGTTTGAGATTATACTATTTTACCAGTCTTCTGTCTGCCATTTGGACCAGCGTGGATCAGTGAAGTACCCATGTGGGTTGCTGTGTCAGGCACACTCAATTCTTGCTTCCGGCACTCAGAATTAATCTCAGGCCCCTGTTCATTTACCATGTTGCTAGCGGGTTCAGCCCGCTCCCAGTATGTCTGATATCCGTATCTCAAAGCCCGGCGTTAATAATTGGCATCCTGGTTGGCAACAATTCATTATCAGCTAAGGAACTAATAGTCCTGCTTAATGTTCTGCCTTATCCAAAAGACCCACCACAACAAGTCTGAAGCAAGTTGATAATATCGGAAAGAAGGTTGATGTGCTCCTGTTTGATATTATTTTTTTTTCCTCAGGTAGAACATAGTGGAATTCTATTTCAAAAATGAGATTGAAATAGTAGTACTGTGGCACAATGGGTCAGTGCGTTTGGCTCTTAACCAGAAGGTTGGTGGTTCGAGCCCACCCAGGGACGGCTGTGGGCAGGATCCCTGCATTGCAGGGGGTTGGACTAGATGACCCTCAGGGCCCCTTCCAGCTCTACAATTCCATGATTCTATGACTCATCCACACCAGCCAAGCCCCACAAATACCAAATCGGATGGCTGCAATGATTCTATGATGGCTGCAAGGAATGGAGCCTTTTCAGAGGCGATGCCTTGCAGTATGAACATGTCTTAATGAATAAATAAACTCCCTAGCTAAAATGGCTAAAACTGTAACACCTGAGCTATCTCCTGTAAAGCCTAAGTAATGCATTTTGCTGAGTTTGTTTTTATCAGTTGCTATCTCCTGGTATATTGCTGATTTTAAATATGTCACCTATCCTCCCCCCCCCATTTCTTTTTAAAACAGTCCACTAAAACTCTATTTTTAAAAGGGGGGAACAGGAGGGCTTTGTTCTGCTGTTCGTTTGCCCTCCCGAAAGAGCATATGAAATGCTACCCTTGCCTTACGTTATTGTATTGGTCCTGATTTCTAATATGCCACCTACTAAAAACAAAACAAAACACTAAACACTGACCATTTATTCTTGTTACATAGCAAAACCTTTCCGGCTGACCTTTCTGCCTTGAGCTTTGGACAAAAAAATGGTTACAAGCTTCAGAGTTTGTTTGTTTTCTTGTTTTAAAAGTGCATGAACTGGAAGGAATTTAGACCTCAATTTCTCCTTCACAGCAATGTGTAAACATATGTAATTAGCCTTGTACTTATCTGCATTAGTATCATTAGAACTGAAACCCCTTTTTAATCTGGATTCTGTTCTCTTCTCAATGTCAGCCTGTTTCTGGACCAGTACAGAGCTAGCCTTGTGGATGCAATAAAGAGATTACTCCAGCCCAGTGTAAGTATGTTTCTATTTTCTCCTGAACACGGGCTTCAGAATAATTAGTCTGTGCACAATGATTGAGAGAGTAATGGAATGGCAGGATTAATGTCATGTAATACTTTAATACTTATTATGTCCAACTTCAATTGAGTCTTCTAATCTATCAGATTCCTTCCTAATCATAAACTAGGAAACTTCTTATACTTGGCCTTCTGATAAGGAACACAGTGGGTAGTAAAATAAATGAAACCGCTTCAAAGATAGTGTGAGATTATTTTTATCAAAGCGTTTCTTGAGTATTTCCCTTTGATAACAATGTCTTCATATTAAAGTAAAATTCCGATATTGAAAGTTTTTATGTTGGCTTCTGTCATTTATAATCCCTTCAATGGTAACCTTTGTCATTGTGTATTTATTTATTTATTGCAAAGTACCATTTTTATGTCTTTCATTGCTGCTTATATTAAGTGAATAAAATCCTTAGACTGATCCATAGCCTAAAACTCTGCTTCTTTTGTCTTTCTTTCTTTCTTTCTTTCTTTCTTTCTTTCTTTCTTTCTTTCTTTCTTTCTTTCTCTCTCTCTCTCTCTCTCTCTCTCTCTCTCTTTGTAAGTAAGCTATACATTTACATATTATAAATTATTATAAATGGTAGGACATGGTAAATACAACAGTGCGTGACAACAAGTATATATATTGGGACTGGATGGGGAACATATGTTATATGATGGTTTAGCTGCTGCTCATTATATGAACTTAAAATTCCTGACGTGTGCACATTTGTTTCAGACCAAAAAATAAATTTATCTCTTTATATCATTCTAGGTAAATCATTTGATTTTGTAAAAAAAATATCCTCAAAGGTTAGAGCTGGTAACAATATTTAAAGGCAGCGTATTAAACACTTGAGCAAATTAAATATTTAAATATGAAATACATTAAAAGCAATCCACTCTTAACAGAGCATCTTCCTTAAACCCAATCACTAAATACTTGCCAGAATAAATAAACAGCTTAACATGGTCAAGAATTGTTTCTTGGAGGTAGGGCTGAACAGCCACATGTTAAGTTAACCCCAGCTTGGACGGTTAAGTCCAGTCAAAGGCGACTAGGGTGGTGCTGTGGTCAAAACAACTGAGCCTCTTGGGCTTGCCAATCGGAAAGTCAGCAGTCCAAATCTGCATAACAGGGTGAGCTCGTGTTGCTTTGTCCCAGCTTATGCCAACCTAGCAGTTTGAAAGCACCCCAGTGCAAGTAACCCCACCACCACCAGCTTTTCAAGGGGGTGGGTGGGTGTGAGTGGGGCATTGAAAATTGAAGCCAGACGCACTCTCACCTTCTTGTACTTGACCTTCATGAGCCAGGGTGAGCATGGCTCCAACTCACCTGAAGGAGCCCAAAAGCCCAAACCCTTTTGCATTGCTTTCCCAGGGAGAGCAGGGACAAAGGGAAGCACATTCACCCTGATAAAGCAAGTCATCTTGATCCTTTCTTCTGTGCCCTTGGAATACTTGGTATCCCAATGTTAGGTTCCTGTCTGGCATGTGAGAATGGGGTGACCCTTTGCCAAACAGTTCATTATGCTATCTGTGCGAAGATGATGTCAGACCAAAGAGGGATTGGATGACAGAGTGAGAGGGGTTTTTTTCCGCTTTCAAATTCTAGCTTGAATGAAATGTTGACCTCTGTATACTTCACAACTTGTTCCTCCATGTATTTGAGAATGTAGCCAAAATGCATTAGTTACATTGCATTGTAGGCTCATGCTTAATTCATACTACACAATTGCCTCTGGGTCTCTTCAAATATTTTGAGTTTTCCAGCATCGTTGTTTATGTACAAATCAGTTTCTCACCATTTCCCTCCTAGATAATTAATGCTTGTACTTTCCCGAAATGAGTTTCTTGCTCTCCCTCTCCTTTGCGTTGCTTCATTTTAATGCTGCCTTTTCCCCTAAGTGGACCGGTCTAGTGTCTGTTGGTGGTATTTGGGTCACAGCGTCCATTCGTACAGTGAAAGCCCAGAGGCTAGGGATACTTGCTTTTCTTTTGAGATATCTCTAACAGATTATCCAAGTTCCACTGAACTCTCTTGGAAAAGTGGCAGTAGCAGGGAGCCAGTTGCTTTTTCAGTACCAGCAACAATGACGATGAGAACCCAGCAATTAGGAAAGGGTTGTGGTAATGTATGTGGGTGGGTGTGCACTAATGTATACATCAGCCTTCCTGAACAGGTGCCCTCGAGATGAGCCTGCAAACATCTTACATCAGGAGTAGCCAATATGGTGCCTGTCGGATATTGTGGATGATGGGAGTTGTAGTCCAATAATATCTGGAGGGCACTTGGGTTGGGAGAGGCTAGTATGCACTGATACCAACACGACTGGTCAAATTAAACTTGGAAACCAGTTTAATCGCCTGCCTTCCATCAATTTAAATGAAATGCTAGAAAAACATAATTGTCCTACAATAGGTTATCAACTATTTAAAAAATCGTATCAGCATCTGCAGAGTGCAAAAACAGCAGGATTTACATTGCATAGTGACTTTGTGGTCATGCAAATGTGTTAACGCTAGAGATGAAGCATCTTTCAACTACCCCTCCCCCCCAATGAATTTTCAGTTTTAGAGATTCGAGGAAGAAAACTGAACCATGGAGAATGAGAACTCACATTCAATTTTTACATACACTGCCTTGCAAATACAGAAGACAACATGTATTCATTACCAGTGTAAATCAGTTTAGCATCAGTAGCTGCCTTGTAAAAAGTTATCAGTGTTTTCCCTAGCTGGAATGACCTTTACTTGCTTTGATGGAGGATGGGGTGTGTGTTGGCAGCTTACAGAAACCTGTGACTTTTGTGCAGCTAGAATGTGGCCTACTGTGCAAGGTTGGAATCACATCCATTGTTCCTCCCATTTTTGCCTCTGGCCCTGCCCATCAATGGCATGCAGCCCCCAGAAAGTTGTCCATGAAGGAATGTGGCCTCAGTCTGAAAAAGGTTCCTCGCCCCTGTTATAAATGAATCGTTATTAACTCATTCTATGAGCGCCAATCCTTATGCAGACAAAATAGCAACATCTTCACATTAGACGGATGTATTGGCAGGCTTGAGGGAACTGCAAGGTTCGTAGAAGTACAAAAAAAATTCAAACCTTAAGAGCTTGCAGGAAAGAAAGAAAAACAGCTCAGTGAGGACTGGGCATGCTCAGTGGCAACATAACATTGAGTTGGGGGGGGGGAGGAAATGGGATGGATTATGACTGCTGAAAAGCCTGAACAGGAGTACTGAACACTGCAGCAGTTTGTTGCAAGTCTCACTTGTAAAAGCATAATCCACAAAACATAAGAAATAAGTCAACAACTAAACAGTGTGGCACAGAAGTTTGCATTTCCCCTCCATATTTTATGCACATAAGGTTTTATTCAATAGTTGTCCATTTACATTATTTATATATTTTAAACATTTCTAACCCACCTTTCCTGAGAGGTCCCAAGTGTATGGTTCTGGGTCTTGTTTGCATTAGTTGCAATTGCCTTTGCTCTAGATGATCTTAATGAAAACGGTTTCACCTTTCAGCTATTATATGAATTGGCCCATAAACTGGCAGCTTTGGGGCTGAGTCGCACAACTGTTTCCCCCCCACTGTGGTCCGCTTCTTCCAATTGCTCTGCAAAATGGAGAGCATTATGAAGCACACATTGAACTCTACTAGTATCACAAACTTCAGGCCTTTCATTTTCTGGGTGCATTGATGAGTACAGCCAAACATAGATTGAACAAGATTATTTCTGTGTTAAAGTCCATCTTGAGACAATGGTGAATAGCTACTACAAAGTGGCTAAGTCCATTGGGTTGTATCCAAGCTTTACACAAGCAGAAAGCACAATGGAGCTTTTCTGCCCTCTCTGCCCCAATGCAGTTCACTGAAAAGCCTTCCCTGGAGGTTGGGGACCCTTTGGAAGGGTCTGAGATGTGGCAAGAGGACTGCAGCAGGAGCTGATAGTTGGAGAAAATTGATGAAGATGCCTTGTGCGAGCAAGGTTTCCATTCATGCAAGCTGCTACAACCCATTTTTCTCCAGTTACCTTTTTTCCTCTATAGCTAGGTAAAGGTAAAGGGACCCCCTGACCATTAGGTCCGGTCGTGACCGACTCTGGGGTTGCGGCGCTCATCTCGCACTATTGGCCGAGGGAGCCAGCGTACAGCTTACAGGTCATGTGGCCAGCATGACAAAGCCGCTTCTGGCAAACCAGAGCAGCACATGTAAACGCCGTTTACCTTCCCGCCAGAGCGGTACCTATTTATCTACTTGCACTTTGACGTGCTTTCAAACTGCTAGGTTGGCAGGAGCAGGGACCGAACAACAGGAGCTCACCCTGTCGCGGGGATTCGAACCGCCGACCTCCTGATCGGCAAGCCTAGGCTCTGTGGTTTAGCCCACAGCGCCAGCCGCATCTCTGTGCCAAAACCCAGGTCTCTCCTAAGTGTCCTCCAACTTTGGGCGATGCTTTTCAATGGAGTAGCAGTGAGGAGGGATCAGGAAAATGCCATTTGTACAATAACATACATAAACACATACGTACGTAATTTTATTTGTATGCCACCATTCAAGCCAAGCTCAAGGCGGCTTACATCATGAAAAAATACATAACTACAACATAACAAAAGTAGCCATGAATAGTAAATACAAAAATGCAAAACCAAACTGAAGAGTTTCCACATAAATCACAGCAAAAGAGACCCCCCCAAAAGAAGAAGAAGCAATTCCCACCCAAACAACACCTCTGCAGCCTCAGGCCCTGCCCTCCCAGGTCAGGTGTTAAAAAGGCCAGGGCTTTGTGAGTTCTCATTTCCAGTAGAAGAGCCAAGAATTGCCCAGGTTAAGTACCTTAAGATCAGCGCTAGAATCAAGGATTCTAGAATCATGAATCATGGCTGGCATCTGCTGAGGGCTCACACCCTTGCCACACACTGACAAGAGCCCCATTTCACCATTGCAACCTACTAGTTCACTGCCTTTCCTTTTGGTCCTGACAATGGTGGAGCAATCGACAAAGAGTATCAGTAGAGTATCAGTAGATGCCACTGATAAACCTTCCACTTTCATAACTTTGGGATACAACCCATTGTGTATATCCATCCTAATTGTGAATGAAATGGAAGATGAATTCAACTCAATTTTCTTTGCAATTTGTGTAGTAATGATAGTTCTGTTGTGTTTAAGACACGTAGCAAACTTTCTAACATGTATGGGCAAGGTGAAATAAGTTTGATCACATTTAGGTGTAAATATTATTTGAGTCTCTTTAGTCAAGCAGCTGAACCATTTACTTTCCAACTGTGAATAATACTTTCCCAACAGAACAATGACTGCTTTAATGAGCTCCTTGAATTTTTTTTATCACGCTTGTGCCAAAGGTGATTTATTTACAATTTTAAATAAAAAATGTTTAAATGTTCTTCTTAATGTTCTAGGGGAAAGCGATGGTATTTGCTCCAATCAGAGGGAATACACTGAACCAGTTTTGCAATCTAGCTGAAAAAGCTGGTTTCTCTATCCAAAGACATGAAAATTATGATGAGCACATTTCAAACTTCCACTCCAAGGTTAGTTTTCTGCTCATGTCAGATAACACTTTAATCCGCATTGCATTTCGAAGAGATCATGGTCCTTTTGGCAGGTAACCTAAATGTTTGATTAAAGTACTCTTAGGTGTGCTGCTTCCAAATAGCTATTTTTTTTGTATCTGATTATTCTGTGTGGAAGAACCATCCTTTATCTTTGCAAGTCTAGAAGAGCTTTATAGAAGCTTCTCCTGTTTACCATTTCCACAGAACTAATCTGTTCATTCATAAGGGTCTAATTCAAAACATTCATATGTTTAATTTAGCTCATCTCATACACATCTATGGCAAGCAAGCACATCCGTTTTAAGCCGAAAGCTTGAAGCTGTTAACTCCCTTTAATGTTGGAATATATGAAAATAAATAGGAGGTGAATGTCTAATTGTATCATATTGTGGTTTAAATCCTTATCTAGCTGTTTTATGGCTGGGTCAGTTGGCAGCTTCAAGCTGCTAAATCTCATACTGAATTCCACCGTTGTGGGGGTATATTTCAGATCTAGGCACTACAAGATTTAGGTCAAAGGCTCTTATCTGAGTGTGATTTCTAAGCTTGCTTACATAAAGCGACTTGTTATCACTCTTCTCTTTTACTCCATATAAATGTAGACGGAGAGAAGGCAACACAAAAAAACTTTTTAGAAATTCCCTTCTTCCATGCTTAACAGCCCTACTTATCAAAATCAGAGTTATTTCTTGGGGGAGGCTTAGTTCACTGTACAACTAACACCAAGAATTGGAATCTTTTATGAGAACTACTTCCTTCCCTTTTCTTTTTCCTTTTCTCCTTCTCTGTCCCTATGGAAGACTCCATCAAGCAGTTGGCTGGATCTTCCAAATGCCTCTGATCAGTCTCCTGTGCCACAAACCATGGCTAGGGCCATCTGGGTAGAACAGGGTAGAACAGGAAGCAGATGTTCTGATTCTCTGTGCCTGAACGGAGCCCCAGTTCAAACTAAGCTATGCAGAAAGGAATATGTAAGAGGCAACCACCATATTGCTGCCACATGGAAAGACGCCACAGTGCTAATGTGAGCAGCTCCTTTCATGGCTTCCTCTCTGTCTTAAGCCAGGAAGTACAGGTGGAGCTGAAATGGTCAAGTGGCTCAGCAGTATAGTGTCTTCATAATGGTGCATTAAATAGCTGCCATCACGGTTTTCTCTCTGCCTAATGGCTGCTGTTGGCTCATAAGTTCATTTATCTAATATTTGACACAGTCAACTAAAAGCCACATGCATGAAGGAGCAGGCCAGACAGTTTTCACAATGCAGTGCTATTTCAGCCACTGTTGTTTCGTTCTAACACACGAATGCGGTCCATAGGCTCAAAACTCCCCACAAGGTCAGGCATGGCAAATAACATTCATGTTGGAAATGCCATGGTCAAGCCCAGGCTTAATATGGTGTCCATACTTGGATACTGTACAACAAGGATCAATCCACCTGCATCCTGAAGCCAGAATAGGACAGTTGCAGCAAGGTCAGCGTCTGAGATCCATAGGCCAGTGAGGGAGCTGTTATATAACTTCCCCATGAGGAAAAGCTAAACTAAATTGTACTTCAGAAGAAAACAGGGGAATTGTAGTAGAAAATATGTTAGAGTCCAGGTTCATCCAATGAAACTTACTGGCAGAAGGTTCAGAGCAGGCAAAAGAGAAAATAGGTCTTCACACAAAGTATGATGCAGCACGATGTGCTGAGGGCCACTAGCTTAGGTAAATATATTGTGGGCTTTACAATCCCATCGTTCACCCCAGACACTGAGGTCCAGCTCTGAGGACCTTCTGGCAGTTCCCTCATTGCAAGAGGTGAGGTTACAGGGAACCAGGCAGGTGGCCTTCTCGGTAGTGGCACCCACACTGTGGAACACCCTCCCATCAGATGTCAAGGAAATAAGCAACTATCCTACTTTTAAAAGACTTCTGAAGGCAGCCTTGTTTAGGGAAGTTTTTAATGTTTGATGTTTTATCGTGTCTTTAATATTCTGTTGGAAGCTACCCAGAGTGGGCGGAGTATTAAATTTATTATTATTATTATTATTATTATTATTATTATTATTATTATTATTATTATTATTAGACACAGCCGCCCAAAGGAATCCCCAGGTTTGGAAGCAGGATGTCATTTATCACCAGTTGCTAGTGTGTTCCCTGCAGGTATCTGGTTTGCCTCCTTGTTGAAAATAGCATGGTGGACTCAATAGGACAGCTCCTCTTGCATTATGTTCAGTGATCTACCCACGGATAGAACTTACAAGCAGTCACACAAGCCATTCTTGTCTCAGCTTTTGCAGCTCCTTAAAGAGCCAGAGCTTGAACTGCCAGAGTTACATGTCAATGTCACTGTCCAGCTTTAGCCTGAGGCTGTTTATCCTATCTATCCCCCTGCAGTGTCAAAGAGAGATATTCTGTGTTTTGGACTACAAATCCCATTGGCCTTGTTTGCTGGGGCTGATAGAAGTTGTAGTCCAAAACATCTGGAGGGAACCAGGTTTGGGGAAGGTTTGTCAAGATTCTAGAATTCATTGTGGTGGGTTCACCAGGACTACAAAAGTTACTTTTCCTGGGTAATCAACTAGGATTTCTGTTTGTTATGGAGTTGGTTGTGAAAGGGGCTTCTGGGTGTAACTCCTGTGTTAAAATCTCAAGAGGCGTTTCCCCTTTATTTAAGACTTCTAGAAGAATCTGACACACCCGTTTCCCGATTTTGCAACATATTCCCGGTCCACGCTATCAGAAGCAAAAGCAGATCTTCCATATTAGGTTTCACAAATACAAGGTGTGTCAATACACTGCAAGTAATCCCATTTCATCCACTTCTTTTGCCTTCTACATGTCTTGGAATTATGCAAAATATTTGGGTTAGTATTTCCCGAAATGCAAATTGTTTGCCTGCCACCACTGGAGATAATCCTCTTCTTGAAACAACTTTATGCTATTGCACAAGCAGCACCTAACTTCCACCCGGCAGCAGTCAGGAGGGAAGAGAAGGGAAGCCAGGACCATTCTACCTGCAGCTGAAAGATCTGCAACTTTTGGGTCCTCCTCTCCACCCCATCTGGGAATTAGAAGAACTTGTTGCTAGGAATGTGTACCTGAGTTTGCTTATTTCCTCCTCCCTTCCATCCACCCTCCCAATCAATTCTCACTTTGTCTTCATGTCTTTTTTGCATTGTACGTCTATGGACAGGTCTGACTTGTTTGTTAGCAATCTGTAAGCCACTCTTGGAGCCATTTATGGCTGAAGAGCAGAGTAAGGATTCTTTAGATAAAGAAACAAAGCATTGTTCACCATGTGAAAATTAGGTCCACCTGGAAACAAGCATCCACTTTTGTGATAGCAAAAAACAAAGGTGGGGGCACGACACAACTTGTAATGCACCAAGCTGAACACAACCCACCAGTCATGCATGCCAGCAGCCCATCAGGGACTTGATGGAAGGAGGGGAAGCTTGTTATGCACTCTGCGTTATGTGGCTGCTAGTGGGCTGCATTTGCTTTGGAGGGTCCCAAGCTGCATAGGCTTGGAGAAGGGGGTAAATGCAAGAGAAGGCACCAAGGCTGTCTGAGCCCGTGCAGGATGGCTCCGATGACTGATTGCAGCTGCACCGTTAAAAGACGCCTGCTTCTTGGGAGAAAACCAATGACAAACCTAGACAGCATCTTAAAAAGCAGAGACATCACCTTGCCAACAAAGGTCCATATAGTTCAAGCTATAGTTTTCCCAGTAGTGATGTATGGAAGTGAGAGCTGGATCATGAAGAAGGCGGATCAGCGAAGAATTGATGCTTTTGAATTATGGTGCTGGAGGAGCCTCTTGAGAGCCCCATGGACTGCAAGAAGATCAAACCTATCCATTCTGAAGGAAATCAGCCCTGAGTGCTCACTGGAAGGACAGAACCTGAAGCTGAGGCTCCAATACTTTGGCCACCTCATGAGAAGAGAAGACTCCCTGGAAAAGACCCTGATGCTGGGAAAGATTGAGGGCACTAGAAGAAGGGGACAACAGAGGACGAGGTGGTTAGACAGTGTTCTCGAAGTCACCAACATGAGTCTGACCAAACAGCGGGAGGCAGTGGAAGACAGGAGTGCCTGGCATGCTCTGGTCCATAGGGCCACAAAGAGTCGGACACGACTAAACGACTAAACAACAACAAATTCAGATATCACTAGCGGGACATTGGCAATATGTTTTTTATTAAAGTGGGTGGGGATGCACAGTAGCGTTTTGATGCCAATGACATGTGGATGCTGCAAAAAAAAAAAATTGCATTCACGAGGAGACCTGATCCCACAATAAACATCAGGCTGGAAGCATCCTAAGTGGCTTGGTGGCCATATAATGATGGCCACCAGTTTGAATGGCTTTTAAAGAGGATTAGACAAATTAATGGAAGAGGGGGCTACGTTCTATGTGCAAGGTATGCTTCTGTGTGCCAGTTGCTGGGGAAGATAAGTGGGGATGGTGCTGTTGCCCTCAATTCCTGTTTGTGAGCTTCCCAGGGACACCTGGTTGGCCATTGTGAGAACAGGATGGTGGGACTAGATGGGCCTGGTGTTCTTACTCTGCAAGGCACTGCCTGCCATTTGCACGATGCAGCTGCTGAGGTATGTTAGGAACTGAAGATAACATATAATAGTACAACTCTGGTTTTCAATGAACCATCACCTTCTTGTGGGGGTGTTAAGAGAAGGAGAGGCTGTTGCTGAGTCAATGAATGCAGCACACTGAAGGAAAAGTACGTACTTCCTTCATGTATGTGCATGTATTAATAGGTTTGGGTGAGAATTGGGGTGTTTGAACATGTTCCTGATTTCAGCTCTGCAGTGTTAGAGGATATCTCATTTCCCCCCCAAATTCAGACATCCATGACAATGCTAGTTCATTATTTAACGTTATCTAAATTGCTGATGAACCTAAACAGCCTCCTTTAGGCGCCTTTTCCTTTTAAAATAAAAATGTGGGCAAGGACCAGATTATCCGGTTTCCAAAAGTGACGATTGCAATAGTGTGGTTTTGGCTGCTGCCTTATTATAAGCTTCCTGCAATTTGTAAATCCCAGTTAAAAGTTTGCGCATTGACTTACAGATCTCTTTTCTTGTTATATGCCCCTTCCCAAGCCTCATCTTTCCCTAGGATGAGTTTGCTCCAAACGAAGGAGAGGCGTTTTCCTTTTGGCTTCATGTTATCCTCTTATCCCTACTGTTTTGGAATAGAGCGTAACCAGCTGGAGAACTGTAAGAAGCCTGATAATGCAGCTATTTTCTGCTGTCCCGTCTTAATCTTGTTACACAAATGGTTGTGAAGAGATTCATGAATTTTAATTTTGCCCTCTGCATTAGTGCTTCATGTCACTCGTACACAGCTGCCTTCTATGGGGAGTTGTTCACCCCTCCTCCTACAACAGGGGGGAAAATTAGTTACAATCTTGGCAGTAGTGCAAGTAACAAAAAACAAAAAAAAATCCACAGATTTAGGCAACCACCCATGAAGCTGATTAACAGTCAGTGATCAGGAGGAACAGCTTTGCCTCTTAAACTTTTCACCTCTCATTGTTAGCTGTGAAATTTTATTTCCGTTAAAAAGCAAGCCTGTAATCAAAACTGGGCCCTTCCTACACTTTATGCCAGTGCTTTTGTTTAAAATTGCCCCCACATCACGAAATCATCCTGTTCAGAAGCCAAACAGCAGAAGGCAGGGAGATATATATATATATATATATTAATGAAAATGTGTGAATGGCTTTTTATTTCTTTCCCTTTTAAACATATGTGTGATTTAATGTTTTCCTGTTTTCATGTTACATAGTCAATAACTCTTTAGAATATGTAGCTTATAACTGAGATTTATGTGTTTACACATGCACACAGACACTGGCAAACCTGGATTATGTTTCCTTGCAAATATATGTTAAAATACTCCTTTGGACTGTACATGTTTTGAAGCCTAAAGAGTGCCTTTCCTTCGGTTGAAATAAGTCGTAAAAATGTAAGCATTTGTATAATGCCTACTCATGTTTTAAGAATAATACAACAAAGCAGAGGTGGCTTAAAAAAAAACACACACCCCACATCCCACAATATGCGCTCTGGATGTGATGTCAAAAGAATGGTCATATTGCCTTTCTCCTTATCTATTTGAAATGCCACATTATGAGTGGCTGGTGCTTATAATCTGTATGGTGTGCTGTTGATAATTGTGGCTACTGTAAAGGGTAAACAGTATGAATTCCTCTCCCGCTGCTGCTGTTCACCCCGTGGGTCTGAGTGTGTTACATCCAATTAGGAGGTAAAGCATAATGCTACTAAGAGCAGCCATATAATTTATTTCAGTCCTCATAGGCCTCTCTCGCTCTCTCCCCACCCCTCTCTTGCCTGCAAAATTGAAAAATTGTTTTATTCACAATTTGCTTTTAGTCGTTCATGGGTTTCAAAAGGCAGGTTTGTGAGGGTTTGGGTTTTTTTTTTCCGTTTCATAAAATTACAATCATTAATTGGGCTCAGAAGTGCGACCATGATGTGAGCAATAACACTCTGCATAATATTCCAGTCTGGAACATATGCACTGTTTGCAAATGGGTCTGTATGCATATATGAGTACAATAATGTTATGTTTCCGATGCACTTATGGCGGGATAACAGGTTGCAGTAATACATGGCTTTGTGACATTTCTTTATTTGTTTAACATCCCCCTGCTAATCTGGAATGGCGTAGCTGGGTCTGGGTTGTGCTTAAACTCTGTAATGGATACTTTGTGCCGGCCGCCAGAGGTCACTAGAGAATTCAGGTTAAAAGAGTACTGGGGGCATAACAAATCTGCCACATCCCTAAACAAGAGCAGTTTTTCTTAGACTTAGGGGGTTTACTTTGGAGGGTTTGCAATATATTGCCACTGGGTTAGTGAGGTTGCTGACCCAAACCACTTCAGAATAAAGGCATCCTTGCCCATTCAAAGTTTATTCCCCCAAAAGATACTCTCTCCACCCCACCCCCTGCCAATTCTCTCTATACGTTATTTGTTGCTTGTTGGTTTCCATTCCAGCAAACAGGTTGAAAAATGCAAGCAGAGAAATCCTGCCTTCAGCTGGAAGTGTTGGGATCTCCTTTTTGTTTTCTAAACGGGAAGATTTCAGAATCAAAATTAAAAAAAATAGACACATTTGTAGCAGCAAAAAGGACAGTTGGTCCTTCAAGAGTATTTGTTTATTCTGGCAGGTTTGGCATGAAAGTTCATGCCACATACGTCAGCTCATATCCATGGTGGCAGAGTACTTTTTGTCACTTTGAAATAAAATGCCTTGGCTGCTGAAAAAGTGGATTTATTTGAATGCCAGGTCAGAAATCCACTGAAAAGGCTGTCTGTTTCTTTAAACCCAACCAGTCACCTTCTGCAAGCAAAGTGAACCACCGGTTTTTAAAGTTATAGGTACTCAGAAGTCAATCACCATTTCTTAAGAATATTGATAAGAATTTAAATACATTCGTTCATACAACCCACCCACCCCCTTTTCCCATAGGTGGTAGCCTATTCTTTAAATAAAAGGGTATGGAAACACCTATGCTTATATATCATTAGTAATTATTATGCCAAAACCCAGCTAAAACATATAGGTCCTCTTACAGAAGAGAAAATAATCTTGTTTGAATGGGAAAGAATGGAATGGGAAATTTTCCTTTACTTGTATCTTTCAGATTTGTGTTGGTCTACATCTGAAATATATCTATACACATATACAAGTATATATACACACACAGTATTGTAGAGGAAATTGCTGCATTGAAGGTTTCTAAATTTTATGGGAGATTTCAGGCAAAAAAAAATCTTTAGCAAGTAAACTATTTTCAGGCAGCAAATTGGTTTGGTTTTTTTTTTGTAAATAAACTATTTCTGGACACTCACCTAGATGAGTATTTATTTGAAAAGTGAATTCATTTTACATTGTGTGTGAGTTGGTGAGCTTCACACAATTCTTGTAGCCAAGATAGGGTTGTACTAATTCTGTATTAAGAGAAGAATTTTTGAATTGTACATTATTACTACATAAACCCCTCAGAGCTGCATTAAGGGCTTGAAATGACTTAGAGATCGGTGAAATGCCTTGTGTGTAAAAGCATTACAGGACTTCCTAAATGGCTGGCGATCTTAAATGATGTATCTGTTAAAAGTCCTGTAGTCTTATACTTTTAAGTTGTAGTTTTAGCTTTCATATATTTCAGATACGGCACATAACTGGAATGAACTCTGATCAACGGAGTGAATCTATCGATTCCATTTATGCATGCATTTTTCCCATGAACAATTTTGTTATAAAGCTACGGGGGGCATGCAAAATTGTGATAGATATATTGATATATATGAGATAGATATTGATAGATATATTGTGATATATATATATATATATATATATATATATATATATATATATATATATACACACTATTCCATATTTGTGATCCTCTTTTAAATGTAATTGTTGCTATAAGCAATATAACCCTCTCAAATATTCGCTGGAAGAGTCTCAGTGAATAAGATTTTGTGTCCACGTCATTAAAATATGCTAATATTGCTGTTCTTTGTCTCTCTCTCTCTCTCTCTCTCTCTCTCTTTAAAATTGCAGTTGAAAAAAGAAGAAAAAAGCATTTATGACGAAAACCTCCACTACCCATATCTTCTTATTTTAACCAAACATTGAGAGAATATGTGGTGGATATGCTTTGATTACAAAGGGCAGGGAGTGGGGGATAGATAGCTATATGAATGTGCCATTTTAGGTATAACCAAAAGTGGGCAAAAGTTTTCATTGCTTCTTCAGAAGGGAGACCACAGCTGCATAGTACATTGGTCTTAGAACTTGTGCATCCGTTTTCTTAAAAAGCAAGTCTGATAAGACTTGAAGCCTTAAGCGAGCTTTATTTCTCTCTGCTTGTGGCTGTCGTCGCGCACCGAGTTTCTTCAAGAAAACAACAACAACAGCCTTTCCTTTTAATATTTGAAAAAAAAGTATATGTTCTGTGGTTGTGCCTGACCAACTGAACTGGACAGACCAGACATCACATCATATTCTATATAACCTCATGATATATTTTGATTCCCACCCACCCACCCTCCTTTCTCCCTCGTGCTTTTCTTGAAATTTGCCTTATGGGTTTCCCTCCCCCTTTCAGAGCGAAATGCTTCAAACTTGCTTTGCTTAATGTTTAATCAGTTAATGTTTTTTGACATGGTGATTTTCTTCTTCTTCTTCTTCTTTTGGTCCTTTCCCTGTAGATGTATAAGAAATTACTGCCTCAAACCAAAGCCTCATAAACTGACCATTTGTCCCCTGGACACAATGCCTTGTCCATTCCCTCTGCTCCTCCTCTCCAATTATGTGTGATTAGTCTCAGTGTGTTGTGTCAAGAAGGGGGAGTGTGCTGGGTACTTATTATCTGTTTAGGTACAAGAAGAGTGCTCTGGCTATGAATGAAAAGTGAGGCTTTATCAGTACTGAAATCTAACTGCAACTGTTCCACAGACCTCTTGTTAAAGATAGATCCTTGCCTGAGAAATTCTGAATGCTATAGCAGCTGTGGGGTTTCCTTTACGCCCCCACCTGCTCCCGAAATATGTTCAAACCTAACGTAATTCACATATTTGGTTAACATTTACATTCCAGAAACAATACCTGCCTTTCGAAGCAGAACTTGAAATGGTTTGGGGTGTTTTTTGGGGGGGGGGGAATGAGCACTCCCAGAAACTCACAGCCTAATATATATTTTTTATGTTATCAAACACAAATAATCTTTTTTATAATAAGAATAAGAATAATAAACGCTCAACAGCGATCCTGGTTTTAGAAAAGAATTCTGGTAGTCTCAAATATGAATGCAGTCCATTGTGCAATTTATTGATGAAATACATTAAAATAATTACCTTTTGGTTTGCTGCTTTTCATCTTCGGTTTAACAAACTGAGTTGTACACAAAAGTCCTGTTCCCGTCCCTGCTCTCCTCAAATGCATTTATCCGCCACCAGTTTGCATGTACTTGTATTCAACACTTTTTATGCTCCATTAGAGCACCTATATGGATCTCAGAAGGCACAGGTCAAGTCGCAGTTAGATCATACATTTCTTTCTCACAAAAACCTGAATTGCAATGCCAAGTGATGGGCTAACATCACAATAACAGCAATTTATTCCTCTTTTGATAAAACAGCAGTCTATTCTCAGTGTTGGATAAAGACCAGGGGCAATGCAAACCAGCCATTTATCCTAGTATTTCAGTGGTAGATCTCCTTTTATGGATTTTATGGATTTCACATTGAGACTCTTACTGCATGGGATTTCTGCTAAGAAATGATAAGAATTTAGAGGTGGCTGAGGTTTGTCTTAGACGGAGCTCTCATTTCGATCAGTATGCGTTCTATAGGTATATATATATATATATACACACACCAACAAGGTGAATATATATATATATATATATATGTATATGTATGTATATATATATATATTCAATAGGAAATGTAATAATGGATGCACAAAAAATAGCCACACTATGAATCTTCTGTGTCTCTTCAAAAGTGCTTAAGAATAACAGATTGATAAACTTGCCAACTTTTTTCGGGTGACCCTGGAAATTATTGCTCTACTCTTTTTTTCCTCTGAGGAGATAACAAGTATATCAAAATGAACAACTAATTATTGTTGTTTGTTTCTTTTCCCTGCCTGTCATGTCAGTACAAGCTGGTGTCTCAAATGCAGCCTATTATCCCGTAAGGGTTTAATTGAAGGGGTTTTAAGAACACGATCCTGCAAACATTTATGCATTGAGGCTGAATGGTGACGCTAACTTGCTCATGCATATAATTGATGAAAGGACTGGGGGGCCTAGACTGTAGCATTCGCTGTTTACGATCATTGTATAACATCAACATTTTGCTTCATTTCTTCTTTTCAATCCCTACCCTAAGAAAAAAAAAACAGAGGTGGTATTTTTCAAACTTGTGTTTTATTGTGGGGTGCTTCTTTTGATTTTTCTTTCTTTTACCTTAGATGAACTATTTTCAACAAGCCTTTGAATGCTGTTTCTACTTCTAGAAATGTTAATAAAGACTTTTTTACATATAAAAAGTTAAAATCTCTGTGTGAAATGATTCCCATATCGTGAAAGAAAAATTATTAAAGATATATGTAATCCTAAAACTAGTGTACATATAAATATAATCTTTCATACACACACTTTAACAGTGGCAAACGGTACATACTGGTGTGTTGCTTGAATGCAGGCTGAAATGAATGAATGTATTAGAAAACGCTCTGAAGATGTAAACCACTGTACAAGGGCTGACAACCAATGGAAACAATAAACGGGTGCAAGTTTTCTCATAGGCTTATAGGCAGCTGAAGGAGAACCTCATTCATATTGAAATGGCTGCTTATGAACCTCTTGTCATAAGCTGCACTAGGAAGGACTCTGATGTCAGTTACAACTAAACAGGCATACTGAAAATAGAAGAAAAAGTTACAGGAAAAAGAAAAAGGAAATCATTATGAAATGTGTATTGGCATGCACATGACCACAAAAAGAGCTTTCTGGAAATTTGGAGAATGGATCTTTCAGACAATGTCTTATGCACAAGATTAACATAATTTTGGGGAGCTGTGCAGCTTTTTTCAGAGAAAGCGAGGCTTACAGATGATGAAGCGTAGGAGGTGATGCCAGGAACTGTTACAAGCAAGCCGCATTAAGGGGTTGGTTGTTTTCTCCCATTAGCAGTGGTTTCCCCTTTAATTTTCTGAACATTTTAGCTTGCACTGTACATGTCCCAATGTCCTCTTGAATGTTTCCCTTTTCGTTTCTTTTGAGGTCACCGAAATGAAAAGGGCACTTTGCTCCAATTGGGGCAGAGTGGACAATAAGTCAGGTTTTCTGCCAGAGAGTCGTTCTATCCCAGAGTGATCTTTGTGCAGAGGTGGATGGAGGGCAAGGGCAAGTCCCAGGGAAATCAATTCAAATAAAAGCAGGAGAGAAGGGAGCAGGCAAAAGGCAAAAGCGAGATGAGGTGGGATGGGGCAGAGGGAGAGCAAGCAGGGCCAGATAGGCTGAAAAGCCACAAAGATGGCAGGAGGTCTCTGGTTATCCAGAGTGAAGGGCTGGATGCAACACAGGAAGCTTTCATTGGGCTGAGTATCTGTCATGCACACACACCCAGCCAATCAGGAGCTGCAGAAATAATTTCTTCTGCTCGCTGCAGTTTCATCCTTCAGCTGAGAGTGGTGCCTGGGAAACCCATGGACTCCGGATCACATACCATTGTGTACTTCATGGAATTTCATCTCTCCAACACAGCTGAATGAATGCACTGAGGCAGGGAGAAATAATGAGTGGTCTAAGCTCACAGTAAGGGCATAGATTCTACATGTGTCTTGCAGCTCTCTCTGTGTGTCCATTCCATTCAAATGCTTAGTAGAAAAACCACAGTCGATCTTATACAAAACAATCTTGCTTTAATATTTTCCAAAAAGAATGATACAGGGGTTTTTTTGGCGGGTGGGGGGGGGGTTGAGCTGTAGCTTCGTGTTCTGCTTTGCATGCAGAAGATTTCAGGTCAGTCCTCAGCATCAACCGGGTAAGGCTGAGAGATACCCCCATCTGAACCCCCAGAGAGCCACAGCCAGTCAGTGTCGATGACCTTGCTTTAGGAAAAAAGGAATTCAATAGGGTGGCACTGTGGTCTAAACCACAGAGCCTAGGGCTTGCAAATCAGAAGGTCAGCAGTGCAAATCCCCGTGACAGGGTGAGCTCCCATTGTTTGGTCCCTGCTCCTGCCCACCTAGCAGTTCGGAAGCACGCCAAAAAAGGTGCAAGTAGATAAATAGGTACCATTCCGGTAGGAAGGTAAACCAAATTTCTGTGCGCTGCTCTGGTTTCACCAGAAGTGGCTTAGTCATGCTGTCCGCATGACCCAGAAGCTGTCTGCGGACAAACGCCGGCTCCCTCGGCCTATAGAGCAAGATGAGCGTCGCAACCCCAGAGTCGTCAGCGACTGGACCTAACGGTCAAGGGTACCTTTACCTTTACTACATGTTTATTTGCCTTTCATTGTAATATTTGTATTCATGGATAGGGATAAACCCACTGTACTAGGCCAGCCCTATCATTGGGTAGAATGAGGTGGCTGCTAGGGAGTAGCAGCGAGGTGTTGAGAGACATGTGCTTTGCACACTATACACTAACCTAATGCCCTCTGGTACACCAGAGGACATAGTCCCGTCACCAGTGTTGAAGTAACATTCACCTGCCATGGCAGCCCACATCTGCATGTGGAATGAGAGGAGGGGTACCACTTTTGCTTCACTTCAGGAAGCAGACGGTATTTTATCAGTCCTGCTAATAAAGCTTTGGATTCAAATTATGAGATAGGATCCAAAGAACTCTCTCTCTCTCTCTCTCTCTCTCTCTCTCTCTCTCTCTCTGTGTGTGTGTGTGTGTGTGTGTGTGTGTGTGTGTGTGTGTGTGTACAGAGGAAATGACCACTAGTATTGTGTTGCAAGTACTCTTGAGAGTTTGCACAGTAAGTTTAGAGTCATTTTCATGCTTCTTGCTTGTGCGATGAATTGCACAAATGATAGCACAAGCAAAACAACTTTGGATTTGTTTCATTTTTCTTAGGGCTGTGGAACACTACCATTTGATCCAACCAAATGAAAACAATCCAACAATACTATTTTGCAACAATACCGGTGACAGGTATTTTTTAGACACACTAATGTTTCAAACTCAGACTTAAAGGTATAAAATCATTCCTCCCGAATGAAGGTTCCATTTAAATATTTCCTGTTTCATCCATGTTTACACTGTAGTCTCTGGGTTATCAGGGACTGACACCTGTATACTTAGGTTTGCAACTTCAGATTCCAAGGGCGATTGCTCTGTACAATCTGTGGTAGAAGACTGGTATCTATGAGAGTGGTCCTCATTCATCAGAGCTAGTAACTCAGTTCAATAAGCCAGACATTGTGACACAGAGAAAATAGGAAACCTTGTTATCATTATCAACATTTTCCTCCATATTAGCCCTTGATTTGTTCCTAGGCTTCTTTGTAAAAGTCATGGAATACATAGGTGCTATGTCACCCTGGGGGAAAAAATAATTATGCCCCATGCAAAAGGGAACTTCGGGTGTTTTGTAGCTTCTTCATTTTACCTCTACCTGGCCTTGTAGCTTCTTGAGCTCCTTACTATGCCTAATCTCTAAGCTCCCTTGCTTGATTCCTTCTCTCAATGAGTCCCAGTACTTGAGACTCAAAGAATTGCTGTGTGCCACCATCACGCACAGCTGATGCCTCAACTTCCCGATCTCCTGCCTGCTGCCTCTAGGATCTGTAGTCTCTCGTCTTTCCTTCTTTCTGGAAGCCCTCCTTCATCTTCCACTGTTACTTACAGTAGTGCAAAGAATGCATGTAACAGGATTGGCTAAGGAAGGAACATTTCCTTTCAAAATTTGGCATTGGTTAGCCATGTAGGATTGCCATAGTGTTAACTGGCCTGGGTCAAAATTAATTTGCATCATCTTCCTCCTACTTTGAGGAAGGAAGTCACCTTTAATAAAATCGAACCTATCCATTCTGAAGGAAATCAGCCCTGAGTGCTCACTGGAAGGACAGATCCTGAAGCTGAGGCTCCAATACTTTGGCCACCTCATGAGAAGAGAAGACTCCCTGGAAAAGACCCTGATGTTGGGAAAGATTGAGGGCACTAGGAGAAGGGGACGACAGAGGACGAGATGGTTGGACAGTGTTCTCGAAGCTACCAACATGAGTCTGACCAAACTGTGGGAGGCAGTGGAAGACAGGAGTGCCTGGCGTGCTATGGTCCATGGGGTCACAAAGAGTCGGACACGACAAAACAACAAAACAACAACAACAACAATCATGTAAGGGGTGAAGTGATCAAACCAGATTGCTTCTATAAAGATTTTGAAAGCTGATCGGCAGTGGAACGGACTCAGAAGGTGGTGGACTCTCCTTCACTGAAGGCTTTAAGCAGAGGTTGGATGACCATCTGTCATGGATGCTTTAGCTGAGATTCCTGCATTGCAGGGAGTTGGACTAGATGACTCTCAGGGTCTCTTCCAACTCAACAATTCTATGAAAACATGCAAAAGTTAAAATACTAAAACAGATTAAAATTATTTCAACATTTCTGTCCCAGCCGAAAAAACTGATTTTTTGTTTTTTCCCAGTTTATTCTGGTGCGGCGGTCATTTTGGAATTGGGCGGAGCATGCTCAGAAGCGACTTTTGATGATGCTGTGCCCAGTTCCAAAATGGCGGCAGTGCTACTTGCGGTCCGGTCCCTTATTTCTCAGGCTGGAACTTGGCAGGTATGATCAGGTGTACTGTAGGATCAGCTTCCAGTGGGTACACTGCCCATGTTTTCTGAAGCAAAGAGTAGTGCTGCTCTGGTTCTGCTCTGCTCTGAGTAGTTGGAATTCTGATTAGAAGTAATCCACAGCTCACCTCCCAAAGTTCATGCCACGTGATAAATCTGTTGAACTTAAATGTGTATTTGTCTCTCCCCACCCCCTTATATCACATAAGGTCTATGAACAAAATGTGGGTTATAAATTATAAAGAAAAATAATAAGCATGGTGGCCAATCTGTCCACAAATGTCATCCCCCGATGAACACCACGCTGAAATGTTGGTCCTGTATGATAAGTTTCCTATCTTTTTAAAGAATTTCCCCTTAAAGGCTCCTTGGTTACAGTCATAAGTCGGTTTGGAACCAGTGAGAAGAACTTCAGTGCTTTGTGTCCATCAGGGACCTTTGGATCTGATAACTCTTTGTGAGCATAAAGTGTGCAGAAGTTAGAAAGATGGAGGTTCAATGAGGTAGCCCAGATCTGGCAATCCATAGCCAGAGAGGACACATTTTGACTCATGAATCTGGGTTAAGCTCCACTGGGCTTTCAAAACCCTGTTATTATGGCCAACTCTGAAATAGGCTGGTCTTGAAGACACTTTTGCTTAAGAAGGATTTTCCTAAATTTGTGACCCAGTCATTTACTAGAATATTAATTGTACAATTTTAGAAGTGGTTTTACTGAGCCTAAACAAAATAAATAAATAAAATCCTTCCAGTAGCACCTTAGAGATCAACTGTTGGTCTCTAAGGTGCTACTGGAAGGATTTTTTTTTTTATTTTGTCTGGACTACGTCAGACCAACACAGCTACCTACCTGTTTACTGAGCCTGTAATCTTTTTGGCATTGGATCTTGTTTTTGTCCCCCTGTACACCGCTTTGGAAACGTTTGATTGTAAAGCGGCTTATAAATCCACAAGTAAATAATGAAATGAAATAAACGAAACATCTGAGTTGTTTTCCTCCAGAACGAGGCTCTTGGTGGTCGAATGCAGCCATTAACGTAAGGCGCTTCTGCTTTTCTCAGAAATAAATTGGGTAAGTATTGAGTAGAGTGGTTGTTTTGAAGGTTTTCTTTACGGAAAAGTCACTAGCTCTAAAATTGAGCTGAGTCTTTCCTCTGGGGTGGCCTGTGCCCTTTGAATGTGTGAATTGTAAATGGCTCTTAGCCTTCTCTCCCTCTCTGCCCCCCCCATCTTCAATTAATGTAGTTTTAAAATGATTAAACATATCATGCTGTGACATCCAAAATGTCAACAAGCCCATAAACCTGGAAGACAGGAATGTAATAAAATAGGTAATAGGAGATTCTGGAGTTAATAGAGGCCCTGATGTGTGAGTTTATACAATAGCTATATATTCGAAACAGTGCAAGTGAAGATGGCTTAGCATTGCAAACTGAGGAAGAAAATTGTTTTTAATTAGCACCTTCATAAGAACTGCTGATTAATACTGTTTGGTTTGGTGAAAAGCTTTCAGCTGAGTAATTTGTACAGCCATTACAACAGTTTTGTTAGAGCAGGGTCTCCTGTTGTTAAACACAAACAGTAGATGATAATGGTGGAAGATGAGTTTGTCATGTAACAATTCACCTTATTTGGGAGGGGGGAAGTTTTATATAAAACTCAATACAGTAGTAGGTATCAGCAAAAATCACATATTGTAAATCCTGCCAAAATTGCAGCGTGCCATGTCAATGCTTCCCTGCCCCCCCTTTTCTTTACACACCAGAAAGAGATTTTATATCATTTATAAAATTACAGATACATTTTAAAGGCATTGAAAAAGCTTTACGTTAAAGTGTCGGTACTGTACATTCAAGTATTCTATAACTAGCCAGGGCTAGCGCTGAAGGAACAAGGATGCCATTAATATTTCCCCCCTGGAAATCTGCGTTGGTTCCTTAGTCTGTAAAATTGTGCTCCATGTTTTTGTAAAGTGCAGCATTTAGACCCAAGATATTCTTCCAGAGATGCACATTATTCCAATCTGCATTATGATTTATTATCGGCTGCCTTGGCACAACGCTTTCCCATCCATTTGACAATTAAGACTCCAAATCTTCACTCCCATCTCGCCTAATAGGCTAACATGCATATTTCATTTCCACCTAACTGGATGTTTTGTGCAGTGTACACATAAAACTTCTCCTTTTTTAAAAAAAAAGGGGGGGGGACAATGAAGAAGAAATGCAATAACAATGTAGGAATATGTGCATTCAATTATTACACTAACCAAGGAATGGCTGATTGGGGTGCCATAATAGAACATGAGAGGGTTTCTTCCCTTCCTCCTCCTCCCCCCCCCCGCCCCTTTAGACAGGCCTCCGGGGTAATAACAAGGGTTGAGGCTCACGACAGTGCCAAATAAGCTTTAGACAGCATAATAGTCTGCAAAGAAAAGCCACAGAGCACTAATGTGAAAGAAGAGCTGTCCACCACATGCAGCAAAAATCACCAAAGGTCATTTTATGGTAGCAATTGTGACACAAAATTGGTGGTCATGCTACATGTCTAATACTCAGCGCAGCTTTATAAATGATGGGCCCCTAGCGATGGCTGTCATTAAGTGCTTTCATCATAATAAACTTTAAACTGTTGGCTTTATGAATCACCAGCCAGCTTCTGCTGTTCGGTGGATGGCGCTTGCAGCGCCTTAAGTGTGACAAGGCCTATTAGGAACTGCAACCATGCTTCAAGCATACTTGGCTTTCCCACTCCTGGGGTGATTGCAGCCTATTAAACGGCATCTGGGAAGATTTTCCTCCAGCAATCTCTGATCAAGAGCTTTTTTGGGCTTTGACCTGCATTTCCTTCAAGACTTTCTCCAAGGAGTTTTATAAGAGCAAAAACTCCAGAGGATTTATAGCCACTTCTGATTAATACCTTTTCAGGGTGGTTTCTCTCTCCCCCCCCCCTCTTTGCAACTCTCCCACTGCTACATGGAGAAAAGCTTTCATTGTTCCTAAGGTGCTTATTTGTGACCTTTTCTCTGCTTCTCTGATTCCCTCTAACATGTTCTCCGTGAAATCCTTGGTGTGTAACCAAGACAGTTGCCGGGTTGCTACAGATTTAGAGAGCAAGTGGCTTTTAAGGTAAAAAAGAAAAAAAATATTTCCCACATATATTTATGCATGCAACATCTCCCATTTAAAATTTTCAAAAGTGATGTGTCACAAGCCATTAGCAGCACCACTGAAATCAGCAATTGCACATTCCAGGGGGAAAGTGAAATTAATAGACAGCTACTGTGGTTCTAAATGGTGAACCAAGATTAAAGACAATTCGAGACTCATTCACATGACCATGCTTATACAGTCATACCTCGGTTTAAGTACGCTTTGGTTTGAGTACTTTCAGTTTAAGTACTCCACGGAATGGATTAATCCACTTTCCATTACTTTCAATGGGAAAGTTCGCTTCAGGTTAAGTACGCTTCAGGTTAAGTACGGACTTCCAGAACCAATTACACTCATACCTCGGGTTAAGTACGCTTCAGGTTGAGTACTCCGTGGACCCATCTGGAACGGATTAATCCACTTTCCATTACTTTCAGTGGGAAAATTTGCTTCAGGTTAAGTACGCTTCAGGTTAAGTACAGACTTTCGGAACCAATTGTGTATTTAAACCAAGGTACCACTGTATATGTGAATCTAAGGAGCTACTTTCTACTCTCAGATTGCTGGTCCATCTAATCTCAGAATTGCCTTTTCTGCTCAGCATGGCTTTTTCAAAGATGCCTGGAATCAAATTTTGGATGAAAAATCACATGGGCAGAGTACTGGGAGAGTCCCAGAAGTTATTCTGCTCCCACAATTATTTAGCTGAATACCACCCTATGCCACACTGACTCTCAACTTATAGATAATGAGTTTTTACATGGACCCACCCCACCCACCCCCGGTTCCCTGTAACTTGGCTTCTCACAGTGAGGGAACCGCCAGAAGTCCCTTGGTGCTGGACCACAGTGTCTGGGCAGAACGATAGGGGTGGAGACGCTCCTTCAGGTATACTGAACTGAGGGCTTTAAAGGTCAGCAACAACACTTTGAATTGTGCTCAGAAACGTAGTGGGAGCCAATGTAGCTCTTTCAAGACTGGTGTTATGTGGTCTCGACGGCCACTCCCAGTCACCAGTCTAGCTCCCACATTCTGGATTAGTTGTACTTTCCGGTTCACCTTCAAAGGTAGCCCCATATAGAGTGCATTGCAGTAGTCCAAGCGAGACATAACTAGAGCATGCACCACTCTGGCGAGACAGTCCGCAGACGAATAGGGTCTCAGCCTGCGTACCAGATGGAGCTGATAAACAGCTGCCCTGGTTACAGAATTGACCTGCGCCTCCATGGACAGCTGTGAATCCAAAATGACTCCCAGGCTGCGCACCTGGGCCTTCAGGGGCACAGTTACCCCATTCAGGACCAGGGAGTCCTCCACGCCTGCCCGCCTCCTGTCCCCAAAAAACAGTACTTCTGTCTTGTCAGGATTCAACTTCAATCTGTTAGCCGCCATCCATCCTCCAACCACCTCCAGACACTCACACAGGACCTTCACCACCTTCACTGGTTCTGATTTGAAAGAGAGGTAGAGCTGGGTATCATCCGCATACTGATGAACACCCAGCCCAAACCCCCTGATGATCTCTCCCAGCGGCTGCATGTAGATGTTGAAAAGCATGGGGGAGAGGACTGAACCCTGAGGCACCCCACAAGTGAGAGCCCAGGGGACTGAACACTCATCCCCCACTACCACTTTCTGAACACGGCCCAGGAGGAAGGAATGGAACCACTGTATAACAGTTCCTCCAGCTCCCAGCCCCTCTAGACGGTCCAGATGGATGTTATGGTTGATGGTATCAAAAGCCGCTGAGAGATCCAGCAGAACTAGGAAACAGCTCTCACCTTTGTCCCTAGCCCACCGGAGATCATCAACCAGTGCGACCAAGGCAGTTTCAGTCCCCTGACTGGAAGGGATCCAAATGGTCCGCTTCTTCCAGGCATGCCTGGAGTTGTTCAGCAACCACTCACTCAATCACCTTGCCCAAGAATGGAAGATTAGAGACTGGCGATGGCCAGATCTAAAGATTTTTTTTAAGAAGCTGTTTAATGACCGCCTCTTTCAGCGGGTCTGGAAAGGCTCCCTCAAAGAGAGAAGCATTCACCACCCCGTGGAGCCCGTTGCCCAGCCCTTCCCAGCTAGCTTTTTTAAGCCAGGATGGGCAAGGATCAAGGAGACAGGTGGTTGGTTTCACTTTATCTGCAAAAAACTTTGCAAAATCATTGCAGGAGATCATGTGGCCCGTACTGGGCCCCGATGGAGCAGGTGGTTCCACTAAATTGCGAACCACCTGAAAGAGTCTCCTGCTGCTGTTTTCTGCAGATGCAATAGAGGCAGTGAAGAAAGTCTTCTTCGCCATCACTATCGCCACTTGGTAGGCTCAACACTGAGCTCTAACCCATGTCCAGTCAGCTTCAGAATGAGTTGTCTGCCACCTGTGCTTTAGCCGTCTCAGCAATTGTTTCATTGCCCTCAGATCCATGGAAAACCACGGGGCTGTACGGGCTCCACGCAATCGGAGAGGGAGCTTCAGAGCCAGACAGTCAATAGCCCTGGTTAACTCCACATTCCAGCAGGCCACCAGGGAATCAGCTGAAAGGCCATCAACAAGGGATAAAGCATCCCCTAACACTCTCTGGAAACCATTTGGATTCATTAAGTGGCGGGGGCGGAAGATCGGCTATTCTTCCTGGTCCTGGTCCAGTGCAGCCTTAGGCGAACATCAAAGCAAAAATCAGATGGAATTATGGTATGCAATAGCAAGACATAGCTAAAAAAAACCTATGGTTTACTATAAACATGCAACCATAAATGGTGGTGCACACTGTTCAAATTGCATTTGTGCTTTTCCTCCCTTTCCCCGGGTGGTTGGAAACGCTGGCTTAGTGAACCAGCACTCATGGTATGTTTTTCTCCAGACAAAACACAGGAGGAATCTGAGGGGTAAGTGTAATATGTGAGCACAGTCGCTTGCTAGTTTGTCCATCCATGTTTACTTACCATTACATGTGGGCAGGGCACTGTCTCCAAGAAAATTACAAAAAGGTAGATAAGATATTTTTTAAAGACAAAAATAATTGTCAGTGACACACTGCAGTCTGAAGTTCATGTGAAAATACATGTGGTAGCACTTTTCATGTTTTAAGATGCCATTTTGCTAATAAAGGTGAACAGAGCAAGTAATCTCCTGGTTAAAAGAGAGAAGCTCTCTACAAGTAGCCGTGTTTTCCCCAAGGTCACTGATTACTTTTTAAAACATAGCCCCAGATCACTTCATGCAGGGCCGTCTTAAGCAGGCCGGGTGCCCTGGTGCGCAGATCGCTCCGGCGCCCCCGCCCCGTTTCTTCCCGCGGCTGGTGGGTGGGCGCAGTGCACAGTGTGGTTTCCGCGCGGCGCCCCCTACCAACCCGGCACCCTGCCTCGCAGCAGCCCCCTACCAACCCGCCGCCCTGCACCACCCAGCCTACCCCTAGAGCCAGCCCAAAAATATTTTATTAATTCGAAATATTGCAAAAAACCACAGGTGACTTTTTCAGATGGGACATTTAAAGGTGCATGTCTGCAAAATATCAGGATGATGATGGAATGTGACTCTAGTTCTTTGTGGCTTCTGGAGGTGTGCAAGTCCTGAATCCACCAGTGTCTGGACCCATTAAGGGGCTGAATGAAAGCCAATAAACTAGCTAGGCTGGTGACTGGGAGCGGCCGCCGAGACCACATAACACGGGTCCTGAAAGACCTACATTGGCTCCCAGTACGTTTCCGGGCACAATTCAAAGTGCTGGTGCTGACCTTTAAAGCCCTAAACAGCCTCGGCCCAGTATACCTGAAAGAGTGTCTCCACCCCCATCATTCAGGACTGAGGTCCTGCGCCAAGGGCCTTCTGCCGGTTCCCTCGCTACGAGAAGCCAAGTTACAGAGAGCCAGGCAGAGGGCCTTCTCGGTGGTGGCACCCACCCTGTGGAACACCCTCCCACCAGAGGTCAAAGAGAACAACAATTACCAGACCTTTAGAAGGCATCTCAAGGCAGCCCTGTTTAGGGAAACTTTTAATGTTTGATGGATTTCTGTATTTTGTTGGAAGCCGCCCAGAGTGGCTGGGGGAACCAGCCAGATGGGCGGGGTATAAATAATAAATTATTATTATTATTATTATTATTATTATTATTATTATTATTATTAAATGAATCACAACAAGACAGAGGCTGTGATGGTTTGTGTATGCTCTTCGCAATAAGCACCCTCTGCTCACTCAGAGAGATATTTACATGTCTTTATTTTACATACGTTCAAGCAGCACATAGGACAACTTATGCATCCGAATCCTCCAGTTCAGATTCGGGGAGTGGCCCTTACCTTCCAAGTCCCGGACTGCAGAATCCGGGACCGGCAGCTGTGTGACACCGGAAGTTGCGCCGACGTAACTTCCGGTGTCACTTTTCCCTTCTATGGGCACCAAAAATGGCCGCCACTGGCTTCGAAAGTCGCTTGTACGCATGTCAGGAAGTGCCTCGACGCAACTTTCGGTGTCACTCCGCCCATCTATGGGCACCCAAAATGGCCGCTGCCGACACCGGAAGTCGCTTCTATGCACTTCTGGACATGCGTAGATGCGACTTTTGAAGCCGGCGGCGGCCATTTTTGGTGCCCATAGAAGAGCAAATCGGAAAGAAAATAAATGGCCGCTGGCAGGAGAAAATAATGGAGAAAAACGGGAGACGAAGTGATACGGGGGACCACCGGGAAAAGGTAAGTAAAAACGGGGGTTTCCCGGGGAAAACGGGGTACTTGGCAGCTATGAGTGGCCTCCTCCTGCTCCTCCTCCAACATAAGAGGCGAGGAAGCCTCAAACAACGTCTCTGGTCCCTCCTTTTCCACCCTCTCCTTTCCTGGGCCGAAGGTACAGGCATAGGCTCTCCGTCTGTCCCTGAGCTCCCTGCTGGGGGTCTGCTTCAGCATCGGAGAGCCTTGCCACCTCCTGGCTCCCTCCTGCTCTCTTCCCCTCTCCCTCTTCCGTCATTTCCTGACCGTCCCCTGACAGAGGCTCTGTTGATTCAAGGTTCCAGTGCCAGATTTACGTATAAGCTAAAGAAGCTATAGCTTAGGACCCCACTCTCTTGGGGAGCCCCAAAATAAAGGACAGAAAAACCTGGATGTGCATTTCCAAAATATAAGATAAAAAACAAATAAAATAAAACCTACATACAGCAACAGTGTTTTGTGTTGTGTAGGCTCCTATGATGTAAGTAATGGGCCCCACCTGCTAGCCTGCTCCCTAAAATATCACTGGTTTGCTCATTTCTATATATAGAGTGCCTACATTCTGCATGGACTGGTTGCATTTCAGTTCAACAAATTCTTTGATAAAATTCATATTTTGTTATGTGCAAATAGCTTTAGATACCTAAGACCTAGACCTGAGAGGTTCCCAGGTCTAGGAAACTTACCTTCCAAATCCCGGACTGCAGAATCCGGGACCGGCAGCCATGTGACACCGGAAGTTGCGTCGACCTAACTTCCAGTGTGGCTTTGCCCTTCTATGGGCACCAAAAATGGCCGCCGCCGGCTTCGAAAGTCGCTTCTACGCATGTCAGGAAGTGCGTCGACGAAACTTCCGGTGTCGCTCTGCCCATCTATGAGCACCAAAAATGGCCGCCGACGACACCGGAAGTCGCGTCTATGCACTTCCGGACATGCGTAGATGCGACTTTCGAAGCCGGCGGCGGCCATTTTTGGTGCCCATAGAAGGGCAAATCAGAAAGAAAAAAATGGCCGCCGCCAGGAGAAAATAACGGAGAAAAACGGGAGACGAAGTGATACGGGGGACCACCGGGAAAAGGTAAGTAAAAACGGGGGGGGGTTTCCCGGGGAAAACGGGGTACTTGGCAGCTATGCTAGGAAACTGTACAGTTGTCTGTACAATTCTAGATCGGATTCTGGATAGGGTTGCACTCCCTCTGAAAAAAAAAGCCCACAAGTGGGACTTGATCCAAATGATCTGCCAACCTATAATTGCCAGGAACTGTTATTGAGAGACATACTGTCTCCAACAGTGGAAGGAAAACACTGTGCCACTGAAGCTAGTAGCTGTTCTTAGTGTTATCCTCCACGAATTTGTCTAATCCTCTTAGCTTTGAGGCTTTTTTGGGGGGGGGCAGGGCCAGGGCCAGGTTTAGGTTTGATGAGGCCCTAAGCTACTGGAGGTAATGGGGCCCTTTATATGTCCAGCTGTCCTTTTTCAGCAACAAATTTTCGCTGGCTTTTGTGTGTGTGTGTGTTGAATATATGTCATATGGTAATTTATGGACCCAATAGGTATCTAAAGCCATTTGCACATAACAAAAAAATGTATTTTATCAAAGTAATTGTTGAACTGATATGCAATTAAGAAGAAGTATATTAGTAGTGGGGCCCTAAGCTATAGCTTGTTTTGCTTATACGTAAATCCGGCCCTTGTGCGGGGAGCAACTAATAAATGGAAATAACCACAGCATTGCCAATGGAGGCTCAAGTGTCTTCATTGTCATAGTGATTTATTAGTTAAAGCTTTTAACAAACTTTAACAAATATATCACTATGACTATTCATGGACAGCGATAGCTTAGCAAGAGTAGTCCATTCGTTGACAACTTCTTGACTTGACTACTACAGTGCACTCTATTGGGCCTGCCCTTGAATTTGGTCCAAAAGATGAAGCTAGTGCAAAACACTGCAGCATTGCTGCTCTCTATGGCAACCTATCAACAATGTGTGACTCCTCAGGTGAAAGCGTTGCACTGTGGAATTTTGCACATTGCATTTGCTACAGAGCTGGATCCAAGCTTTTTCTTCTGGTGTATAAAGACTGGTGTGCTTCCGGACCAAGATATCTGTCAAGCTGCATTTCCTATGTCTCTAGAACCTATGTTGAGCACCAGTTCTCTGAAATTCCCTTTGCTGTGAAGTGAAGCAAGCCCCAGCATTGTTTCCGATGCTTGCTGAACACTTTTCCTTTCGCCAAAGCCTTCCCAAGCTTGTCTGTTCCCATTTATGCAGTTTTAATTCCAATTTGATTTTTTAAAAAGTTTTAATGCTGTTGTACAATCTGTATCATATTTTAGATTCCATTTCTCTGAAATTTCAGAGCGCTGCATGATTTTGAAATAAAGATTAAATAAGTAAATAAATCTCAGCAGAGCAGCTCAGGAAAGGTCTCTTTGAGTTTCGTATCTGTTTGCCTATCCTAAGTAGTCTCCTAGCTGTACCCTCAGGTCAGTGTGAAAATGGTCTTTAAAGACATCCATTATAGCTCTTCTTCTGCTAAAATATGAAGTTTGCCATGAAGATTTGATGAGCCAAATTATCTTTTCACTCTCTTTTCACTCATGTGAAGTCTTTTAATTTTGATAAATCTTACAGTGGCTTTCTCAAGCTAAATCATATCAGTGTAAATAATGCATGTTTAGGGATGACTCGCCTATGAGCATGCAGTGTTTAATTGACAAGGCCTGGGCATTTTTCTGGATCTCTTTTTAAGCAGGAACATAAACCACTTCCCACTTGATGTTTGTGGAGCAGTTTCCTTAAAGTAAAATAAAATCCACAAACATAACTGAGCGACACACTCCTTTCGCTCACCCCCCCCCAACCCCAAGAAACCTTTTGCCTTTCAGACTGACTCAGGTGGTGGTGTCGTAATGCTAAAAGCTTTAAATGTGTAAAAACCCGCCTAATACTCCTATTAGTGACTCTTCTAATCTATGAAATGTAATAGCAGAAGTTTTAGATGAATGTCTCAGAGGTGGACCATTAAAAATAAATTGGCCAACCTAGGGGAGATTAGAATTAGCCTCCAACCCAGAAGCACCTTGGGGTGGTGGGATGTGGAGCCAAACTCTGAAAGCCTGCGTTCCTATCAGGAACAGCATCAGCCGCAGCATTCTTACTAATGAAGAGACAATAGCGGCAATCATTAGACTTAGCTGCGGATTTGTTTCCTCTAGGAAGCAAATATGCAAAGTGGGGAGGAAAAAAATTAATCATGGCAGTAGGATTCCTGATTTGAAATGCTTTTTGATTTTGAAACAGAAACAAGGCGAGAGGAGGGAGCCCTGGTAAACAGTAAACAAAGTACATCAAAGTCGGAGGAAGCGGTGAGGAGCAATTATGGTGTGTTTTAATTAACCATAATAATGCACAGAATGTTCACAACATAGCACCTTTTCATGTTCAAAGGGCTTTGCAAACTAGCTAATTAATGCCCACAACAGTCTTATGAGATAAGTAATTGTAGTTTCTCTTCCCCCCCTCCTTTTTCTGTGTGGGCCAATGAGGTGCAGAGATAGGTGACATGGCCAAGGACAATGGAGTGCCAGTATCAGAACTCTGCCATGTCTGGAATGCCGTAAGGGCCTAACTCTAAAAGAAAAAAGAAATACACACGATACGATATGATATGATACGATACGATAATCTTTATTGTCATTGTCCCATGCAGAACAATGAAATTGAAAATCTACATCAAACTTACAACAACCATCAGCCTACTATCCAAAAAATGCATATCGACTCGCTACCCATCCTGCCTATACATAATTAACCCCCTAAAAACTCCTATACCCTTCCTGCTTTGCCCCCTAAAACTCTGATGCCCCACAACTGAATACAGACCCTCCCACACAGAGTGCCTCTCGCTGCGTTCAAAACCGAAATCGCTCTTGGATAGAAGCTATTTCTCAGGCGGTCTGTTCCGGTCTTTATGAACCTATACCTCCTTCCAGAAGGCAGAAGCTGAAAGATTGTTTCCGGAGTGCCCACTATCCTGCACAATATCTGCAGCTTTCTTACAGCACCTGGGGGCATAGATTTGATCCAAAGTGGGAAGAGTGCACCCAGTTATCCTCTCCGTAGTCTTATGACGCTGGACAGCGCTGTTCTTTCCCCAACCGTGCAACTCCCAAACACTAGTCTGACTATAAGGTAACTGCACTAATGTAGCAGTAGGCAATAGCTAGACCCTATGAAAGTAGCCCAACCTTCCCAAACCTGGTGTTTTTAACTAAAACACCCACCTGGATTAGTGTTGCCAGCCAAAACACACGGAGGGCACAAGACTGGGGAAGGCTGAACTAATTTATTAACTGTATCTCATAAGAGAGTTTCAGACAAGGAGCAGCAGGCATCAGAAGCTGCATTGTACAGAATCAGACCACTTGTCCACTCCACCAAATGTCCTCGACACTGAGTTTGTGGACTCTCCTTCCTTGGAGGTTTTTAAGCAGAGGCTGCATGGCCATCTGCCATGGATGCTTTAGCTGAGATTCCTGCATTGCAGGGGGTTGGACTAGATGACCCTTGGGGTCCCTTCCAACTCTACAGATCTGTTTCTGTGACTGGCAGGCAGCTCTTGAGAATCCGTGGCTGAGGTCTTTCATGTCACATGCTGTGCTACCTGATCATTTAACTGGAGATGCCAAGGACTGAATTTGCAGCCTTCTACACACAAAACATACGCTGCATTACTTATAATACACTGTATTACTTAGCTACTTAGGTTTCCAGCTCATCCCCCATATCTTCTTTCTTTCTTTGGCAATCACTGGTAGCCGAGTAAGATTGTCTTCCATAAACATGGTTTCAACAAAGAGTTTGTAAGTGACTGCGGAGGCCAATTTTGGATTCACACATCCTTCCGCAGTGGGGACATAGGTTTCTGGGCGGGAGTTGCTCACAGTGTGGATTTGCCAAGGGTGCCTTCCTCTTAGCACATTTCTCCCTTGCGCCCTGAGTTCGAGTGTCTTCAAAGCCCATGACACCTTTGGTAAAGGCTGTTCTCCAACTGGAGTGCTTGCAGGCCAGTGTTTCCCAGTTGTCAGTGTTTATACTACTTTTTTTTAGCCACTAGCAGAGCCAGACCCAGACCCTTTTAGCATTTGCCAGGGTGCACTGTGTGACATCAGACTTGGGCCTGGGACTAGAAATATATAATTGGAGTCACTGATAGTTGATGCTCCATTTAGGGTGGCCAGTTCTTCAACCACAGTGCCTTCCTCAGCAAGAATTATCAGGTGAAGCTTTCTATTATCAACTGTGAATTGTTGACGATTCAGCCCCCCCATGAAAGGCTACAGTAGCCAATGAAAACTCTAGAGCAGACATCCCCAAACTGCGGCCCTCCAGATGTTTTGACCTACAACTCCCATGACCCCTAGCTAACAGGACCAGTGGTCAGGGACGATGGGAATTGTAGTCCAAAACATCTGGAGGGCCGAAGTTTGGGGATGCCTGCTCTAGAGTCACAATTTTTCCAAATTAACTTGCCATGAAGCCAGTTACTCATTAAAGAGGTACCAATTTCCTCACAGGAGTTAGCAAAGCTGTGATGAAGAACACATCGACACTGAAAACAAATAAAGGTGCTATGAAAGATGTTTGGGCTCTAGCAGAGCTAGCTACCCTGTGGCTCTCAAGATGCTATTGAACTCCAACTCCCCTCATCCCAAGATAGCATGACCAGTGCTCAGGGGTGCTGGGTGCTGGAGTCCAACAACATCTGGAGGGCCACAGGTTAGCTACCTCTTAGCTAGGGTGCTGTTTGTGAGCAGGCTCGATTGAGGGATGCATAGCATATCTGCAGAAAAGTCAGAGGTAATGCCAAACATTGAGGACCCAATCGACTCGGAGGTAGCACATATGTAACCCCCCCTTCTGCACATATTACTGATGTGGATGTGCCACTAGGGTTGCGGGTACACAGTCCCATCCGCATCATGTTGCTCACCTGGTAACTGGTCGGATGCCTTTTTGCATATGAAGGGGGACATATATCTGTATTTGGGGCCACCACTTGTTAGACCAAACTAGACCAGGGCATTCTACAGTCAACTGCTTGAAGCCATGGTGATTTTTCTCTTTTCGGTTCAGAATACGGGTCTGTCCTGTGATATGACCTTAAGAGAAGAGAGCGATATGGTTCCCCCCCCCAATCCCATTCTTTTCCTCCTTCACACTTCTGTGTGTCTCCA
The DNA here is from genome assembly GCF_965207765.1 of Zootoca vivipara. Taxonomy (NCBI): domain Eukaryota; kingdom Metazoa; phylum Chordata; class Lepidosauria; order Squamata; family Lacertidae; genus Zootoca; species Zootoca vivipara. The sequence goes on from NC_142586.1 coordinate 99,609,706, forward strand.
TCCCTCCTCCCTCCTCAGGCGAGAGTTCCCCTTACATTGCAGATCTTGACAGGAACTGTACCAATATGGGTAACAGCTCAAGTTTCACCAGAGGGAGATTTAGCCCCCCTGCAGGCAACCTTCTTTCCATCCCATCAGCCCTTAATAGTGTCCTTTGTTTCTGCCCCATGGGAGGAAAATAATCCCCGCATCTTTTCCACACCTGGGTTGGGAAACACCACACTTCCATCTCCAATCTGACACCTTGAAAAATGAACCAATTTGCTGACACATTTTTCCCCCTGCAAGGGCTAATGCCAGAGTGAATAGGCCTAAAGCCCGTGGCCTTAATTAGTTTGCAAGTTATCAAGCACAAAGCCCACCTGTTGCAGAATGAAAACAAATGTGCTTCTCCAGTAAACTGCCTGACACAGCCTTCGCCACAACTCCTGACAATTGCCAGTCCCACACAGGATATATGGCTGACAACCTGGAATAGTGGGATGCTACTGCAATGCAGTCTGAGGGAAAGACTGGGTTCAGGGAAGAACTCACTGATTTTCAGACTGTGCCCTATTTTGTAAAGTGGAAAGAATTGTTCCTGCCTTAGGATTTCACCCAGTAATTTGTGGGGCTGCCTTTCTGAGCCGTTGGTGATTTATAATGAAATTGAAGCTCATATCTGCACAAGGACTATACAGAACTCCTATGTCCATTAACACACTGTTAACACATTGTTATTACCAGTAAGTAATAACAACAACAATAATATTTATGAACCTTTTTCATTGCTTTCTACTAAAAAATAATGATGATCAGAGCAACTTACAAATGCATACAATACAAAACAGCTTGGCAATTATTTAGAACCAGATGCAATGGGACAGAGCTGATCCAACAATAGCTATAAACCGAACCAATGTTTGGGTTTTCTTTGTTTTTATTTTAATTATGTATTTTATGTTTTTTTATATTGTGATTTTATGTCATGAACTGCCCTGAGATCTATAGGGGAGTATACAAATTTGATAAAATCATCATCATCTGCCCAGTGAAAGAAGAGCACCAAAAACAGCCCATGTTAAACTATAATATGGCTTATGCTAATGACCGGGCACACAGGAATGTCTCAGCATGGCATGCAAAATCTGACAATGTTGGGACCAGGCATGTTTCCCTAGGGCAGGCATCCCCAAACTGCAGCCCTCCAGATGTTTTTTCCTACAACTCCCATGATCCCTAGCTAACAGGACCAGTGGTCAGGGATGATGGGAATTGTAGTCCAAAACATCTGGAGGGCCGAAGTTTGGGGGTGCCTGCCCTAGGGAGAGCAGTCTGCAAACCACTGAAAAAGCCAGTTCTTGCAGAGCCACCCTCTGCACCTCCCACGGAGGAGACCCCTATAGAAGGGCCTCTGAAGGGAGTCCTTGAGATATTGCGATCCTAAGGCACATATAGCTTTATGGGCCCAAACCAGCTTGAAAGCCAAAAGTCAAAAATAAAATTGATTATCATGTCAAAAATGTTTCATCTGAGGGGGCTTCGATATGTGAGGGGCCTGAACTGCCGCAGCAGTTTTTGGTAAGAAATACAGTGGTGCCTCGCTAGACAAACGCCCTGTAAGACGAATTTTTTGCTTAACGAAAGAATTTTTCGAGCGGAGGTTGCCTCTCTAGACGAATTTGTTTTATGAAAAATTCGTCTAGCGAATCGCAATTTCCCATAGGAATGCATTGAAATTCAATTAATGCGTTTCTATGGGCAAAAAAAAATTTCAATGCATTCCTATGGGATTCACTAGAGGCTAGACGAATTTTTCGTTATACGAATTGACCCGTGGAACGAATTAAATTCGTCCAGCGAGGCACCACTGTTTATCCAAAGAGGGGTGACACTTGATATTTGACACCTGAGATGTATGTTTTTAGGACCCAACGTGTTCTAAATTTAGCACCCATCCGATTCTAAATTGTTTTAGCTGATTTTAATATTGTGCTCTGCATTGCTTTGACCTACCTTGTGGTGAAGAGAAGGTAAGAAAACTAATAAATACTAATAATTAGATGGGGGGAGTGGGGCACATTGATGCACAGGGCACATTGATACACCAACAATATTTCAAAATCGAGAAATGTTATTCGTGTCGCAACATCACTAAAACGTGTCTATACATGTGCGAGTACAACAGTTGTGACCGTGCCGCCCGCCAGTTAGCCGTTGGCGTGTGACTAGAGTAGGTGTGTTTTTAGCACAGCCAACTAAAAAATTACGTGAAATGTAAAAGTGTTCCAACACTGTTTTATGTCGTTTAGTTAAGATTTTAAAATAACAAAGGTAAGTTATTCCACTCAGTAATCAGGATTACACACGATTTTTAAATAAGTTCAGTAGTTTTATTAGTAATTGTTAGGTTTTTTTTGAAAATGTCTGTTGGGGCATTTTGGTACACTAAGACACGGGGCACTAGCCCCGCTAGTGTACAATAGTGCCCCAATATACAAGTTTGCATGAAATCTCAAAACTCATTAAATTTGAAAAGATAAAATCTGTTGTTTACTACATGGCCAGAGTCATTTCTAAATATAATATGACTGATTATCAAGTGTCATATCTCAGGAAAAAAACAGGATCTTGTATGTTTGTCTTCCCCATTGTAGTAGATAAGGCAAGTGTTGTTTTCAAGGATGTTGTTTTGCCATTGCCAAAACCAAATTTCCCAAAGGGCACATCTCAAACTTCATCTCTTTATACTTTTTCTATTGACTTAAGTGGATATAATGTTAAATAGTAGCTAAACGTTAAGTAATTATCTTATTTTTTATAAGCATTTTGTTCAAATTACTATTTTTTGACTACCTAATGTGAGTTCTTATACTTTTTAAGTTTTTCCAAAGTTTTTTTTTTAATGGATAGGTGTTTGAGGAAAGATTAATATAAGTTTTGATGTTTTGTTAAGAAAACCTGCCATAAAGTCTATGATATGTGTGAAACACTGCTAGTTTTGATACGTAATATAGATGTTAAGTAACAAATTGTAAGGATGATTATGATCTCTCACAATAAAAAATGTTTTTTCATTAAAATTTTGCAAATAATTACAATTCTCGTACAATTTACGCTTTGTATCAAAGTGCCTCGTAGGTGGGGCAGAATGATATAAAACCCAATTTTTTTACTGAAGTCATTATATTCTCATTATCTATAACTAATCAATACTCTACATTCATAATATAGAAAGGATCTGGGGCCGGCCCTGCCAATAGGCAGAGTGAAGCAGCTGGCCCAAGCAGTTAGATTTAGGTGTTGTGATAGGGCAGCAAATTGTGAGAATTATTTTGCCAAATAAGTTGACCGGCCTTTGGTATTCCCTTGGGGGCAGGGACAGAGGGAGAGAGAGAGAACAGAACATCCTTTGGTGTCCAAACCTCAGGCTGCAAAATGTCTTGGACTGGCTCTGAATTTCTGAAATGTTCTATTGGAAAGTTCCCACATTTCAGAATCTCCCTGCATATCAAATACTTACACACCGTAGATAAGTTCAGGCTTAGAAGTGTTTTCACTTCTAAGATAAGATAAGCGGTTTCGGCACTCCCTCCCTCAGCCATGTTTTCCTGTGGATGTGTTAATATGGCTATCACTGGCTAACCTTGGCATAGGTAGGTAGCCGTGTTGGTTCTTTCTCCACCTCCATGATGGGGATTATAAAGACCTACCTTACGTAGTTGTTAGGTCTGTGATCCTAAATATATTTACTAGCAGGTAAGCCCCATTGAACACAGCAGGACTTACTTCCAAGTAAGCATGGCCAGGATCGCTGCTCTTCTTCATTATGAAGAACAAAATAACCTCTAGCTAATCCTTATCTTTAAGCTTTCTGGCACCAAGTCATCCCCCCCCCCCTTAAAGATTCAATCATGATAGATGGTTGCAAATACAATAAAAGGTAAGTTGTCGGCTGCTATAGGAATATTATTAAATCCCACACTCATGACTGTAGAAATTAGATAAAAATATCCAGAGGGGTAGCTGTTAGTTTGTTACAGCGCAAACAACAAAGAGTCTTGTGGCACCTTAAAGACTAATCAATTTTATTACGGCATAAATTTGTCGGTCCCTTTAAAAAATGCCACAAGACTCTCTGTTGCTTTAGATAAAAATAGAAATGTGGATCCCACTCCTTTCGAAATGAGGCGAGCACATTTTCTACTAGGGATTCTGCTAGCACGAGACAAGTTTATTATTATTATTTTTGTCAATTATTTAAACCTGCAGAAGCCCCAGAGTGTTAATTTATTATAAATGCTGTATATAATGTTTTGAATTAGAATTACCTACGGTGAGCTTGTAAACTTTTCCGCTCACTTGTATGCTATATGTCTAGAAGAAACAATTGCAGTGACAGGCTATCCCTCATAATCCCCCTCTTCAGACTTATACTCACAAAAGGCTCTAAATACTGAAGATGTTGTGAGGGAGGAGAAACATCTTCGGAACAAGGAGTTTCTCCATTCCAGCCCAGGTAACAAAGAGCCCGCTGGAATTTTCCTTGGGCCTCAGCAGAGCTGGCCTCTGGGTCTTAGGGACACCTGCTGCTTAAGCCATCGGTCAATAGATTAACTACAGCTATTACTAAGTGCTTAGAAAAGCAGGCGATGTGGCAGAGCAAACAAAATCAACATTGCGTTTTAACACATGTTAATTCAAAAATTTAATAAATTGGATGGGGGAGGGGGGAGAATGCTGAGAACTGCAAAACAAAAACAAAAAAAAAGGGAAATCTCTCTAAAAACACATTTTTGCTTTCTGCAAGCAAAGTATCAGATGGCAGATGAAATGTCTTTATGGCAGCTGACAAAGAAAAGAATTCTCTCTCTCTCTCCTTTGCAAGAATCTTTTCTCACTTTCCCTCATCCTCTCCTTCCTCCCCACCCCCACCCCCCACCCCCGTTTTATCTGCAGTTGTTCCTTGAACACACATACTTTGGGCAATGTTGAAAACGGCATTCAATGGAAAGACTATGGGAGCAGAAAATCACTGTAAACTGCTTTCAGAGGTGATCCAATGCGAACCACAAAAGCAGGTTATTGTGAGTGCAGATAGACACCAAAGGCTTGAAATTGTTCTTATTATTTGACCAGACAAAGGGAGTTTCATCCAGTACTGTAAAAAAAAGGAAATAAAAAGAAATAAAAATCCCTGCTTGCCTTCTGAGTGGGAAGAATCTCTCCTCAGACTTTTCACTGATGTCATTGTGGGGGTGGCGCTTAGCAGAATATCTCTGAAGGAGTTGAGTTCAGGCAAGGAGAGCTTCTTAAATGCTATGAAGCTGAATGCAGTAAAATGGATTCTGCATTCCTTGCAATATTGTAGGACCGGTATAAATGGGGAAAACACTACATCCATTAAAAAAATAAAATAATAGAATCGTAGAGCTGGGAAGGACCTCAAGGATCATCTAGTCCAACCTTCTGCAATGCAAGAATCTCAACTACAGCATCCTTGACAGAAGGCCATCCAACCTCTGCTTAAAAACCTGCAAGGAAGTCCACCACGGAGAGGGAAGTTCCACACATTGCAACTGCCCTGGAAAACACAGACCCATAGCATGTGGCTATCCTACTGTATACACACACAGATTTTCTGGGTCTTACGGAGTCCAACAGCATCCAGAGGGCTGCAGGGTCCCCATTCCAGTCATCGATACCTGGGTTTCGGTTGGAGATGGGGGAGGAATTTGATTCTGTTCACATTTAAAGGCGATGATCCTTGGGCTCCTTTCGAACACTATGATTCTGTGATTGTGATGTGATCCCACCCCCCCCATTTTTTTTTGCAGCTTCTGAAACAAAACACAGCCATCCTTTGAAATCTGTGCTTTGCTGAATTTTGAAACTCCCCGCTGCATGCCTTGTTAGCTGTTCAACAACCAGCGGATGGCGACAGTAGGTCTTCTTGGTGGTAGTTCCTGCCCTCTGAACACCTGTTTTCAGGTAATTTGTGAGGTGGAAAAGTAGTTACCTTTGACCTCTTTAAAACATATGTGTTTACCCAAAGCTTTCCTGGACTCCGACTTTTACCTTTTGATTCTCTGTTTGTCACAGGGCTCCATCCTATTGATGTTATATAGATATATGCTTTGTCTAGTGTTTAGGGAATTTCACCAGAGCCAGTGTGTGTGGTGTAGTAGTTAAGAGCGGTAGACTCGTAATCTGGGGAACCAGGTTCACGTCCCGCTCCTCCAGATGCAGCTGCTGGGTGACCTTGGGCTAGTCACACTTCTTTGAAGTCTCTCAGCCTCACTCACCTCACAGAGTGTTTGTTGTGGGAGAGGAAGGGAAAGGAGAATGTTAGCCGCTTTGAGACTCCTTCCGGTAGTGATAAAGCGGGATATCAAATCCAAACTCTTCTTCTTATGTGAACTTCTAAGAGACTTTTATTACTTTAAAGGGGATTCATCTTTTTAAAGAAAAAATATTATTGAGAAAGGTAAATTTGATCAGCATGCAAACTCACATTTACAGAAAAACTTGGATGCACCATAGTTTCGTATTCAACAGACAAACCTGGCTTCTTTTCAACCTCACACACTTCTCCATCCCTGCTCCTCATCCCAGAAGGCTGAAAAGTGGAATTCAAAAGCTTCTGCTTTTTAGTTTGTGAGGTAAATCAAACCAATGAACTGTGGTTGATGTTAACAATAGCTAGTTTTAAACAAGCCAACTTCAGATTGCAGTTGACTAAAGCTGGCTTGATTAAACTACAGTAGCAGTGGAAGCTTCCAAATTGCTAGGCTCATTCACATAGAACAAAAGCATGCTTTAATGTTAAGTCTAAAGGCAGCCAGTGAATGTGGGCTCTCATAAAGTAGAATCATAGATTCATAGAACTGTAGAGTTGGAAGTGACCCTAAGGATCATCTAGTCCAACCCCCTACAATTGCAGGAACATGCAGCTGAACCATACAGGGATCCAACTCACAACCTTGGAGTTATCAGCACCATGCTCTAGCCAACTGCCATGCAACTCCCAGATATGTCAAAAGTCGACTGTGCTTGATGTAAGGCACTAAAGTTTATTAATTTTCTTACGGTAGCATTTGGCAAGCAATATTCTTTGGATAAGCTCTGTGTATCACGAAATGCATTGGGATATTAACTGGCCGGGGAGGGGATTTCTATGAACTTTTAATAGTCTGCCTTTTTAAAATAGTACCGCTAGTTGAAAAAAATAACCACAAGGACATACGGTGAGATCTGAAATGTGGCATATAACTTGATGCAGTTAGCACCAACTAAATGTGACAGTCAGAGTCATGAGTAGCAGTAGTAGTAATACAGTAATAAGTAAAAGGTAAGGTAAAGGACTCCTGAACAATTAAGTCCAGTCAAAGGCGACTATGGGGTGCAGCGCTCATCTCGCTTTCAGACTGAGGGAGCCAGCGTTTGTCCACAGACAGCTTTCCGGGTCACATGGCCAGCATGACTCAACCGCTTCTGGCGCAACGGAACACCGTGACGGAAACCAGAGCACACGGAAACGGCGCTTACCTTCCTGACACAGTGGTACCTATTTATCTACTTGCACTGGTGTGCTTTCGAACTGCTAGGTTGGCAGGAGCTGGGACAGAGCAACGGGAGCTCACTCCGCCGCGAGGATTCGAATCGCCGGCCTTCTGATCAGCCAGCCCAAGGGGCTCAGTGGTTTAGAGCACCGTGCCTAATAATAATACATTTCTATCCTGCCCTTCCTCCCAGGGCAGCAAACACCAATATGGTAAACTGTAAAAGATGCCCAGTGCAAACAACTCATAAGAACTTAAGGCTATACAATGAGCCCGATGGTCCTGGATCAGACCAATGGCCCATCTAGTCCAGCATCCTGTTCTCACAGTGGCCAAGCAGATGCCTGTGGGAACTCCCAAGACCTACATCTTGGACTTCAGCTCCTTTCTTCTTGTTTCCCTATGTTTTTAAGCCATGATAAGCAACTTGTACTGTAGGAAGCTCCAGTGGTGTGTGTGTGTGTGTGTGTGTGTGTGTGTGTGTGTGTTGGCTTTTAAAAACAACTTTATTTGTTTTTTTTTATTGTTGTTGTTAACTGCCCTGGGTGCCATGTGTAGAATGGCATGGCATAAATTGAAATAAAGGAAGGAAGTCTGTTGAGAATCATCGATGCTCCACAAAGACACTGCCAAGCAGTTTCCCTGGGCTCCCCCATGGTTTTTAACACAGTAGGGCAGCATTTAGCCTTATATAAACACAGATAAGATAAATGGTTTATTGTCGCACAGTAGGTATTGCCTGCTCTATCAGCCACCATCGTGAAGCCTGAGCTGATAGCTGCTGCAAGATACTTTAATGTTACTGATATCTCCTCTCTTTTCTCCTCTCCTCTCTCACTCTCTTCTTTAAAAAAAAGTCATTTATTTTGGGTTCACATGATGGGTCAAACTAACCAACCTGCCTCCTATATTTCATGCCCGTTATCTGGGATCAGGAGAGGGAAGATGGGAGTTGTTAAGAAGCTGCTTTGTCCATTCCAGTATCGTTAAGCCAGAATTTTTTGTGTGTGTGTGTGTGTAATAGGAGCATTTCACCCAATATCAGAAGAGAACCTGGATTTACCCTTACTGTTTTGAACACACACAGCCTTCCTTACAGGACTCCTATTGCTTTAAGAATTGCTTAGGAAGGTGGTGCTGGAATTGAGGAGGTCCTAGCCTTGCTGGGGAAAGCCTGGCTGATTTTTTTATGGCCTGTTAAGTAGATCATGATGGGACCCAGGTGGCGCTGTGGGCTAAACCACTGAGCCTAGGGCTTGCTGATCAGAAGGTCGGCGGTTCGAATCCCTGTGACGGGGTGAGCTCCCATTGCTTGGTCCCAGCTCCTGCCAACCTAGCAGTTCAAAAGCACATCAAAATGCAAGTAGATAAATAGGAACCGCTATAGCGGGAAGATAAACAGTGTTTCCATGTGCTGCTCTGGTTTGCCAGAAGCGGCTTTGTCATGCTGGCCACATGACCTGGAAGCTACACGCCGGCTCCCTCGGCCAATAATGCGAGATGAGTGCGCAACCCCAGTCGGTCACGACTGGACCTAATGGTCAGGGGTCCATTTACCTTAAGTAGATCATGGGGTCACGAAGAGTCGGACACGACTAAATGACTAAACAACAACAAGTAGATCATGGGTAGGCAAACTAGGGCCCAGGGGCCGGATCCGGCACAATCGCCTTCTAAATTTGCCCATGGACGGTCCTGGAATCAGCGTGTTTTTACATGAGTAGAATGTGTCCTTTTATTTAAAACAAATCTCTGGATTATTTGTGGGGCATAGGAATTCGTTCATCCCCCCCCAAAAAAATATATAGTCCGGCCCCCCACAAGGTCTGAGGGACAGCTCCCTGCTGAAAAAGTTTGCTTGCCTCTGATGTAGATGCTAAAGTCACAAGAGCACTGTCAGAATAAAATAATAATAATAATAATAATAATAATAATAATAATAATAATAACCTGTGCACATTTGCTGAGACATCTCTGTCCTTCGTTCTTACATCCGGGGCTTAACCCTGCTGAACTAACTCCATTTTAAATTAAGCCCCGTGGCTTCTCGCCTGTTTTCACCTAGAGTTCATGCAGGTCACATCCTTATCATACATTTTAAGTGCTCTCACATTACTTCAACCCTTGTGACTACCCGCCGCCCCCAAATGATCCCGGCAAGTGCAATTTGTTAAGGATATTGGGAATTGTAGTACTACGAAGGGGTCTTCTAATGACTCTCGGCACCCTTAATAAACTGCAGTTCCCATGATACTTTGGGGGGAAGCTAATGGCTGTTAAAGTGGTATTAAAAGCCCTTGAAATGAAGGGTGTGGATTTGAGCTAGTATTGGGTGGCATTCAAAAATTGATGCTGTGGGTGTCCTCCTGCAATATCTGGACTGTGGGTGAGATATTCAAGAACTGTTCTAGCACCCCAGGGAAATGCCCCATCTACTTGTGGCAGCTCTGCCACAGCCATGTTCTGAAGACCAGCTTTGACGAGATAGGACACCATTTAACAGATGCAATCTAACAAGCCCCTACACAGCAACAGAGCCCCCTATGAACCTGCCAACTCATTGTTAGCAGCCTCAGGACTCCTGCTCTCTCTTCCAAATAATACATAAGGAGATAAGGAGAGCCTGCTGGGTCAGACCAGTGACCCTTCTAGTCCAGGATTCTGATCTCACAGTGGCCACCAATATACCTGTGTGGGAAATCAATAATAATAATAATAATAATTTTATTATTTGTATCCTGCCCATCTCTGGGTGGCTTCCAGCATATATAAAAACATAGTGAAGTGAAACTCTAAACCTTAAAAAGCTTCCCTATACAAGGCTTCTTTCAGGTGTCTTCTAAAAGTCAGGTAGTTGCTTATTTCCTTGACATCTGATGGGAGGGTATTCCACAGGGCAGGCGCCACTACTGAGAAGGCCCTCTGCCTGGTTCTCTGTAACCTCACTTCTCGCAGTGAGGGAACCACCAGAAGGCCCTCGGAGCTGGATCTCAGTGTCCGGGCCATAGGTGCCAAGTTCCGGATTGAAAAAGCTGGGATCAGCAGCGCCGCGGCACCGGAAGTCGCTTCTACGCACTTCCGGACATGCGTAGAAGCGACTTCTGGCGCTGCGGACATTTTGGAAATGGGCACAGTGGCATCGGAAGTCGCTTCTACGCATGTCCGGAAGTGCGTAGAACCGACTTCCGGTGCCGGCGCAGCACCAGAAGAACATGGCCGCCGGCAGGAGCTCCGTAATCCAGGGGGATACAGGGTATTTTGCCATTCGGGACACCTGCGGGAAACGGTAAGAAAATACGGGGGTTTCCCGGGGGAAAACGGGGTACTTGGCAGCTATGGTCTGGGCAGAACGATGGGGGTGGAGACACTCCTTCAGGTATACAGGGCCAAGACTGTTTAGGACTGTTTATTGTATTCAGAAGTGTTACTTTCTCCAACTGTGGAGCCACAGCATAGCCAGCAGAGTATGCTAGAACCTGGACCTAACCTGGACCATCACTTTAGATCAGGCATAGATAGGCAAACTCAGCCCTCCAGATGTTTTGGGACTACAACTCCCAACATCCCTGACCACTGGTCCTGTTAGCTAGGGATGATGGGAGTTGTAGTCCCAAAACATCTGAGAGTATTTCAACTGGATTTGTGTGTAGGTAGGTAGTTTCATTTAAACATTTTTTTTACAATTGCTATAACAGGCAGAAGAATCATCAAGTGACCACCAAGGCCCTCATCCATTTTCAAGTAGTTCGTTGGGGGAAAGTTTTGGGAACTACTGGTCTGCACTGACTGACAGCAGCTCTCCAGGGTTTCAGACTGGGGACATTCTCAGCCCTACCTAGAAATGACAGGAATTGAACACAGGACTTTCTGCATGCAAAGCAAATGCTTTGCCACATTTACCCATAGGTATGTGGACGTGGTATGTTACCAACCCAACCTTGAACATATTAAGGCATAAACAAGTCCTGCTGATTTAAGCGAAACTTATTTCCAAGCAACGGTGCTTATGATCCACACTTGCCCGCCTTCCCATTTCTCCCTTCTCTCCAATATTTATTTAAAATGCATCATGTGGTTGCTAATCTAGGAATGCAGACCCCCCTAAGAGGAGCATGCTGGCTGTTTGCACAGAAACCTCCTCATTTACTGTTCTACGCTTTCCCCCTAGAGGATGTGAGAACTTGTCTTGAAGCAGAAGCTGATTTGTGTGGGTGTGTGTGCTTTAAAGTGATTTTGGTTCCTGGCTTCATCTGCCTGTTATGTGGAAAAGCAAGGGCAGCATATGACGCAGTCCTGCTCTATAACTTGATGCAATTTCTTGCAGGTACCGTACAATGGACCTAACAGACACACATCTTTGCTGCCTGAAAAGCCTTGGCCTTTCAGTTCAATGGATGAGGCAGCCTTCTACAGACATCCTTCCTTTGCTCTTGAAGAGATGGAAGTCTCCTCCACTGAAGTAAATGGAGAAGACGGAATATGCAGGACCTCCCCATGCCCACTGGAGAATATGTTGGGCTTATCTCCTAGTGTTGTTGTTTAGTCGTTTAGTCGTGTCCGACTCTTCGTGACCCCATGGACCATAGCACGCCAGGCACTCCTGTCTTCCACTGCCTCCCACAGTTTGGTCAAACTCATGTCGGTAGCTTCGAGAACACTGTCCAACCATCTCGTCCTCTGTCGTCCCCTTCTCCTTGTACCCTCAATCTTTCCCAGCATCAGGGTCTTTTCCAAGGAGTCTTCTCTTCTCATGAGGTGCCCTAAGTATTGGAGCCTCAGCTTCACGATCTGCCCTTCCAGTGAGCACTCAGGGCTGATTTCCTTCAGAATGAAGAGGTTTGATCTTCTTGCAGTCCATGGGACTCTCAAGAGTCTCCTCCAGCACCATAATTCAAAAGCATCAATTCTTCGGTGATCAGCCTTCTTTATGGTCCAGCTCTCACTTCCATACATCACTACTGGGAAAACTAGTACTATAGCAATAAAACTGCTAGCACATTTGCAAAACTAAGCAGGATCCAGTATGGTTTCCATACTGGAGATTCCTGCATTGCAGGAGGTTTGGGACTAGATGAGCCTTGAGTTCCCTTCCAGCTCTATGATTCTGGATCAGAGGGTTCCTTGCTCTTACACTCTTACAGAGCAATTTTTGCAAAAAAAAAAAAAAAAGATGAGCCATGGGAGAATGGGATCAGGGTAGTGGTGCTGGGGCAGGAAGTCTATAGCCTTTCCCCTTTGCATCCATCTCCTCCAAAATGAAAATTTTGAGGTAAAAATGAAAATGTCAAGATATGGTTGATCAGTGGTTTTCTGCAGCTGTATACATTTTGGCCCTTAGCTACAAAAGCTGCTCCAGAACTACACAGGGTCGCTTTTACACAGGGTCCTATGTGTTCACAGGAACAGGAAAAAGGTGAAATAAAGGCATTGCCCAGACCATTCGGATTAAATCCATTTTTCTAGGAACTATGGTTCAAATCAAGAGCGTCATCTTCTGCATCACCTGGCACAACAACTGTATCCATAAGTTTTCAAAAGCATGTTAGAAACCAAAAGGTGTTCTGATTAACCTTAATGGTGGAAGCCCCTGTGAGTACAGGTGCTGAAGTCTTTTCTGTCCCCTTCCCCATGCAACATGCAAAATGTGTTTTTTTCAGTAGTATTGACACTCTGCTGTTGCTTCAAAACTGGGGAGAGGGGACCAAAATAGAGGAGGAGGAAAAGTTGTTTGTTTCATTAGAACAATTTCCAGAGGACAGAATGTTAGGCAAATGCCATTCTGCCACATGAAGCGCCAGATTACCAAATGGGCAGAGTAGACACCAGCTTTTCAGGGGCCCTGCGACAATGGATCAAAATAATATTGATTTGATCTTGAAAGAATAATATTGATTTGATCTTGAAAGGAAACTACAACCAAGCTTTCTTAGTTCAATGTGAGGGGGGACCCCAAGATTTCGACTGCCTCCACAGGGTTTAATCCGGCACTGGCCACATGAGTATGATGCTGCGAAAACAAAGAATATTGTGGTGCCTTTAAGACTAACAAATTTATTATATGGCACAAGATTTGATGGATTAGGCCCCACTTTGTCCATAGCATCCTTTAAGTCTTCCTAACTGCTCTGTAGTGTAGATTGAAAATGTACTATGAAAAGAGGGAGGGGAGGGGAGGGAGAGAGAGAGAGAGGGAGGGAGAGAGAGAGAGAGGGAGAGAAATCCCAGCTGATGGCTGTCTTTCTCTAACCCTTTCCAATCACAGGTTAGCAGTTAAAATAATCCTCACCTACTGGGCATCTAGTGGAGTTGATCTACCTTTTCTGTTGGGAGGTTCATGTCCAGTCAAGCTTCATTAATCTGGACCGAGCCCTGAACGATCACAAATATAACGCCAAACAGCTACACCTGTTTATCAAGTCAGTTCATTTCCCCCTCCCCGGCTCCACGCTGAAAAGGAGCATTAATTAAAACAGTAAACAAACGAGCTCCTATTCTAAATCAGAGCTGCAGGCAACGGAGAGATAACTTAGACTCTTGAGAAGAGGGATTTCCAGTTAATTTATGGAATCGACTGTCATTCTCAGGGCAAGGAGGCTTTACTTAGTAGGGGAATTGAAGCAGACAGCCTGTGTCTAAACACTTCTTTTTCACAGAATATCTTCATTTCTTCCCCCACCCCACCCCCACCCCAACCCTTCCTGTTTGAATTTTTAATCAGCTTCGCCTTGACTTTTCAATGGAGGAAGTAGCTCAGTTTTTGCCTGCTATGTCTAGCTCCTCACATTTTCTAAGGATTGGAGTTGGCTGTGAGCGACCTGGCCTCACTTACCGTGGTGTGTGTAGCCACAAGGGGGGCGGAAGAACCTCTCCGCCCCCCCCATTTGGGATTTCCTATGGGATAGTGAGGATCACCTGTATACAACAAATAACAGTGGGATACACTTTTCAGGTAAGTTGATGTACCGGGCATGTATCTTCTTATGAGTCCACAGACTGGGCCAAATTTGCAGACACCCATCCAGACGCAGTAGGAGAGATCTGCAAAACAGTAACTGCGCATTGAAACAACTACATTGGCTTCTGGTCTGCTTCCAAGCGTAATTCAAAAGTGGCGGTTAAGACCTTTTTAAGCCCTTTATTCAGTCATTCATTTATCACATTTATATTGTGCCTTGCCTCCAAGGAGCCCAAGGCCTCAATTTATCCTCATTAACATCCCTGTGAGGTAGGTTAGGCAGAGAGAAAGTGCCACACTTGTGCAGTAGGGATGTTCAACTTGTAAAAAAAAGAGAGAGAGAGAGATCAGGAAGATCTTTCGTTTCCAAAAGAAAGAGTCAATCTGATGTGGGGGGGGGGTTATAGATCTTAAGTAGCCCACCCTGGCCCAGCTCACACATTTGCACTTCACCATTCGGCACACAATACAGTTGAAAGTGTCAATGGAGCCCACTGGAAAGCCTTGGGTTCGAGGTGGTTTGAAAACTCTGTGGTGTGACGTCTCTCCCTTACCTGTGCAAGCTACCACCTGGTTCTGCAATGAACACACAGGGCTGGCCTGCCCATGAGGCGTGGTAAGGCAGCTGCCTTGAGCGGCAAAAGTCCTAGGCACCCCGCCCACCCCACTCACTGAAATCTCACGAGATCTTGCAGGGCACACAAGATCTCATAATATTCCAGCTCTGCCATGCCATGCAGGTAAGGGAGACTGGCAGCGTGGAGCAGTGGTGACAGCATGGTGGGGTTGCTTGCTTCATTTTGCCTCAAGCAGTGAAACGGGAGGTGGTGCCTCCTGTGGACATACTTGGGTAAACCTCAGTTTCCCCACAGATAAAGCTGGAATAAAACTCATTCTTCTGGAAAACAATGTTGTCTTTGTACTTAACCCCCTCCGGTGCATGGAAATTAAACCCCTAATTAGTGACTGATGCTTCAATCTTGAATCTCCTATAAGGATGTGAGAAGAAGTATGCCTTATACAAAGTATGAGCAAGGTCTACAGCAGGCAGGTGAAATATTAAAGGAACTTTTGGCCTAGAATTGAATTGCTACCGTCAAGCACAATGTCAGTCTTCTTCTCTCCGAGACTGTTTCGCAACTCACATTTCTGTTGGGACTCTCTAATTTAGGTAATTAATATATTAGATGGATGTTTTATTTTTATTTCAGGCTGGGGTTTAGAATTCTTCCATTTGCAATATCACAACCAAATTGTAGTTTTCAAAAGAATTATAGACAGTCCCAAGGCAGAAAAAACAAATTTCCTCTCTGAATCTTTGTCACTCCATCCCTCCTTGAGAGAACCGGGAATGTCTAGTATATATTTCAAATCATCCTGCTTTACTTGTGGCATATCCAGTAATCATGTTGACAAATTAATGGTAGAGAATTAGTTGTACATTAAAGATTGAAACTGTATTATGCGCTACATTGTCATAAAGAGATATAAAACAATAGGAAAATGAATGTAAATGAATTCAGGCTGGTGACATGTAAAACGCTTAGACTGACACCTGCACACTTAACAACTTCCAAAGCTGTGCTTTATTACACATAAAGTAAGAGTGAGGTACCGTATAAGAAGGGTTGGGGAAAGTCATCCTTTGCTCAGATCTACAAAAGCACTGGAATTAATGCTTTTTCCAAGAGAGGCAGTAAGTCCAATGGTAAAGGTGGCCAGCATGACAAAGCTGCTTCTGGCGAACCAGAGCAGCGCACGGAAACGCCGTTTACCTTCCCGCCTATTTATCTACTTGCACTTTGATGTGCTTTCGAACTGCTACCGGTAGGTGGGCAGGAGCTGGGACCGAGCAACAGGAGCTCACCCCGTTGCAGGGATTCGAACTGCCGACCTTCTGATCAGCAAGCCATAGACTCTGTGGTTTAACCCACAGCGCCACCTGGGTCCCTAAGTCCAATGGAAACCTACCCAATCCCATGTGCTGTTATGGTTGCTGCAGAGGAAACAGATATTTGTTCTGCAATGGCTGAAATGGGATTTGATTGCCGGGTTGGTATGCAAAGGCAAGCCACCACAAATACTCCCAGCTCCTTTTTTTGCACTGATTTGTAATGCAAAAAGGAGCCTAGGAAGAGGGCCTTTTCAGTTGTGGATCCCTATTTTCATGGGCATAGCCAGGGGGGCAGGGGGGGCAGCTGCCCCCAAATCAATAAAAATACTTAACTAACTGAAGTTCTGCCTCCCTAACAAAAATCCTGGCTACTCCCCTGCCCATTTGTGGAATGCTCTCCCAGGTGAGGTCCACCTGGTGCCTGTATACTGACATCTTTTTGGTATCAGGTAAAAATGTACCTCCCCCGCTCCGGGCTTTTGATGGACTACAGTGATGTTGTTCGCTTTTAGTTGTGCTGCCGACGCTTTCTGCTGTTGTTGTTGGGGTTTGCCTCCGG